>NC_050073.1:113863558-114167927 GCF_009764565.3 Dermochelys coriacea
ACTGTTTGCTTGCTTGCAGCCAAAATTATAATTTATTAACTTAATATTTCATGTTTGTATTTAGCAAGAAGAGCACAATCAATAAAAAAGCAACCTATTAGCATCCCGTGGATAGAAAAGCCAATTTTGTACAAAAAGCATTTTATCATCAATTAAGGTACTTTCATGCCCTTTCTCTAGACTTGGGGAACTGTACGGTTTGGACAATATGTAGGACATGAACATAAGGTTAGGCAGGAAACTCATTTACAGCTAGATGGCTGTTCACTTGCAGGTTTCTCAACTGCTGTCATCTTGATAGTAGAGCTGGCTCAAGTTTGAAGAACCCCCCCCCCCCCCCACACACACACACACAATTTGTATCCATTGCCTTCAGAGTCTTTTTCTGGCTGTGGTTATCAATTTTCTCCCTGCATCTGAGAATCAAAACTTCTTAGTGTCTAGCCTCTCAGCTGAGTTAGAATTTTGTCATTACTTGCTCTGTCAGACCACTAGCTTTCTTATACTCTGATATTTCTAATATTCAAAAGGTAGCTTGTGGCACCTTAGAGACTAACAAATTTATTAGAGCAATGCTCTAATAAATTTGTTAGTCTCTAAGGTGCCACAAATACTCCTTTTCTTTTTGCGAATACAGACTAACACGACTGCTACTCTGAAAAAGGTAGCTTGTGATACCTTTATTAATGTCCAGAAACACCTTAATCCTCTTTTGTCCTACTGAAATCAGTGGGACTACTCTAGGAATGAGGTATTACTCAATGTGAGTAAGGATATCACAATCTGGGCCAAAGTTTTCTGGCTCTGGAAAACACGTCCAGGACCTGTAATCAGCAATTAGTCATGGCTGTGTTATGAGCTAGTGAAAGCTTGTTATGCGTTTAGTTAAAACCTCACTGAGACTGGTAGGTATGAACTCACCCTTCAGTTAACATAACTGTAAGAATAAGTCCCACCCAAGACAAAAGAGGAGGGTGGGGATGTGTGTGGAGAGAGATCTGCCAAACTTAGGTCAGACAAGAACAGATGGAGTAAGAGAGGCAGCCTGAAGGAGCAGCTAAAAGCATGAGGCTAACCCTGAGGAAACCTAAAGGAGAGGTTTTTTTGTCACGGGTTCAGGCTGAAAACAGTGCTCTTGGTGCTGTGAGCAAAAGAATCTGTTTCCTGCTATTTTGTGCCTTCTGTGTTCAGAGACATAGTACTTTGTACGTTCTTTAAAAATGAGCAAAATTGCATCAAAGAAATATCTAATTACCACCAATTTCTACACCCCAATGGAACACCCACAGAGCCCCAAACTTTGACTAACCACTCAGGTCAAAAGGGGGCAACAACTCCTTGTTTAATTAGCACTGTTTTCACTGTAGGAATCTTTCCCATCATCTTGCTTTGGGCAAATGACCTTTTTTCCAAATATGCCTCCACAGTGTATTGTGCAGCAGCTAGGTTGATTTACATGGTAAGTGCATCAGAACTTCCCCTTTGGGTACAGTTCCTTGCATTTTTTCCATTTTAGCTCCCTGCATTTTGAGTAATTTACAGACACAGAACTCCTATGTCCTGAGATGATACTGAGGAGGTCACATCAGGGTCCTCTGGCTCTTTTTACTGAGAGTGGAAGACTATTTAGGGAGTTAGATACTCATTTCCCTTCCCTACCCCCCAGGACTCTTTGTCATTATTGCACTATTGATATTGACTAGGAGTTATTTTGGTGAAGTTTTATGGCCTGTGTTGTACAGGAGGTCAGATTAGATGATCACAATGGATACTTTTGGCCTTGGAATCAATTAGTCTATATATTCTTGATAGTTAAGAAGCTGTAGTAAAATCAAATAGCCCATTTCAAACCACTAGGTCTCATATAATAAGTTTATATTTCAGTGCTGGAATCAGAGCTTCACAGGTTTTCAATGTTGCTGCTAGACAGTGGTTAGATTGCACCATCATCTGATCTATTTATTTTAAGTGACCAATTACAGTAGCAGATTTCTTTTAAAAATTGTAAGCCTGAGAGGCCACTGATTACTCTTCATGCCAAAGTTAACATGGGTCACTTGTAGCTACTTGTCATTCCTGTAATGAGCACGATATTTTGACAGTGACTGTACCGAGCTTGGCTACAGTCTTGTTCAGTTGATTCACACATGACTCAAAAGTACTAGATAATCTATTACTTCTAATAGAAAGTGTTTCATACTCTGCTTATATATGACAATGATTAATGCTATATAAATACCTTAGACAGATAGAAAATAATTGGAAAGACCAGGTGAGTGAGGTAATATCTAAAAGAAGCTGGTTCAATAAAATATATTACCTCACCCACCTGGTATCTCTAATATCCTGGGACCAACATGGCTACAACAACAGAAAATATTTAGTAACATAGCTGATTAGTTTTTGGATTCAGTACATGTAACAGATTATGTCATAAATATGAAGGGAAGGGTAACTACCTTTCTGTATACAGTGCTATAAAATCCCTCCTGGCCAGAGGCAACATTCTGTTACCTGTAAAGGGTTAAGAAGCTCAGCTAACCTATCTGGCACCTGACTCAAAGGACCAATAAGGGGACAAGATACTTTCAAATCTTGGGGAGGATAGTGGGGTGGCTTTTGTTGTGCTCTTTGTTTATGTGGTGGTTCTCTCTTGGGCCTGAGAGAGGCCAGGCAGAAATCCATCTTCTCCAACCCATCCTAATCCAACTCTCCAATATTGCAACCAGTATAGGCAAGCCAGGCAAGGCGGATTAGTTTATCTTTTGTTTTATGTGAATTTTCCCTGTGTTAAGAGGGAGGTTTATTCCTGTTTTCTGTAACTCTAAGGTTTTGCCCAGAGGGGAATCCTCTGTGTTTTGAATCTGAATACCCTGTAAAGTTTTTTCCATCCTGATTTTACAGAGATGATTTTTACCTTTCTTTTTTTTAATAAAATCCTTCTTTTAAGAACCTGACTGATTTTTCCATTGTTCCAAGATCCAGGGGTTTGGGTCTTTGATGATTTTATAACAAATTGGTTAGGTTATTATTCTCAAGCCTCCCCAGGAAAGGGGGTGTGTAGGGCTTGGGAGGATATTTTAGGGGAAGACGTCTCCAAGTGGTCTCTTTTCCTCTTCTTTGTTTAAAATGCTTGGTGGTGGCAGCATACTGTTCAAGGACAAGGCAAAGTTTGTACCTGGGGGAAGTTTTTAATCTAAGCTGGTAAGAATAAGCTTAGGGGGTCTTTCATGAGGGTCCCCACATCTATACCCTAGAGTTCAGAGTGGGGAAGGAACCCTGACAGATTACATGTTCAAAGTCATTTTAATAATTCTGACTGGCACACAAAATTTCAATTTCAAAATGGGTATTGTGAAAGCAGGCATCTTGGTATTTGGGGCAGGTAAAATAAATTGGGTCTTGTTGGATGTTACCTAAATTACTGCACTGACAAAAGGGCAAAGAAATAATAGTAGGTAAAACATTTGCCAGAAGCTGGATTGCCAAAAAAAAGGTCTCATGAGTATAAATAATCACTGTTAACAAAGGTGGGTTTTTTTGAAACCGTGATTAGTTTAAGGCACAGACACCTGTTTCCATGAGAACAGGAACAGTATCCAGAAACCAAGTCCCCAGAGCTCTTGTCAATTGCACAGAGCTAATGCAGGAGGCTGCAAATACGTACTGCACATATGGATGTTAGAACCAGACAGAAGTCAACAATGGGTTATCTGGGGTGGAGGGGGGAGGGGGAGAGACAGATTTTATGATAACATTTTAAAATCTCTTAATATTTTTGAAAAACGAGGAACTTTTTAGTTTATGCTGATTTTTTCAAATAGAATGTTAATAGTTATTTCTTTTAAACATTTTAAAATGTTCATCAAGAAGTGAATTTATTCTGGAAAACTGCATCTTTTGTGTGGCTAAAGACATGAGGCCAAACCTCAAGCACACGGATATTGGGGATAACTCGTCATTAGCTTAGTCCTGTAGAGTTGTTCCCACAACTGATTTACATTCACATATCTTTTCCTTCAGGATCTTCCACATTTGAGACTCTGTCACATACTGTTTTAGTATATGGTAGCACAAGTTCTTTGTAACTGCAGATGAGTTATATATTTTGGGTAAGGTTTCAGAGTAGCAGCCGTGTTAGTCTGTATTCGCAAAAAGAAAAGGAGTACGTGTGGCACCTTAGAGACTAACAAATTTATTAGAGCATAAGCTTTCATGAGCTACAGCTCACTTCATCGGATGCATTTGGTGGAAAAAAATGCACCAAATGCATCCGATGAAGTGAGCTGTAGCTCACGAAAGCTTATGCTCTAATAAATTTTTTAGTCTCTAAGGTGCCACAAGTACTCCTTATATTTTGGGTAAGTTATACATAGGGCCCTACCAATTTCACATCCATGAAAAACATGTCATGGACCTTGAAATAAGCCCTTCCCCTTGAAATTGATGTTCCCTTGTTCCTAGGAGCGTCCCAGTAAAGGGGAATCCTAGCTCCAGCTGGGCTGGAGAGGGACAGGACTTGTCCATCCCCTGCACAGCTGCTTGGGGAGGGGAGGGGAGAGGAAGAGGAGAACAGACCCACCTCCGAGTGCCCCTCCCCACTGCAGGACACTCTGGGACTGAGCAGCAGCCCCAGAGGTTCCTGCAGCTGGGAAACACTTGTGGAGTTAGATTGGATCTTTCCTGTGCTGCTGGGTGCACCCCAGCAAAGGGGGCTCCTAGCTGCTCGTCCGAGGAGGGCTGGGGCAGGAATGGACTTGTTCTTTCCCTGCAGGGCTGCTCTTGGGTATCTCTCCCTGCTGCGGATAGCTCTGCTCTTATCCCCACTCTGTCCAGCTCTGAAGGCAAGACAGAAGTGAGGGTGGCAATCTCATGACCCCCCAACAACAGATTTACGACCCCCCCACACGCACACACATAATTCCCTTTTGGGTCAGGACCCCCACAGTTACAACACAGTGAAATTTCAGATTTAAACATCTGAAAATGTGAAATTTACCAATTTTCAAATCCTATGGCTGTGAAATTGTCCATAAGGGACTGTGAATTTGGTAGGGCCCTAGTTATACAGGAAAGTCTTTTTACATCAGGTTTTCATGTAATTTGCACAAATATTACCCAGGACTTAATAGAAAGCTGAGGGTTCATGTTTTCCATAGTAAAAATAAGTGTCCTTAATTGACACATTATACGTTCACTATCAATTTATATATTTCTAATGTGACCATCATCATAGCATGTGGCTCCATTAGTTTGAAAATACAGTAAATAATCCTAGCTTGATATACATGGGGAACTATACATGCTGCATGGGGAATTATGTGCATGTATGAGTGGGAGACCTCTCGGGAAACAGAGGAGTGAAGAAATTGATGCTTGCAGTTCAGTGGGTGACATTCTTTATGCTGAATAAAGCCCCTGATGTTATGTAGCACCATACTCCTTTAGAAGCTCTCTTTCAGATGAGATGTAAAAGTCAGGACTGAACACTTGTGTGGTGATTTTAAAAAAATCAATGTTGGCTAAAGTAGCAATCTAACCCTAATTCCAGTGGTGGCAATTACCAGAGATTGGAACAATTTTTGCATCAAAATCCCACACCAGACAAAACTAATCTGATTTAAAGTTTCATTGTGAAAGATGAACTAAATGGCTCACACAAACTTTACCTCAGGTTTGCAAAACTTTTAGAATATCTGGGCAGCCCTGGACTACCTAGGAAACCCCCCCGCCCCCAACCATGTCCCTTCTTTCCCACACACAATCTCCTTTCTCTTGAAGGATCTAGGGCCCTTCTTTCATCCAGGAGTTGGCTCAACAGGCCCCTGCCCCCTAACTTCCTCTTTTATGTGTCATCTGGTGGCTTCATGGCCTCTATTCGTTCCTGTCTCAAAGTCTTTATGAAGCACAGGGCTGATCTGCTCTCTGCAGATCAGCTGTCTCCTGGCTGCCATGGTAGAAAGGAAAACCATTCAATTCCTGATACTGCACCTGAACTCACGCAGGGGCCTGAGACATCACACACAGCTCTACTATAAAAGTTTAGACAGTGTTTTAACAAGAACAACGAGGAGTCCGGTGGCACCTTAAAGACTAACAGATTTATTTGGGCATAAGCTTTCATGGGTAAAAAACTTTAAAAAAAAACATTTAAAAAAAATGGGTTTTTTTTACCCTTATGCCCAAATAAATCTGTTAGTCTTTAAGGTGCCACCGGACCGCTCGTTGTTTTTGTGGATACAGATTAACACGGCTATCCCTTTGATACTTGTTTTAACAAGATTGCTTGGCGCTGCAGGGTTAAATAGACCCCAAACTCCCGGCAAACTTCAATGATAATATTATAATACATTAATATTTATTATGTAAGTCACCATGCAGTAAAATAACTGCCCAAGAACCATCACACCATGTCTCTCCCTAGATGTGGCTGTACTGTACTCAATTGTGCAGTCCTTACTCATGGGACTAGTCCTGCTGAAGTCAATGCTTCTACACATGTGAGCAAGGGATACAGGTTCAAGTTTAAAAAGCCCTTTGCTGCTGGAAGAAAGGTGCTGTATAATGTAAAATCAATACACTTAACCCTCTTGCAGAGCAAGTTTACAATAAATTATACACCAATGCAAAATATTCTGCTAATTGTATTAATGTTACCTCATGGCAACTTTGGAAAAATATTTTGTTAAAAAAGGAAAAATCCACAATGAAACTGGAAGCAAAAAACTCAGGCTGCAGGTAACTGGTGTGCATGTTGCTTTTGCAGAATGATCATATGGCTTGTAATTGATGCAATTTCTTGCAATAACAAAATGTTCCTGACCTTTTGCTGGTCACAAAGGAAATGTACTTTTACTATGTCAAGTAAAATCAAATATCTCTCCTTTCCACTTCCTGCTAGTTCTCAAGGATGCAGTTATTTTCTATCCAGCTTAATAAGAAATTTGAACTAAATCGATTAGATTAGAACATAATAGTTTAAGATGTTGATGGCCACCAAAATGCTACCTCAATTTTCCTTCTTCAGTACTTTTCCTACATCTATTCAGAAACAAGGGAGCAGAGAGTGAGTGAGAGAGAGAGAGAGAGAGAAATTTGAGTATGGCACTAAAGAATCTAGTGATTTTATTAAATGTAAAGTCAGGAAATAGAATGTGGGTCATAGTCATTTCCCCTGCTGATCAGTAGGTAGTTCCTGCATCAGGCACTGATGATCCCTATCAAAACATCATGCTGCCATAGAAAGAATTCAGTATATTACTCCGTACGCCACAGGAGCCACAGGCAGGCAGGCAGGCAGATGGCTCTTGTCCTTGGAAGTATTAGCTTCACAAAGTCCCACTCTACTGTACAGAACGCAGAGGGCTGAATGCTCATCTGCAATAGAGAGAACTCAGCATAGCTGAGGGAAGAGGGAAGTGGCTCTAAGGCACCTCACTGTTGTTCCGTGCACCTTAAAGCTGGCTGTGGACCAACCTACCCCCGCAGTGTGTGGCCCCTTACAGGCCACTACACTGACAAACAAGGATCACCAGAGTGCAGTATTCTCCTGACTTGCCCCTGAAATGCCTCCAACATGCCCATTATGTTGGAGAGGAGGGTCAGGAAAGGTCTGGCATGGAGCTGGCCCTATAGGATATCCTTATGCTGGACAGGGATTCCTTAACATGGATCTGGCCCAAAGTATTTTACTTTCTTTGCAGAGATTCCAGAATGAATTAATTCATGTTTATAAAATACTTTGTGAAAAGTACTATATGAATACAAGGTATTTTTATTTTTATATCTCATTAGCCAATGGTGTGATGTGCAGCTTGGGGCCCTGTGACAAGCTTTTGAGGGCCCTGAAAACCCCTAGTTTTTGCTTGCTAACTTATTCAGGTCGCTAAATTTTAGCCAGTCTAGAAGAGGGTATCATATACTATCATGGTTTTTTTTTACTTCTGACATATGCAGTTAACATTACAACAAACGTTACAGCAAAATCCAGTCGAAAACGCTTTCACTTCTGAGTATAAAATCTTCACTTTTCCCAAGTTACTAATAACTTGTACTGTGCCAGGTCTCTTGCAAGTACAGGTGCTATTATCTTTCTATTCTTCTTCTTAAGAGCCAGCAGCTCCAAAGCCAACTGGTAACAAAAGCTTCTTTGCAAGAGATGAAGTCAGAGTTGGAAATCTACAAAGAAAATAATACTAGACAGTCCTCCAAAATTCAGACCCTAAAAGCTCAGGTCAAGGAGCTGGAAGAAATTGCTACATCTGTAACCCATGTAAAGTCACAGTCAGGTGCCTATATTTATACTCTCAAAAGGAAGAACCAAGAGTTAAGTGAAAGAGTCTCAGAATTAGAAAAACATCTGAGGTAAGGTTCCAAGTCCCTTTCAAAAGTGTCAGTTTTACCAGACACCAGATGTGTTAACAATCTGACTGTAATAGACTAATGCATGATAAACTCAAAACAAGAGAAACATTATTGTCTCCCAATATCCAATGCACCTCTGTTGCCCACCACAATGAGTATCTATGTACTGAATGAAAAGAGGGCATTTAGGAGCCATTGGGTCAGATTCTGACTTGAGTTACATCAATGTTAGTCCTGAGTAGCTACATTGAATCAGTGGAATTATTCAGGAATTACATTAATATTAGTTCAGAATTTTGCTCAAAATACTGTGTTTAAGTGATTACTTTGCTTGCTATTTCCTTTATTTTAATTCAAGTCCCTCACTCCTGGGGCTCGCTAGATTAAAGAGTTTATTTAGGCCTGCTTCTACAATCCCATTTGAAGTCTTAAATTTCAATCATATTCCATTCTTCAGCTGTATTGTGGGAGGGTCAAGGGCCTTGTTATAAGTGTTGAATGGGAAGGTCTGGAAACTGGAAGAGATCTTATCTGCATAGTCCCTCCTGTCATTCCACTATCTTATCTTGCAGTGATCTCTGGCCTCCTAACCTTAAAATACATTGGGGGCCTGATTGTGCCTGTTAGGATATAGATATTCAGGCCTGTCTGTAAAGGCCTATATTCTAAGAATTTAGGTGTATTCTCATCACTTGGCTAGTTCTAGAGGTATAAAAGAAAGAATCAAAATCACTGTCTGCCAGCGTAAGGGCCTTCTCTTACTGTGACAGTCTGAGGCCCTGTTCTTAGGCTAAGGCCTTTGGCTAAGCAGCAGAGGCAGCCATAAGCTGGGAAGCGACCGGTCACCTCCTCAAATTCCAACCTAGTCACGTTGAAATAAGGTGCTATTGGGCCGTTAGGATACAATCCTGTCCTGATAATGCCGATTGCCTCCAGAGAAAGGGAAGTGCCTAGAAGATGTAAAAGGAAACTTAGTTTGAGAGCATCCTGTCTGGCAAGAACTCATTTATCAATAGCTGGGATGTGAAATCCTCACTTCTGTATTGTTTTGTCATTATAGTTCCCACTTTGCTATTGTTTGTCTGTATAATCTCTGTCTGGTTCTGTGATTGCTTCTGTCTGCTGTATAATTAATTTTGCTGGGTGTAAACTAATTAAGATGGTGGGATATAATTGGTTACATAATCATGTTACAATATGTTAGGATTGGTTAATTAAATTTCAGGAAAATGATTGGTTAAGGTATAGCTAAGCAGAACTCAAGTTTTACTATATAGTCTGCAGTCAATCAGGAAGTGGGTGGGTGTGTGGGTGTATGTGGGGCAAAATGGGAACAGGGAATGGGGGTGCGGAAATTGGAATCATGTTTGGCTAAGGGCAGGAATGGGAACAGGGACATAGGTGTAAGGCTCCGTGGTGTCAGAGCTGGGAAGGGGGATACTAAGGAAGGAAACTGGAATCATGCTTGCTGGAAGTTCACCCCAATAAACATCGAATTGTTTGCACCTTTGGACTTCGGGTATTGTTGCTCTCTGTTCATGCGAGAAGGACCCGGGAAGTAAGTGGGTGAAGGAATAAATTCCCTAACAGTGCCCATACATGTTTTGGGTCCCATTGGTTGTTTGTACGCTCTGGTATACAATGGAATCTGGAATGCTTGTAGCCCTGGAGATCTGGATCTGATCTAGCCGGGGCCTTGTCTACATTAAGATGGTTCCCATGGTTGCTACCACTGATTCAGCTCCATAGTGATAATAATAGGGGGAGTACTAAAATACACATAGTAACCACCACGTCTGCTACAGCTGCTCTTAGGAGATTTAGACAACACAATGGTTAAAATGCTGGCAGCTGCCTGAAGCTCTGTCTATAGTAGCACTTCCAATTATTTTAATCAAAAATAATTAGTGTCTTCAGTAATATATAGCATATAGGGCCATCACTATGACAGTCTATCTTTGGGAGTGTTCCTCTATCACTGATATTCAGGCTGCTCTTTAGTTAGTGATTTTTTTTTAAATGAATCTCCCTCAATAAAGAAGGTGGGTTGAAATCATGGGGCGAAATGCTTTCCTAACTTGAACCTGCTTTGAGTCCAGAGAATCCAAAATATACTCTGAGAGATATGTGAGTCCCCAAGCTCCGTGACATTTGCTTATCTCTAGCTATTGCTTTTGATCGTGAGATTTTGGTTTATGGAATGTTAATATGTTTTATACAGGATGCTTCTGGTGAGGAGAGAAAAAGCAGAGCAAAAAGCAGCTAGCTTGAATAAGAAGTTGGCAGAGGTCACAGACAAGCTATCCTCTTCCATGAATATAGATATCAAAGGACAAGAAGATCCTTTGGGATTTTTAGTAATAAAGGTAAGAATACCCAACTCTTCATTTATTTGCAGAGATTATGGGGATCGTAGCAGTGACAGTTTCTATTGTAAGTTCAATTTTGACTGCCCTGCTTTTCTGAGCACTCTGAAGAACGAAGCTACTGCCTAACATTTTCAATGGTTAGTCTCTGGCCAAGTGAGGAATTACTTTTGTCCCAGATCAAATCCAAAACTGGAAGGGACCTTTCCAACTTTCACACAACAGTGTAAATCTCATGAGAACAGCTGTGTTTGTGGAATTTCTGTCATGCTTGGCACCTCTTTATCAGATGGCTACCAGAGCTCCTACCTCAAGTACCTGAAGTGCAGCATCTTCCCCTTTGCCCCAATCACACTATTGGAAGTGGTATAGGCAACAGTGGAATCTACACCCATGGCACTCTTCCCATGAAATCCTACTCTCAGCATCAGCAGCTCCACTAAGCGAAACAAACAGCATCTCTTCCACAGGCCTGGAGCCCCCACTGTTTCCCTCTATTCATATCCATGGAGATGGAGTTTGGCTGACTGAGGTATTGTGGAAGGGGTGTCTCCTGCAGGTACTCCCGTGTGCTGAAAACAAAGGACTCCAAAAAGATGTACCATCCCACCTGCAGCCCTCAGCATATCAGGGGAGGGGAATGACAGGATCACCACTGAGCTCCAGAGATCTCCAACTGGTGGAGAGCCCTTGGGAGTCACAGCTAGCTGATGTACATTAGAGGAACCAAAGCCCTCTCAGATGCAATAATACTACTTGCAGGAATTGCAGTGCATTACTTGTCCATGAGACTGCATGCCTGGTTGGGGACTCCACGGGTATATTAATGAGCAGAAGGGATGGAGTAAATAAAGAAATGAGGCTGCTAAATTTTTCTGTTGAATGAAACTCATGTTCCAACACCACATTTTAAATTTGTGTCTCTTCAGTACTGGTTTTTATTCTCCGGTTAAAAGCATAACAATGGCGTCAAATGTTGAAGCTGGGTCTGTAGATGATTTGCTTTTATTATGCAGTTTCCTACGCTCTTGAAGGAACATTCACTAGAAAAGACAAGAATTGCACTTCTTAAAAAAGCCTTGGCTACTCAAGAAATGGAGCTTAAAGCTAGTAGGGAAACAATAGTGAATCTTGTTTCAGAAATGAAAAAGAATAAAAAAACAGCAGCTGGCCACACTGAACAACTGGCAGTAATCAAGAAGGGAAGGGCAATACTTTCCATTAATCTCTTTTATCAACTATCAGTGATATAGCATAGTGGATAAGGGCAGATTGCCTGGTCATACAAGGGAGAGCAAAGTGCTCCCTTATCCCTTTGCATTGGCTGCCTGTGTTGTGAGTAACAGTGCGGAGTGCGGAGCAGAGCAGCTTCTGCAGGGCTGCTATATGCCTCCACTGTTCCAACTAGCATAGACATGCAGGTGTGCTGGGGGAAGTACCCCACACCAGTTGTTGACCTGGTGCAGAGTAGTTTTTACTTTGAGCAAGGTGGAAGGCAGATTGTGACTCTCATTGTCAACAATAGATAATTTTCCTAGTGTAAACAGACTCTTTGGTGTTGGGCCTTACTACAGAGGCTGACCCATATTAATTTGGGGGCCTAATGGATGACTCGGAGGGGGGTCCCAAAGCAGACACCACAATGACGAGGGCAGTGATCATGCACCATGCAGGTGTGAGGCTCAAGAAAAAATTCTAGCGGTGGCCTGACAAAAGACACTCCTTTTCCTATTTTGGGATGAACAACTCAGGAGAAAAGGTATGACTTCTTTGCATTATGGAAATATTGGCAGGATTAAAATATTTCATTTGCACAACTGTACTTGGCAAAATTGTGTCCATCAAAATAAAAAAACAATAACCCTCTTGGTATACTTTAGCAGCACAGATATTATTTAAAGAGGTTGAAAAACCTATCCTGGATTCTTGTCTGAATGAAACAGAAGCCCCCGCAAAGAGGCCATGCTGACAGACTGAGAAATATTGCGTTACTGTAATTTTCTTGCTTTTAGGAGAAGGATGAGGCTGTATTGACCAAGAACACCTTTGAAAGCAATAACACCATTCTCTTAGAAAGATTGAAAGACAAACAAATAGCTTGGGATAACTGTTGCCAAGAATTGCTCCATAAACAGAAAAAATTCATTGAGTTAGATAGAGCTCTGCATGCCTCCATGTATGAGACTAAAACTACACAGACTCTATATCAAATCTTCATCAGTCAACTGGCTACACTTCTGAGCAACACCTTCATAACTGTGGCTGGGACAGAGGAAGCTATTAAAGAAAGGAAATAAGAAATCTGTGGCAGTGAACATTCTTGGAAATCTTGAATACAGTACTATCAAACCTTACATTTATGACTGCCATTTTGGTAAATCTGTTCTGAGAACTGTGCTGTTCAACATATTCATAATTGATCTGAAAAAGGGGGTAAACCATGAGGTGGCAAAGTTTGCAGACAATACAAAATTACTCAAGATAGTTAAGTCCAAAGCTGACTGCGAAGAGTTACAAAGGGGTCTCACAAAATTGGGTGACTAGGCAGCAAAATGTCAGATGAAATTTAATGTTGACAAGTATAAAGTAATGCACATTGGAAAACATAAACCCAACTACACATACAAAATGAAGGGATTTAAATTAGCGGTTACTACTAAAGAAAAAAATCTTGGCATCATCGTGAATCATTCTCTGAAAACATAAACTCAACGTGCAGCAGCAGTCAAAAAAGCTAACAGAATGTTAGCAATCATTAGGGAAAGAAAGGATCGATAATAAAACAGAAAAATATCATAATGCCACTCTATAAATTCATGGTACACCGATACCAAGAATACCATGAGCAGTTCTGGTCATCCCATCCTCCCAACCCTCGCAAAATATTAGAATTTGAAAACGAACAGATTTGGGTATGGAACAACTTCCATATTATGAGAGATTAGAAAGACTGGGACTATTCATTTTAGAAAAGAGATGACTGACTGCCAGAAGCTGGGACTGGATGACAGGAGATGGACCACTTGATAATTGCCCTGTTCTGCTCATTCCCTCTGAAGCATCTGGCATCAGTCATTATTGGAAGACTGGATACTGGGCTAGATGGACCATTGGTTTGACCCAGTACAGCCATTCTTATGGTCTTATTTTATTTTGTGAATAAAAACAATGGGACAAATTCATCCCTACTGAAACTCTGCTGACTTTAGTGGGATGACAGCAGGGATGGATTTAGCCTATTATTACAACAAAACAATATTATAAAGAAATATACTTATATTACTTATATTTTAGGAACAGTTCAAGAAAGCAAACAAATGGATTTCATTATGTAAAATGGAAGGCTGAGAGGTAACATAGTGTTTCAACAATTTTTTACAGCTAGAACAAAATGTTTACCTGTACACTAATTTTGATTCCCACAAATAGTGAGTTGAAGACTTGTAGAATGCAGAAAACCCCATTTAATTTTTTTGTAAAAGGAGAGAAGATCTCATTTGAAAAGCAGTCTCTCCTCCACCATGTGATCACTGCAGGAAGACAGAAAGTTGTTCAATTCCTACATACACAAAAGTGAAACTGTCTCTAACTAAAAAATAATGGAGTACTTGTGGCACCTTAGAGACTAACAAATTTATTTGAGCATAAGCTTTCGTGAGCTACAGCTCACTTCATCGGATGCATTCGGTGGAAAATACAGTGGGGAGATTTATATACACACACAGAGAACATGAAACAATGGGTTTTATCATACACACTGTAAGGAGAGTGATTACTTAAGATGAGCCATCACCAGCAGGAGGGGAGGGAAGGAGGAAAACCTTTCATGGTGACAAGCAAGGTGGGCCATTTCTAGCAGTTAACAAGAATGTCTGAGGAACAGTGGGAGGTGGGGTAGGGGGGAGAAATAACATGGGGAAATAGTTTTACTTTGTGTAATGACTCATCCACTCCCAGTCTCTATTCAAGCCTAAGTTAATTGTATCCAGTTTGCAAATTAATTCCAATTCAGCAGTCTCTCGCTGGAGTCTGTTATTGAAGTTTTTTTGTTGAAGGATAGCCACTCTCAGGTCTGTAATCGAGTGACCGGAGAGATTGAAGCGTTCTCCGACTGGTTTTGGAATGTTATAATTCTTGACGTCTGATTTGTGTCCATTTATTCTTTTACATAGAGACTGTCCAGTTTGACCAATGTACATGGCAGAGGGACATTGCTGGCACATTATGGCATATATCACATTGGTAATTGCGCAGGTGAACGAGCCTCTAATAGTGTGGCTGATGTGATTAGGCCCTATGATGGTGTCCCCTGAATAGATATGTGGACAGAGTTGGCAACGGGCTTTGTTGCAAGGATAGGTTCCTGGGTTAGTGATTCTGTTGTGTGGTGTCGCAAATGGCCCCCACAGATTTCTTTGCTTACCGACAGAAAAATGACTTCTGATGGGGATGCAAAGGGAAGCTACAAGAATGGTCATGTGCCCACTCCCTGTCAGTGCAGACTGGTCAGTTTGGGTACCCAGAGTGGCTGGTAGAGACGTAAATCATCAACTGTGTGTGTGTATGGGGGTGGGGAACTTGGTAGTCATGTGTGAGAGAGAGGGAGACACTCTTTCTCTCTTGCTCGCTATTGCAGCATGGTCGGCGTGGCAAGGCAGGGCTTTGGGGTATTTCTGAAGAGGTAGGTGTGGGGCAGGCTCTGTTCCCACAGGCAGAGGAGAATGTAGCAAACTGCATGCTTAGTGTATTGTTCCCATTATTCAAATCTCCCCAAGAGTATAAAACAGGTGTAAACATTTTTAGGCTCCTTTACATTGCCAGAGTGGGTTAAAGGAGCCTTATTGTAAAGGACAGTATGGCCTTATAAAGGTTTATGGTGTTTTAGTGATTAGAACTGGTCTAAAGTTTTGGACTGAAAAAAATTTCCTATCAAAATGTGCTCCATGAACTGTTTGTGACTGACCTTTCTGGAGACAGTCAGTAGCCAATATAAATTGTGAGTTTGAGTCCCCAGCCCTCACTTGCTCTTCAGTTGTCAATGATGTAACACTGAGCATATGGCTGCATATATTTGTTGACTAATAATTAGAAATAAAGGGTCAATACTAGTTACATTACTATTAGACAGAGGGGGTTTGGTGATTTCCTCCAATGCTCCCCATTCTCATTCTCCATCCATTGTACTGTAGTTTAAATAAATTACCAAAATAATTGAAACTAGCTGGATTATATTGCATTATTTTGACATAAAATATGCAGAATTTTAAAATTTGTGTGCAGAATTTTTTATTTTTTTTTGGTGCAGAATTCCCCCAGGAGTAAATGTTGCACAATTGGCCTGAAGCATTATGGAGGATTTCATCTCCTCAAATACATCACATATTGGCTATTTCTGGAGGCGGGATACTACACTAGATGGACCATTGATGCCTTCCAATATGGCAGTCCAATGTTCTTAAACTACCTTGGATTGTAATCCTCTGGGACAAAATAGCATTGGCTTTATTATGATGTTTGTGACAATATATAGTCCAAATTCTGCACTGTTCTGCATGGGTGCATTAGGAGAGGTAACCTCTTTCTTCCAGTTCTTAAGCAGGGTGGCATTCCTAACTAGCCCACAGTAGAGGGCTTGGGAGGGGGATGGACTCCTATGAAGAAACATGGCCCAAAATGGGGCATGATTAGCTGACTAGGGGGTATGGACAGTCCCTCAGCCATCAGTGCACATTCTGCATTGGAAGCATGCATTAGCTTCAGATACACATTGGTCCTTTTCAAAAGAGCAGCCTGCATCCTGGAATGTTGCATAGGATGGCAGAGCACACACTGGGCTGTGTTTCTGGTTACCCTCACAGTGCTGGCAGGGATTTGGCCCCAAGAAGAGTAGTTCTGAAACTCTCTTGAAGGATGCCAGGAAGTAACAAGTATGTCAAAGTGCCAAATTGCTGTCTTTTACCCATAGAAAACTGATGAACTGCAGCAGAAAGTTCTGTCACTAACCAGTCAGCTAGAACAGCAGCATGATCTATATCATGAGGCTCTGAGTAAATCCTATAAAGCTGAAGAAGTGCTTCAAAAACAAAAGGGATCCCTAAAGCGCGTGGAAAAAAAACTTGGGGCAGAAGATTTTCTCTTAGAGAGATTTATCTCCAAAAGGAAGAAAGTAAGGAGACCTCTTTAAACTTCACACCGATGTCTCGCAACAGAAACACTGACACTGCAGAGTCAAACTGCATTTAGCTCTGATGGGGCAGAGGAACTGGGTAGAAAGCAGGAAGGGCCCAGTCCTGCAAGGTGCTGACACAGCCCTCAACTTTCATTGACTTCATTGGCATTGAGGGTGCTCCGCACATTGAAGAAAGCACTCACAGGTTCTGCAAGGGCAGACTCCAGGAAAAAGGCCCAGTGTGTAAATGTATCAGCAGGTTTCCAGTGGTAGGGGCCATTGACAGATTAGGGTCCTGCGAGAGATACAAACAACATACACTTCTAATCTTACAACTGTACAGCATTTCTTTTCTTTTTACCTTCCATGTTATCCCATTCTCTTCTTCACTCTCTTCCTCTCCTCATGGTTCTCCTTTTTACATTCTCATCTCTTCCTGTCTATCCCCCTACCATTTGCTCTCATGCTTTCTCAGATGGATCTCTACATTTTCCTCCTCCTCTATAATCTCTCTTTTCTTCCCATCATCCCTGCATAGCTCCTTCCCATCCCCATCTTTCCAATTTTGTGGGTGGCAGTACCCCCTGTCTTGAAGTGGTTTCCATTATATGCAGGGTTTACTATTTTGTTCAATGGCTTTCAGCATTCCCACTCTAAAAATTATTCCATTGCCATTGCAACCATTCGATGTTTGTATGGAAGGTCTGCCATGGGGGAAAGGAAAGCAAACAGCACAACTTCTCTGCTTTTCACTGGTTTCAGGGCCTTCCATCCTTTCTCCCGTTTTTGCTCCTCCGGCTGCTAGGTAGCATCTAGCTTATAATATATCTAGGCAGATGACTCTCTAACCTGCTTTAACTGATTATGACTAACAAACACTCCCATAATGCGCCAGCTGAACAAGTAAGGGGAGAAACTTAAAAATTGGAGCAGTAGGTATGTCATTTTGTAATATGCGTTTCAAGGCACTGGAATACAATTTAAAGAGTCTTTATGGACTGTAACAGGGCGCACTTTGCTCCTGGTCTAGCACCACAGATGCTGTTCAGACTTCACTGGTTAGGTATTCACGCTGTGCAGTTTATTTAAATTCCTTCCATCAATATCTTTACAGGATTCAGAGTAGCAACTGTGTTAGTCTGTATCAGCAAAAAGAACAGGAGTACTTGTGGCACCTTAGAGGCTAACAAATTTGAGTATAAGCTTTCATGGGCTACAGCCCACTTCATCAGATGCATAGAGGAATGGAACGTATAGTAAGAAGATATACATACATACATACATACATACAGAGAACATGAAAAGGTGGAATTTGCCATACCAACTCTAAGAGGCTAATTAATTAAGATGAACTAATATCTTTACAGTTCATGCAGCAATGCTATTTACAACATCCTTGTACCATCAGCCCTTTCACCCAGAGCCCAAGAGGAGGAGAAGTCTCCCTTCCTTGTGTTCCTTCCGAACATTACTAAGCTGCATTAGTCTTGTAGTAATGTCTGCACTTCTGTCATAAACCCCTATAGGAACTGGATGAATGACAATGTCCACTGAAAAATAAGTAGATTTTCATTCAAATGAAATCAAAATTAAGCCTAATCAAAAACAGAAAATATATTCTTCTTCCAATTGAACTGTAAACCTTGGTAAATGATAAAGAATTTGTTATTTTCACCTGAAAATGCCAAAGATATCATATTTCAAATCACTTGCTTTATGATTTCAGTACTTGGTTATAAATAGGAATTCTGGGCAAGTTTTACACCTAATGAATGTTTGTTCCCTGAAGTCTGTATATATTAATGTATATACTTACTAAATAAAATTGCTTACACAAACTTAATAGTCAATCCAAGGTAACATTTTTCATGTGGTTTAACACTTTAACTCCAGAAAACACTTTGGGTTAAATTCAGGGACAAGCACTCAGCCCAAGTAATGGGTACTTTTTTGGAGAGAGAAGGAAGGAAGAGGGAATTCCGTGGATGAAGTAGCTGTCTGTGGTACAACATACCCTGACTGCAGGGATGTGTAAAAAGGAGAGGAACTGAAGATATGTGCAGTGATGGGTTTGTCCCAATCTTTCCTCCTCCTTCAGCCGACTCCTGCCCCACCCTCTCTGGTCTTCTGCTTTAAAGGGTGCCCCCACAGAGTTGAGCTCCATGTCACCCAGAGCTATGCAATACATAGGACAAGCCATGGTTGTAATGTTTCAGTATTCGGTCTTCTTCAAGCAGGAGATGGGATGAAACAAGAATAATATTTTTAAAGGCTACAGCCAACAATGTTCCAGTACATATTTAGGGGTTCTTCTGAAGCAAATACTGGATGAAAAACTCTGGTCAGCACTGTTTAAAATAAGGTTTATCCTTGGCAGTCATGATAAAGTGCAGTGGGTAAACATGTTAAGTGCATCACACATAGATGTTTTATGATAGTTTTATTTTCAGGTAAGTTTTATCAAACAAAGCTGGGTCTTTTCCCTGCTTCACAAGTGAAGAGGAAGGGTCTGTGATTTAAAAAAAAAAACTATTAGAATACTGGAATATTTTCAGTGCTTAAAGAATCTTAATAGACTTTCCGAACATCAGCTAAAGCATTAAGTCAGCCTATTAAAATGATAACCTAATACGTGCATGAAAGACTTCCCGAATAGCAATATACATGCTTAAGGGAACTGTGGCTTAGACAAATCAGGTACTACGTCATCCTGACCTCTCACTCAAAGCTACTCACCAGAGTATTTTTGTTTTAGGTAAGAAGAAATGTCAAATGTTAACAGCAGGAATTCAAATCTTTTATAGCATATCCTGTAAAAAAACCCAACCCTCTCTTAATGCAGGTAAATTCTCAAAGGGAAAAAATCAAAATGAAGACTTGGCAGACAGAACAACTGACAGAGAAGAGCAAACAGTTCAAAAAAGGAAAAGAGCAACAGGTCTGCTTGAATGCTGGGCAGGATCCACAGAGCCTGAAAGCCCAGAAAGAATCTGAGAAACTTCAGGAACTGCTTAGTGAAATGAAAATGTCAAATCAAACTCTCCAGGAAAAATTTGTGAGTGTAAATGATCTCAAAGTAAGTATAGCTATCTGTAAAATCAGATGAGAAATGGCTACTAATTAAATTCTGGGAATTCAGCCTTTTCTCTTCTATTTCTAAGATAGGTTTCAGAGTAGCAGCCGTGTTAGTCTGTATTTGCAAAAAGAAAAGGAGTACTTGTGGCACCTTAGTGACTAACAAATTTATTTGAGCATAAGCTTTCGTGAGCTACAGCTCACTTCAACTGTAGCTCACGAAAGCTTATGCTCAAATAAATTTGTTAGTCTCTAAGGTGCCACAAGTACTCATTTTCTTATTTCTAAGATAATTAGTCTTTTAGGCCATAGCTTTTTAAAAAATATTTTTTTGCAGAATAAAACCATAGAAGAACTCAGTAAATCTTTGGAAAAAGTTGAAAAGATTAAGGAGAAAGCAGCTAGAAAGGTGGTCAGTATGAAAACAGAACTAGACTACACAGAACATGAGGCAAGGAAGGAGAAAGAGAGGGCCCATCATATATTGGAAGCAGTCACTAATGAGCTCCACAGAGCAAAAAGAGCACTTGAAGAAGTAGCAAGAAGAGAAAAACAGGTACTTTCCTCCCATTGCTATTAAAACAAATTATTAATGTCTTTTTTGCAACTCTTAAAAAGCTGATTAAATAGTTTTTAGTGGCTCTGGCCCATATTAGTTGCAACTCAGTTCACACAGTGGTAGCTCAAGGAGTTTTTAAGAGACTTATTCAACAACCTGAAAAAAAAGATTTTTATCCCAAAGATATCATGAACTGTGTTGCAGAAGAGAAGAGGAATATCACAAGCACCATATTATTCCCTAAAAGGTCATTAGAAGTTATCTCATCCAGATTTTTTAAAAGAGGGGGGAAAAGGAAAAAATTTCTAGGGCTTTAATTAATTAAAAATTTATGTAGGTGTAGATTTTTTTTACCATAAAACTTATTCTAGCAACATTCTTATCACATCCACTGCCTTATTACAATTATTGTGTAAAAGTAAGTGATATTTTTTGCTTTTCTTGTTGTGGTTCTTTGTAGCTTGTTGACGTTAGAGAAGCTATTACAAAAATTATGGGATTTTGCATAAATACATTGGCTATATCAGACAAGGAGATCATCAGACAATTAAAGCAATTTATACAAGCCTATGAATTTTCTAAAGTTACTTCTAACAGTGAATCAAAACTTTTGTGTGGTTTTACAACTGGATTTGAGAATCAGTAATGTGTATTTTGCTTCTTCTCAACACAACCTAGATTTTAGTGAGGATTTCTAGATTTCTGTAATATCATAGGTATCATAATCTAGTGATCAGCGCACAAGACTGGAAGTCTGGATTATATTCATGGTTCTGTCACTTAATTGCAATGATACCTTGGGCACTCGCTGGCTCATGTTCCCTAGACAATACTTATCTGCCATAAAGTGGTGTTCTGAGCCTTAATTATTTGTTTAATGCTTTGAAATCCGTGGACGAAAGACACCATATAAGGATAAAGTATTGTTATATTAACCTTGACAAATCATCAAACAGTTGTTGAAGAGTACCACCTACTAAATAATTTAAGTGTATTATTTTCACCATGATCTATAGTACTTAATAAAAAAAAGGCATGCACTATATCCTCAGCTGGCATAATTCATGGCCCCATGAATTTTTTGTAGATTAGCCTGGATTTGTCAGAAGTTAGAAATAAATATCAAGGGCCACAAATTTTTAAAATGGAGGCAAAGCTCTGCATATTAATCCATCAACTGTACATGCAAATTGTGGGCCATGAGCAAAATTATAACATGTGAACTACCAATAAAAACATTTTCTGGTTTAGTATATTTCCAAAAGCATGGCCTGAATTTTAGAAGTGTTATGCAGTCACAACTTCATATGAAATCAATGGGAGCTATACATACTCAATACCTCTGAAAATTAGGCTTTTGCCTTTTAACCCACTCTTAGTATTTTTATATAAATTTTACTGTTCTTAGTTATTACTGTTGTTTTTAAGCCATTGTATTTTATTTAATCTCTCATGACAGTATTTCTGTTATTTGTCTCTCAATTGTTGATTTTATTTTTATAAATATTAATTTAGATTCTCTTTCATATATTCCTTTACTCCCCATTATTCATCATTGTTATTTAGACAGTGGCAGTATTCCAAATGAGCTAGAGGTTCTCCAAACATCTGAGGTCCCATTTCTTGCCCTTAAGAGTCTACAGTGTAAAAAGACAAAGACAGACAAAAGTTGTGGAAAACAGACATGACATACAAGTAAAGCAAGCAGAGTGATAATAAGAACGAGTATTTTAGTTTGTTTAATTTAAATAACTCCATTCCGCCCTATAATTCAGCCATTTTATCATCTTCTCACACAAGTCCCAGCTTCATTTCCCATGTCCCATGCTCTTCCCCCTAACATTCAACCTCCTCTTTACATATAGATGAGCAGTTCATTCGTGAAGTAAAATAATAAGTAATAATAATAAGAGAAGGGTACTCACCTTGTGCAGTAACTGAGGTTCTTCGAGATGAGTGTCCCTGTGGGTGCTCCACTCTTGGTGGGATGTACCAACACTTGGAGTGGAGCACCCACAGGGACATCACTCGAAGAAGAATAAAAAATACAAGAGATGAATTATTCAGCTAATTTCTTGTAAGGATTACTGAGAAAATGGGAATACAGGAGGGATTTAAATGAGGAGAGGTTGGTGACATATTGACTAGCTCAAGCAGGGTGTTCCATGTGTAGGGTGTAGCATAAGAAGGAACCCTGAAGACAGTTGTGCATGAACCAGGCAAAAGGCATAACTCTTACATATCATTAGGTCTTATCTTTTCATTTTGTCTTGCTGCATTATTTCCTATTTTTATAAGATACCTCTGGCCCTTACAGATACTGTGTTCCAGTGACATCCACTAGTGTTCATTCAAAACTGCAGGGATCCAGTGAAGATGGAGACAGACATCTGGATTTTTGGCACATCTCAATTTGACTTTTAAAATATTTAACTTGAGCCCATATGTTCTTCTTATCAAAGAAATTAATGTGGGAATATTGGTAATTTATGGTGAATCCTAGAGACTCTACCATTCTGATCAGAAGATTTCTCTTCTTCTCCTCTGGTAGTATTCTTCATCAACCAACCATCTCATGAGTTCTCAACTCTGCAGTGCCACAACACTGCAATCATAGATATGTATTTTAGGTGGGTGTGACATTCCCCAGGATACAATCTGGACTGTTGAACAGCTCAATTCTCAATTGTCCCCTCAATTCTTCAACCTGGGGTGTCTTTTATGTTGCTTTGCTATGAGAGCAGCCACTCCTGGCTTGTTCACACACAGTCTCTCATGATATGAGTGCTCTAGCCAGTCACTCCTGAATTATATTGCAGGATGACTAGTGAATTTGCAGTCCCAGACTTGTCCCCAGAAATGTGCATCTTGTATTGCCCAGCAACCTCCTGGACAATACAGTGCTTATAGAAAGTTTGTAATTTCATTAACTGAAAATGATATGCACAAACCTTGTTATCTCAAATGGAGGTTCCCAAACGCTTCAGTCCAAACGCACACTGGTTTAGTTAAAACAATAGAGCAGGTTTATTAACTACGGAAAAATAGATTTAAGTGATTACAAGTAACGATGCATAAAAGTCAGAATTGGTTACAAAGAAATAAAAGGGAAAGGGAAACTAATTCCTAATTTAACAAGCTAAGTGAATTTAAAAGCAAAAGGTTTCTCTCATCAAATGCTTACAGCAGTCTGGCTGGATTCCTTCAGCCAGGACCACTCCCCCAGTTCATTGATGCTTCTTTTGTCTTTCAAATGTTGTTTATCTGTGAGTAGAGATGAGGGGAGAGAGGTGATTTGTGTTCTCTGTTCCTCATTTTTATATCTTTTCCTCCTCTTTGAGTTCAATCCTTGAGGGGGCCGTTTAGGGATCTGCGGCAAAAATTGGGGATTGGTCCTGCTTTGAGCAGGGGGTTGGACTAGATGATCTCCTGAGGTCCCTTCCAACCCTGATATTCTATGATTCTAAGACACAGAATAATTTCCAGCTGGGGTTCAGGCAACAGCCATTCTGTTTACACGGAACCCTCCAGCTTTTCCATTGTCAAGATGTAAATTTCTCACTCACACCCTTTTTCCTGTCAAAGAATGGCTGCTTACCCAGATGATAATCCATTTGATTGTTCTGACACCTGGATGAGGCACCAGTTTGCCTTTTGTCTCTAATGTCTGTAATGCATCCGATGAAGTGAGCTGTAGCTCACGAAAGCTTATGCTCTAATAAATTTGTTAGTCTCTAAGGTGCCACAAGTACTCCTTTCCTTTTGTCTCTGAGGAACTGGTCTGGACTACTTCCTCAGATTTGGAATATGCCTTAGTAACATCATAAAGTAGAATCTTATACTTTACACATATACTTATACTTGCCACACATATTTTACCAGGACAATAATGATCAGTAAATTAGGAGTTTTCAGAGAATCATAGAAGATAAGGGTTGGAAGAGACCACAGGCGGTCATCTAGTCATCTTGCCAAAGCAGGACCAACCCCAACTAAATCATCCCAGTCAAGGCTTTGTCAAGCCTGACCTTAAAAACCTCTAAGGAAGGAGATTCCACCACCTCCCTAGGTAACCCATTCCGGCACTTTACCACTCTCCTAGGGAAAAGTTTTTCCTAATATCCAACCTAAACTTCCCCCACTGCAATGTGAGACCATTACTCCTTGTTCTGTCATCTGCTACCACTGAGAACAGTCTAGATCCATCCCCTTTGGAACCCCCTTTCAGGTAGTTGAAAGCAGCTATCAAATCCCCCCTCATTCTTCTCTTCTGCAGACTAAATAATCCCTGTTCCCTCAGCCTTTCCTCATAAATCATGTGATCCAGCCCCCTAATCATTTTTGTTGCCCTCCGCTGGACTCTTTCCAATTTTTCCACATCCTTCTTGTAGTATGGGGCCCAAAACTAGACACAGTACTCCAGATGAGGCTTCACCAACGCCGAGTATTTACAAGGCAATTGTCCAGTTAAGATCATATAAATTATGTCCTAGTAACACAGATGTAATGGGCCTAAATTCTCCTTTCATTCTAGGGTAAATCAGAAGTAACTCAGTTGAAGTCAGTGGAATTACAACACTCTAAAATTGGTATGAAAAGAGAATTAGGTCAAATGTGCATAGTTTAAAATATATTAACAGTTTTTGCTAAAAATGTATCTTTTAGCAAGAGGTAGGTCAAACCAATATCAAGAGGTGTGGTAAGGCATGGTATTACAACATTGTATTGCCCCAAAGACAAGTATTGTGGTATCTGTGGCACTTTGCTAAATTTTTACTCATGTGCAAACTTAAAAGACCTGTTTTTTTCTCTGTTTTCTAGCAGTTCATACCAACCCCAAAGCTACTATTTCACTGATAATATGACACTATTTATTACTACTAAATCTCAGCATTAAGATAAAAAGCTAACAGCTTTATTAAACATTTTTGGCTTTGCTAGTGGTCTGCTTAAAATGATCTAAAACTTCTAGAGCCTGATTTTCAGGTTTGACTTGGCTCTTTTGTGCTGGTGGAATGGCAAAAAGGATCATATAGACAGAGGATCTGGCTACCTGGGAAATCTACAGATCTCCACTAACCCACTCCTGCAATTCCTGGCATATGGGGTACATTCAGGAGAAAGAGGAAATGGCATCATTGTCTTTGATTATTCCTGACTGTTGAAATGGTACCTTTAGGATGTAGGTTAGAGAAACACTAAGACTGCTCTAATTTATGTCAAGCATTGAACTGGCCCCCCCAGCCAGCCTCCAAATCGTGTTCCTGGTAAGGTGGCATAAAGTCTCCCATGCCCCATCCTTAGGTGCTGTAGTGAGCACAACTAAACAGATTCCATTGTTGGGATCCTAAGGTATTGTATTCCAATATGTTTTGTTTTTGTTTTATTATTTTCAGCACTGTGTGCTAGTGAAACTTGTTTACTGAAAAATCGAGTGTATTAAAGGTTTGGATACTAACTTTCCTACAGCTTCTTCATAGATCAATACAGAAGGTGCAATCCTGATTCCTAGCCTCACTGAAGTCAATGGCAAAACTTTCATTGACTTCAACCAGAACAAGATCTCACTTAGAGTCCAAGCCTGTCGACCATCCTCAGTTTATACAGCTAAGAGTTTAGAAACTATACATAAAAATATCCAGAAAGGAGGTTCCTTTCCCAGGGAAATCAGTGAAGTAGTTTTGAAGATGAATTTCTAATACTAATAAAGAAAATGTAATAGGCCATTGTATGCACCTGTTGTTAGATTGTACCTTGTATCATGATCAATATAAAAGAAAATGATATTTTCTTGATTACTCATTCAAGCAGGAAATTAAATCTCTTACCTGCAAATTGAGATGTTTCCTAAGTAATTGGATAGCGTTTGTACATCTTCAGTTTTTGATGTTATTGAGTAGTTTATGGCATTTACTAAGAGGTTTTAGCCTAATCATTTTTGATGGGATAAAATACCACTATTACAAGATGGAACATTTTCCTGACAGAAGAAACCATTTAACAAAATAGATTCTGAATTACAATTACGGGTCAGTGATACATATACTGTACAATACAGCTGCAAGAAATATTTAAAATATCAACCCAGAACTAACTATATAAATTATTCAAAAATGTTTAATTGTAGTGGTTTTCTTTCTTCTTTTAACCCGAAAAAGGCTCTGGCAGAATTTACTTTAGTGCTACAAAACATTTTTGTAAAGACATATCTGCTGCAGAATTACAGAATTTTTAAAAAGTTCTAAATATGATTATAAAACAGAACTGATTTAGGAGCATAGTTAATGAAATGGTAAACAAAAGTTAATGCAATACCGGTCTTCTTTGTGATGTGTTAGAAGAGAAAACTGGAAAATTTACTGTTCATCTGTCCTAGAAAGCATCTAAGCCAACATTTTCTAAAATGAAAAGGAGTACTTGTGGACCTTACATGCATCCGATGAAGTGAGCTGTAGCTCACGAAAGCTTATGCTCAAATAAATTTGTTAGTCTCTAAGGTGCCACAAGTACTCCTTGTCTTTTTGCGAATACAGACTAACACGGCTGCTACTCTGAAATCTAGCCATAGGGCTACAGTAGCCTCATTGGAAAGGCTCCATAGCTTGAGGAAAGGAGGAGGATTGATTCTTCCACTCCCTATTCCTCTGTAGGTAACTCAGGGTTGGCCTCTAAATGTAAATATGTAACTTTCCACACAACAGGCTTTTAATGTATGCTTAGTTGAAATTAAGGTTAGGCAGTTAAATCCCTGATCATATACAAGAGTCCATTATAATGTTGCTAGGTAAAGATTTTAAATCTGTTTTGCTATATGACACTAGGAATTTGAGTAAACATAGCATATATTGCATGTTGCATTTTGCAACTATGTTCAAACCAAAAAACTGGGATACAAGATTTTTTTCTTATCCCTCTTACCCTGCTCTGCCATTAAGTGTATATTTATTTTTCCATCCCCACTTTATTCTCCTGCCATTGCTATTTAGTATTGTTCACTGTCCTTCCTACAGGTTTCATAGTAGCAGCCGTGTTAGTCTGTATTTGCAAAAAGAAAAGGAGTACTTGTGGCACCTGAGAGACTAACAAATTTATTAGAGCATAAGCTTTCGTGAGCTACAGCTCATCCGATGAAGTGAGCTGTAGCTCATGAAAGCTTATGCTCTAATAAATTTGTTAGTCTCTAAGGTGCCACAAGTACTCCTTTTCTTTTTGTCCTTCCTACAGTAGATCCTGCTCTCTTCTGGATTCTTAATTCCCCTGCATCCTTACTGAGTGTGTACAATTCCTACTTTATTTCTTGCTCCTTTTGTCTATAACCTCTTTAATTTTTATGTATGTTTTTCTACCTCACTCCAGGTCTCCTCTGTCTTTCCCACACATCCTCCTCCAAGTTTCTTCTATATGGATACAGGGCCTTCTACAGAAAAATACAGTTATAAGATATTTTTAGTCTGCATATTACAAAGTTTTCATCTGCATGGGATACTCAGAGAAGAGGATGCCATTACTTTATGTGTAAATCTTGTTCCATCCTGGGCCTTTGTACATAGGAAGTATGAAGCTGAGAAAAGATCCTCACTTCATGATACCACTGCAATGAATATTGCTGCCCAAGCAGTCATGGGGCATATGAAAAACTTGCACAGGGTCTGCACTGTTCACGATCTCTTGACCATTCAAAGTCAAAGCAAAATAGCCTTGAGATATCGAGGGCAACAGCTGAGTAGGATTTAACAACAAGAAGAAAATAGACAATTGTGTAGATAATGAGAACTTCTACAGTTATATCATATAGGATTAAAAAATTGCTTTAATGCTTCAAAGCACCTCTAACTGACGGGGATGAGGAAGAAATCTCCCTGATAGGCAATTTATTCTACAATAATTATAGGGGATTTTGCACCTTAGTAAAGCAGACGGTACTGGACCACTGATCTGATTGATTATAAAAATTGTATGTTGAGAAGAGATTATTTTTATTACAAAATAATGCTACTTCAATTCTCTGTTGTGCTGTATAGAATTGGATAGTTATGGGTCATGATGAATTATATAATTTAGTCAAAGAAAATTAGCGAACTGCTAGATGTGACAGTAAATTATAATCCACAATTTCACACACAGTTCAGTTCTACATCCAGAATTCAGTTTTCATATTTTTTGAAGTTGAGAAAAAACTTATTTTCATATCAGGTCATACAGAACACACTAGATTGTGAAATTAGGTCAACAAGCAGACTAGAATATGTGCAGTCATAACAGATGAGACCTAGAACTCTAGAAAAAATGTTTACCTATTTGCTGCAACATTAAGGACAAAAATCTATAAGAGTTTTTTGTATTTTTCATGCCAAACAATTTAACATTAGCCATTGAAATCTCTTTGAAAGACCAATAGAAGACTCTAGTATCTTGCTAGAGCCTTGCTTAATGGCGGGGCGAGTAGACTGCTACCGCTCTGCTGGGTTGAAGGCCAGAGCCCAGATTGTTTAGGGCCCTGCCCCACCTGAAGACTGGGACCTCGTGAGAACCGCTAATTCCCCCCCTTTTTTTCTTTACTTGTAAAAGACTCTAACAGATCAAACTGCAAGGAGGTGTGGCCTTCCCCAGAGGTGGAAATGGAGGGGTGGACATGCAAGCTTACACACTGAATCTATATTTTGAGAGGTGGTGTTCCTTATTTTCTGGGTGCGGGGGGGGGGAATCTGGATGTACAGGGGCTTGTTGGGCAGTTTGGGGTGCAACAGTAATGGGACTCTGCAGGGGGGGTACAAGGTGAAGGTGGTTAGGGCTCCGAGGAATGGATGTCTGAGTCTGTGAGGGGATAGAATTTGGTATGGGGGGCTTATTGCGGGGGCCAGATGCTGGGAGTGGGGCTCAATGGGGTGGGAGTCCAGGTGCAGCTGGTTGGGGCTCAGTGGTGTGGGGATCGGGGTGCAGGAGGCTCATTGGTGTAGTTCAGGTGCAGGGGGAGTGGGGCACATCAGGGGGGTTCTGAGTGAGGGGTAGGAATGAGGCTTAGCAGGAGGGTCTCGGTATGAGGGGGTCAGGATGCCTGGGGGTTGGGTGGATGGGGGAACAGTTGCCTATACAGGAGTCCCTCCACCTGGAGCTGAGGAGCAGTGGGTGCAGGAAGCAAGGGTGTGTGTGGTGTGTTTGCAGAGCTTCCTGCAGCTGGGGGAGAAATCTGGGGGTGGGTCTGACCCGGCCCTGGTTGCCATGCAGGGGAAGAGGAAGTCCCTTTCTCTCTAGCTCAGTTGGGACTAGCAGCTGAGCCCGGCACAGGGTAGGAGCTACCAGCTGGGTCTTCCCCAGTTCCGCCCCCTGCCCTACACTGATTTACCTCTCTGCTGGCTGCCCTGGACACCTGAAACATACAGCTGGGTAGGGTCACATAGCTGCTCTTGTGGCTTCCCTTTGCATCCCTGTCATAAAGTCATTTTTCTGCAGGGAAGCAAAGAAATCTGTGGGGGACATAAATTCTTCACATGCTCGTTGGCTCAGAATTCCCCCCAGGAGTACTTTCCCTCCTGCTCCTACCCCTGCCTCTTGACTCCTGATCCTGAGCCCACATTCTGCTCCGATTTCCCCTCCACTGGAATCCTGTTCCCCACTTGTTCCTATTACACCCTCCCCCAAACTGCCTCAGTCCCCTATCTCTGTTCCTATCATCTCCTCCCACCAGTTCCTGTTCTTGCCTCCTTCCATCTGCTCTTTCTTCATCCTGCTTTCAAATCAGGCTGCTTCTTCCTTCTCTTCTTTGCTGCCTGGGATCCAGCAGGTGCTCCCAGTTCTGGTGCACAGCATGGGAAGGTGGTCCCAGCACCCAGGAAGAGCAGTTACAGGGCCACAGAGTCAAAGTCACAGAGTTTAGGGCCAGAAAGGCCACCAGATCATCTAATCTGAGCTCCTGCCTATCACAAGCGACTAAACACCAACCAGCCACTCCCAACCCAAGCCAACAACCAGAATTAGACCATAGTATAACAGTCCTCAGGAGACTAAACTATTGTGTGACACAGACAAAGAACAGGAGGGACTGAAAGGCATGTTCAGCTGGCTTCAACTCTGAGAAAGAGCATGCTTAGTAGTCTGTGGGGATGGCACATACAGTCTCGTTGCTATGCCGAAGCTGTGAGGGAATGGAGAATGCTCAATGGAGGTGGAATCTTCGGAGTTTGGCTGCATTAACAAACCTCTAAGGTATGATCCTGCTCCCACTGACATCAGTGGCAAAATTCTCACTGACTCACTGGGGCAAAATCAAGATCCTACTGGGCATGTTGAAACTACAGTTTTCAGAATCGTATATCTTGGCCAAATGTGGATAGGTTCTCATAGGGATAACGATAGGCACATCCCTGATACTAGGGCACCCTCCCTTCCAAATGTCAAGTTCCTTCTGTGACCATGCAGGCACAACAGCTTCCCAGTGAAATGGTTGTACACATTTTTAGCATGGGAAAAATGACATATTTTCCTCTAATGTCATTCTGAGAAATGGCCGGACCCTTTTTGATGAAGTGTTTAAAAAAAAAAGAAAGGAAAAAAAAAATCAGTCTGAGGCAGACACTCAGCAAATGGCTGAAGTTTTACAAAGGATAAACAACAGAACATAGGGCTTTATAATGGAAAGTATTAGGCAACTTTAACACTAGGAGCAGCTACCAACTCGGCCTATAATACTGCTTGAATCTATCTTTTCTTGATATTTGTACATCAATACAACCAACAAAGTTCTCGGTTTGTGTCTGTTTGTTTGTTTGTTTTCACTCATGAGGTGAAGCAAGCTTTTCTTTACATCAGCTGTACACATACCTGCCAAAGAGTTATTGTCAGAAAAACATCCTCTTCAGGCAACATTGGGAACTTCTAAGCAGTGGTGCAAGTAGAAATCATTTCTTGACCGTACTGCACGCATGGGAGGGACACAAGGGGGCGGGGCACATGACCTCCCCACGTGACCTTCCATGCGACTCCTCTCTGCCCTGCCCCCAGCCCAGGGCCCCCAGGCTCTCCCTGTTCCCTCTGACACCCCCCTTACCTGTCTAAAATTTTACAACAGCATCTGTTAAGCAGATGCAGTTGTAAAATGATGCTTTGGGCCCTGGTCCTACCTGTACTTCCAGGTGTCATTGAGGATCCAGCAGCACCCCAAATTGAAAACTTCTTAAATGAAAGAAGGAAAAGAAGGACAATCACCCCACTTTCCTTTAACACACTATCAGTGCCTCTCTTATATCCAAACTAAGCTTCTGCCAGCTTGCCTTAATCTAAGTATTACTCTCTGCCAGGCACTAGGAAAGCAAAGATGCTGCGCCATCTAAGTTTGATGGAAATAGAATTGAATTGTGTGTGCCATGTACATCTTGATAGAACAACAGCCCAAATTGTTTTATTATTTTCCTCAGCATGACATACAAGAGGGGCAATCAAAATCAGGCTGGCAGAACATGCATGAGAACTGTCTCTGGACAGATAAGCAATTGACCAAAATCACATTCTCTGATCTCTTGGGGCCAAATCCTGTTCCCATTGAAATCAAAAGGAGTTTTGCTATTCAGTTCAATGAGAACAGGCTTTGAAATTTGGAGAGGAAAGAACAAAACCATTCAAGCAAGGGCTATATTGCTTATACCACTGGTATCAAAGGCTGCTGACTCATGTGAGAAAATCAGCGGACATCTGACCTTTGTCCATTACAAGGGAGAAATCAGTAATCAATGTGACTAGAATAGTCTGTGTACTATATCCAACTCATAAATCCATCTGCAAAGGATCAAGGAACTATTATGGCTCCAGATTACCTTAAAGTCCTCAGTCCATTGGTTAGAATGCTCCTATTAGTATATGTTCATAGTCCAGAGGCTGGAGCAGGAAAGAGGCAAAATGGAGATGTTTCCAGGCCAGGGCCTTTTAGCTTCTACCGAGTACCAAATAAAGGGAAACACCGTCTTTCTCACTGTGAAAGATGGTGTTTGGAGTCACAACCCCACCCATATTCTAGTTTGAATGTTCACAAAAAGTCCATTAAGTGTAGACAGGCATTTTCCAGGGTCTATTGTGAGCTAAGTGTTCCTTAATGAGCCATTCAATTTGACTGATCCCTTCATGTGCTGGCTAAATACCTGGTGGGCATTACCACAGGAGCAAACGTAGTAAACATAGTTAATATTCATAACTTCAGATACCAAGATGAATATACATGCATAGAAATAGCATAATCATAAGTACCAGCTATTTCATGTACATGACTATTCCCAAAAGAGATTCTGAAAAATCATACCACATACCTGAGACCCTGTGTGCCAGCACCATGCCCCACTGGACTTTTGTTATCTATTATGTAACAATGGAGATGGAGCCAGTGACATGACTCTGTTTAGCCTAAAAGGGCATGGTTAATTTTTAGCTGTTCAGGTGTGACTGCACCTTTAGTCAATGAGGGCATACTGGCTGGTATACATTCAGATTAATGACAGGTTTCAGAGTAGCAGTCGTGTTAGTCTGTATTCGCAAAAAGAAAAGGAGGACTTGTGGCACTTTAGAGACTAACAAATTTATTTGAGCATAAGCTTTCGTGAGCTACTGCTCACTTCATTGGATGCATCCAAGCTGTAGCTCACGAAAGCTTATGCTCAAATAAATTTGTTAGTCTCTAAGGTGCCATTCAGATTAATGGCTTCAATGTGCCTTTGCAGTTAACTTTTTAATGTTCATAAACCTGGTATGTGCTGAGCTGGTTTAAAACATAACACAGGTTTTTAGGTTTTCAAATCTGTGAACCTCTGCCTCTTTGAGATTTTATTATTATTATTTGCTGGTCAGAATGTGGGAGAGTATCTTCTCCACCCTCTGCTCATGAGGTTATGTATATGTCTTGAAGCACTCTTCTGAACACCAGTTGGAAGGAATTTTTTTTCCAGTAAGTGTGGACTGATTCTTTTCTCTTAGAAGGCATGTAATTTTTTCAGGTACACACTGATTAACACAGAAAACAATTGGGGCTGTTAAACTTTCTTCAAATTCCATAGAAAATTCAGTTCAGCTATATTTTCCAGTACAGTGAGGAAATGGGTGTTTGTATATACAAATATCAACATGCTTAACTACTCTCTTTCCCCCCAAATATGTAGTATTTCAGTCTGTCTCTTGTGTTTTCTGAAACTAATAACTTTTCAGATTTATAATAAATAAAATAAAATAATACGTATCATAGGCGCCAACGGGTGCTCAACCCCTCTTTGCCCTCGACCCTGCACCGACTCCACCCCTGCCCTGCCCCCTCCTGCCCCTGCCCCTCCCCCATTCCAACCCCTTCCCCAAAGTCCCTTCCCCAACTCCGCCCCCTCTCTACCCTTATTCGACTCCTTCCCCAAATCTCCATTCCAGCCCTGCCTCTTCCCTGCCTCCTCCCCTGAGCACACCACATTCCTGCTCCTCCCCTCTCCCTCCCAGAGCTTGTTATGCTGCAAAACAGCTGTTTTGCAGTGGCAAGCACTGGGAGGTAGGCAGAGGAGCAGGGACGCGGCATGCTCAAGGGAGGAGGCGGAGGAGGGGTGAGGCGGGGGGGAGGGCAGGGAGCTTGGCTGCCGGTGGGTGCAGAGCACCCACTAATTTTTCCCCAAGGGTGCTCCAGCCATGGGGAATTACACGTATTACACTAGTGCCTAGGGACCAACTCGGAACAAGGCCCCATTGGGCTAGATACTGTACAAGCACAGAATAGTAGTAAGTACCTGGCCTTAAGAGCTTCCAGTCCAATAAACTAGACAGACACAGGATAAGGCAAATGGCTATAACATACAAGCAAATTGAACAGTGTGATGGTACATGGTAGCAAATGTCAAGTTAGTGCCACAATTTTTTGGGGAGCAGTGGTGGATTGAGTTAGGCTGGGATAAACTAACCAGAAAGACAAGAAACAGGGGATGGCTGAGTGGGACACAGCAGATGAGGAGAGGGAGGCAAGGAAGAAAGAGAGGATGAGACACAGGATAAGGAAAATGGCTGGGACAGATATAGAATGACTCTGAGAATATATCTACTACACAACATTGTAAGTCTAGGGTTAGTAGGATTTGAGTCAGCTGATCTTTGTCAAGGAATGTTGGGCTTGAGGTTAAGTATTTTCTGACCCATAGTTGAACTTGGGGCTCTGGCATCCACACTGCAGTGCACAGACCCATAAGGAGCACGAGGACAGAAACTGTATACTTAGGTCCTTTGATGGCTGTCTCAGTAGAATGACTGCAGTTTGAGAAGGCTTTATACTGAACTATCTTCTAATCTGAGAATTGGGCTCTCTACTTCTAGGCTGAGTCACATTGGCAGGAAAATGCCATTTGCACCTCTTCTGAGGATAATTAGGGCTGACAAACTATTAAAATGAAACTTTGCAATTCTTAATTTTTAGAAAGGGATGTTCAACAAAGGTGGAGTTTTTTTGGTTGTTTTTTTATTTTTTATCTGTTTGTTTTGAAGTTTGACAAATAATGTAGTTTTCAGAGCAAAAACACATACACACCAAAGCATGGCTGCTGTGTGGTGAAGTGCATCCCCAGGTGTGGGGTGCAGTGTGCTTCAGCATTCTTCAGTGATCCCTTATCCCTTTCCCTGAAGCAGCCCAGGGAAAGTTTTTGGGCCTTGCTGCCCTGACAGTGCATGCAGTCTGGGTGCCCCTGCACACGCAGCCCCAGACAGCGGAGGCTAGGGAACAAGGGACAGAGTGCAGAGCAGGGACCAAGCGGCTGCCCTGCAGGGAGAGCAGAGCTTCTGGCTCATCACGGCCAGGGGAGGGATGACCCCCACCATCCTGGCAGCCAGGAGCCACATCCTGCCTGTCAGCTTTGCTCTCTGCTCCAGCCAAGCTCCATGCAGCAGCAAGATGGAGCTGGAGCAGGAGTTGCTGCCTCCATGAGACTAGCAGAAGCACACACTCAGCTAGATAGTAATGGCACTTCTGGGCACTGCACTGGCTGCCTGCCACTGGGAACTCTGGGATACATCCAGCGGACTTCCAGGACCCAAGTCAAGCCGGGGCTGCATGCACACAAGAAAGCAATAGGGCTTCTTGGACTCTAGGTCCCAGCTTAATATGGGCTTGGACCCTACAGCCCTGCAGGGTCCTGGGACCCTAGGTCTGAACCCTAAGTTAGCACAATTGGTGTGTGGATACAAGGAGGGTTAGGCTTGAGACTGGGCTTACATTGCTGTGTAGACATACCCTGAGTGAAGAGACTGTGGGAGAGGGTTTGGGAGGGTCTTGGAGCAAACAGCCAATCTGCAAAGGAGAGAGACTGTCCAGTCAAAACTTTATTAGAAAATACTCTGATGACAACATCAGTGTCTGTGGTTCCCTGCTTAATCTGCTTCTGAAGCTGCTCTTCTGGCTCCAGTTTCTTTTTTAAATATATTAGGAACAAAAAGAATCCTTCCAATAGCATTGGTCCAATATTAGAAGGAAATAGTAGAATTATCAATAATAATGCAGAAAAGGGAGAAGTGTTCAATCAATATTTCTGTCCTGTATTTGGGGAAAAATGTGATATAGTCTCATCATATGGTGATGATAACACTCTTTACATTCAACTAGTATCTCAGGAAGATGTTAAACAGAGACTACTAAAGTTAGACATTTTTAAATCAGCATGTCCAGATAACTTGCATTCAAGGGTTTTAAAGGAGCTGGCTGCAAAGCTCTCAGGACCATTCAAGTTGATTTTCAATAAGTTTTGGAACTATAAGGTCTGAGGCCTTCTTCTGCAGTAAAAACAGCAGCCGCGAGCTAAGCGGCAAGAGTGACATCCTCATGTTCCATCTAAATTGCACCAAAACAATGTAATATCGGGCTGTTAAGAAGGCACTCCTGTCCTAATAGTACCCACCATCACCAGATAAAGACACAGATCTTAAAATATTGAAATAAAAACAGATCTTAAGATATTTGATAACATTTTGTCTGGCAAGGAACAACTTAACAGTTTTGATGGTGAAATCTATACTTCTCTCTTGTTTGGCCTTTATAGTCCCTACTTCTATATTTTTATCCACATAGTCTCTGGCTGATTCTTTAATTGTTTCTGTCTGTTGCATAACTAATTTCACAAAATGTAAATCAACTAAGGTGGTGGGGCATGATTGGTTAAAGAATTGTTTCATAATCATCTAGTATTGGTGAAAAATACTGTTTTGTAATATTTTAGTTCAAAATTATTGGTTAAGGTATAGCTGAGAAGAACCCAAGTTTTAACTATATAAACTGGGGTCCAAAAGGAAGATCTTTGGAACTTAATTCCAGGACAGTGTTATACTCTTGACTCATATTTAGCTTTTGATCCACTATGGCCCCCAAATCCCTTTTCCCCAGTACTCCTTCATAGGCAGTCATTTCCCATTTTGTACATGTGCAACTGATTGTTCCTTCCTAAATGGAGTACTTTGCATTTGTCCTTATTGAATTTTATCCTATTTACATCAGACCATTTCTCCAGTTTGTCCAGATCATTTTGAATTTTAATCCTATCCTCTAAAGCACTTGCAACCCCTCCCAGCTTGGTATTGTCTGCAAACTTTATAATGATACTCTCAATGCCATTATCTAAATCATTGATGAAGATATTGAATAGAATCAGACCCAGAACTAATCCCTGCAGGACCCCACTCCATATACCCTTCCAGCTTCACTGTGAATCACTGATAACTACTCTGTGGGAATGGTCTTCCAACCAGTTATATACTCACCCTATAGTAGGTCCATATAGGTTGTATTTCCCTAGTCTGTTAATGAGAAGGTCATGTGAGACAGTATGAAAGGCCTTGCTAAAGTCATGCTATACCGTATCCATTACTTCCCCCCATCCACAAAGCTTGTTACCCTGTCAAAGAAAGCTATTAGGTTGGTTTGACATGATTTTTTCATGACAAATCCATGCTGACCGTTAATTATCACCTTATAATCTTTTAGGGGTTTACAAATTGATTGCTTCATTATTTACTCCATTATCTTTCCGGGTACTGAAGTTAAGCAGACTAGTTTGTAATTCCCCGGGTTGTCCTTATTTTCCCTTTTATAAATTGGCACTATATTTCTGTCCTTGGACACAATGGATAAAAAGCAGCTTGGGAGCTTGTGTCTGAAATATGGTTTACTGCACAAGGGGAAATCAGCACAGGATCTGAAAACCTCACTCATTAAGTATTTTGAGCAAGGAGGAGGAGATTGAGGAGGGAGATGACACAGGGTTGGGAAACCAGCCAGGCATTACTTCCCCGCAAGATATGGCTGCTCAGGTAGAGCTGACCAAACTACAGATCAGCAAAGACAAGGAAGCATACAAGCACTAGCTGCAGATAGCTGAGCTCAGAATGTAAAAGGAAGCCACCAAAGAAGCAGGACCACCAGAGATGAATGGAGGTGATCCAGACAGCTCATGTTAATGAGGAGGCAGAGGAATGGGCCCACAAGCGATGACTGGAAATGATCAAAGCAGAGAAGAGAGCATATACGTGTCAGATGACGCACAAGAAATAGAGCTCATAGATCTGGAGTAGCAGAAAGGTATTCCCCAGCCTGTGGGCAATCCCCCCACCCGCTATTCACCCAGCTGGGACAGACTGAGACTACCTTTTGAAGACTGAGAACATATAGAAGAATACTTAACTGCTTTTAAAAGAATATGCCAGGCCAATGGCATCCCTAAGGAAAAATGAATGTCTGTACTGATCACTGAAACTTAGGGAAAAGCTTTCCAGTATGTTTCTGGCCTGGATCAGGAGAAAGCTATAAACTATGATAAATATACAGAAGCTGCATTGCTAAGGTTTCAAATTATGATAGAATCATATTGAGTAAAGTTTACAAATCTAAAGAAGCATGACAATATCAGTCATGAACAATTTATGCATAAAATGTGTGATTATAGGAAAAATGGGTAAAAAGTAAAGGGGCAGAAGGGCATTATCAGAAATTGTTTGATTTATTCATCCAAGAACATTTCTTTAATGCTTGCTCAGATGAAATCAGAGCTACCATAAAAGAAAAGAATCCTGACACAGTGCAGGTAGTGGCTCAGGCTGCTGATTTGCACATGCAGGCCAGAAAGGGTATTGAAAAAAAGCCCCAGAGGAAACTACACATTGTAAAAGGGGGTCCCAGATCTGTTCACAGGAGGAAGGATGCAAGGCCAAATATACCTCCAACATGTACCCTCTAAATAACCCTACTTACAAACATCCAGCCCAGGATGCAAGCCCAAGAAAATGCTTTGTGTGTGGCTCTTCTGACACATATTAAATGGATGAAACGCTGGCTAACCAAGAGGTCTAAAAATGTAATTGTAAATGGGGAATCATCATCAAGCGGATTTGTTTCCAGTGGGGTCCCACAGGAATCGGTTTTTGGCCATACACTATTTAACATATTTGTCCATGACCTGAATAAAACATAAAATCATCACTGATAAAATTTGCAGATGACACAAAACTTGGAAGAGTGGTAAATAATGAAAAGGATAGTTCACTAATTCTGAGTGATCTGGATCACTTGGTTAACCAAGTGCAAGCAAACAATGTATTTTAATTCAGTTACATACAGATGTATAAATCTAGGTACAAAGAATATAGGCCCAATTTACAGGATGGGGGTCTTGATCCTGGGAAGCAGTGAGTCTGAAAAAGATTTGGGGCTTGTGGTGGATAATGAACATGAGCTCCCAGTGCTGTGGCCAAAATAGCAAATGCAATCTTGGGATACATAAACAAGGGAATCTTGAGGAGTAGAGAGGTTATTTTACCACTGTATTTGGCACTGGTATGACTCCTGCTGGAATACTTTGTCCAGTTCAGGTGTCCACAATTCAAGAAAGGTGTTGATAAACTGGAGAGGGTTCAGAGAAGAGCCAGGAGAATGATTAAAGGATTAGAAAACATGCCTTGTAGTGATAGAGTCAAAAAGTTCAATCTATTTATCTTAACAAAGAGAAGGTTAAGGGGTGACTTGATTACAGTCTATAGATATCTACATTGGGAGCAAATATTTAACAATGGTCCCTTCAATCTAGCAGAAGAAGGAAAAACACAATCCAGTGGCTGGAAATTGAAGCTAGACAAATTCAGACTGGAAATAAGGTAAATTTTTGACAGAGAGAGTAATTAACCATTGGAACAATTTTCTAAAGGTTTTGGTGGATTCTCTGTCATTGACAATTTTAAAATCAAGATGGGATAGTTATCTAAAAGATCTGTTCTATGATCTATTTTAGAGAAATTCTCTGGCCTATCTAGATGAGATTAGATGACCATACTGGTCCTGTCTGGCCTTGGAATCAATGTATCTATTAATCTTTCCCTAATGCCACATGTTGGAGGTATTGGGGGGGTGGAGGTGGGGGTGACACTACATAGGCCGCCCACAGTGGAAGGATCTCCACTACACAGTTCTGGGTCTGGAGGTTAATGGTGGGTAGCATGTAACGTCCTCCACCCAGGGGCATGAGTTCAGATTTCAATTGGGGGTGCGGGCAACTTTCAGCAGGGGCTCTGAGGCCACTTTGGCCCCTGGAAGTTCTTAGAACTTTTCTGGCCCTCCTCATGTGTTCAATGCAGCTTTTCCACCCAAGAATCCTGCTTCTTTCTTGCAGGGCTCCTTTCCCTCCCTCCCATAATCTTAGTTGATTTGGGAGTTAAGGTCACTGAAGGTTCTAGGTTTCAGAGTAGCAGCCGTGTTAGTCTGTATTCGCAAAAAGAAAAGGAGTACCGGTGGCACCTTAGAGACTAACAAATTTATTAGAGCATAAGCTTTCGTGAGCTACAGCTCACTTCATCGGATGCATTTGGTGGAAAAAACAGAGGAGAGATTTATATACACACACACAGAGAACATGAAACAATGGGTTTATCATACACACTGTAAGGAGAGTGATCACTTAAGATAAGCCATCACCAGCAGCGGGGAGGGGGGGGGAGAGAAGGAGGAAAACCTTTCATGGTGACAAGCAAGGTAGGCTAATTCCAGCAGTTAACAAGAATATCAGAGGAACAGTGGGGGGTGGGGTGGGAGGGAGAAATTTCCCCATGGTATTTCTCCCTCCCACCCCACCCCCCACTGTTCCTCTGATATTCTTGTTAACTGCTGGAATTAGCCTACCTTGCTTGTCACCATGAAAGGTTTTCCTCCTTTCCACCCCCTGCTGCTGGTGATGGCTTATCTTAAGTGATCACTCTCCTTACAGTGTGTATGATAAACCCATTGTTTCATGTTCTCTGTGTGTGTGTATATAAATCTCTCCTCTGTTTTTTCCACCAAATGCATCCGATGAAGTGAGCTGTAGCTCACGAAAGCTTATGCTCTAATAAATTTGTTAGTCTCTAAGGTGCCACCGGTACTCCTTTTCTTTTTTTGAAGGTTCTAGGTAATTTTGTAGCATGGTTAAATGAGAGTCCTTCCAACTGAAGACTCAGACGTATAGACTTTAGGTTCAGTTAGTTTTGTGCTTTATACACTTGCTTCAATCTGCACAGCCTATGCCAAACAATGGGATGTGAACACATCTTTGCCTTTAGGGGCAAGGGATGAGAAAAAAAATTCTAGTAAAATTATGTAAAAGCAGTCTAATCCCTGTGTTGTGATCCAGAACAGCATTTGGGTTTTTTAAAAAGTGTTCTGATGTTAAGATATTCATTTAGGTTCATTTTCCTACGCAAGGATATGTGAAGTTATTCAGATATTTTTTCTGCTGTAAGGACATACCAATATCTTTTGATTTGATTTTGATGCATAACTTTATCCTTTGTTATAACAGAATAATTAAAATCCAACATTATACTCAGCTTTGCTAAATTAGACACTTTCCCTGCAATAGTCTATCTGAGGACAAACACTAACTGTTGCATTTCATTAATGCCCTTGATATATTGATTTTTAATATCTGTATTAAAGATGGTGTAAAATTGAACTAATGTGACTTGCATAGTATTTTCTATCACAACTCCTACTTAATTGTTATGTTTTTATCCCTGAAACATCAGTTGGAAATAGGCCAGGAAGAGAAAAATTCTCCATAGAAGGAAGTAAAGGTTGTATTGGGTTACAGCGAACAGCAGAGAGGCTAACAGAGGGAGTTTGCCTGGAATCTATCTGAGAGGAGGTACGCTAAGGGCTGCATTAGGGAGGCTGTGTTGGTGAGTATCTGAGGTTCTGTTGTGGGGACAGTTTGACCGTGTGCTTGATTGGTTGTTTGAAAAGTGTGAATTGGGAGTGCTTTGTTCCAGGTGAGCCTTGAGTGGACCTGACTGTTATAAAAAGCCAGTCAGCTGCGAACCAGCTGAGCGGCCAACAGCAGAGGCTAACAGAGGGAGTTTGCCTGGGAGTTCGCCTGGGGAGAGCCCACTGAGGCTTACATCTTGCTGGCTTCTCTGAGTAGTTACTACAACTCCTGAGGAAGCTTGTAGAAGGAAGGTAATATGGATGGGGAGTGTTCAGCTGTTGTGACCTGCACTGGATGTGCCATGTTTGTCCCTCTTCCACCGGACAGAAGCGACTTTGTCTGTACAAAGAGCAAGCTGATCTCCATATTGGAAGAGAAGGTTCAAGGTCTGGAGAAACAAGTATCGACCCTGCGTTGCATAAGAGAAACTGAAGATTTCCTGGACAGACATCAGGATATGCTTCTATGGACACAATGTTCTGAAGATTCAGAGCAGGCTGCGCAGCGGGGACAGGAGGACGGTGAAGAAATTTGGCAGCATGTGACCTCCAGAAGAAGAAAGGGGAGCATCCATGTACCAGCAACGCAGATACAGGTAAGTAACCATTTTCATGTTCTCTCCACAGGTACTAATGCGGAGAGTGGACTAGATGATACATCTGAGGGAAGGGAACAGAAGGAGACTCCGCCGATTGGAAGGCATGAGATGTACTGTCCTAGGGATGGGGGTTCCACGACCACCGCTCCCAAGAGAAGGAGGTGGGTGATGGTGGTCAGGGACTCTTTCCTCAGGGGGACTGAGTCATCTATCTGCTGCCCCAACCGGGAAAACCAAGTCTGCTGCTTGCCAGGAGCTAGGATTCACGATGTGACAGAGAGACTGCCGAGACCCATCAAGCCCTCAGATCGCTACCCCTTCCTGCTTCTCCACGTGGGCACCAATGATACTGCCAAGAATGACCTTGAGTGGATCATTGCGGACTAAGTGGCTCTGGGAAGAAGGATAAAGGAGTTTGAGGTGCAAGTGGAGTTCTCGTCCATCCTCCCCATGGAAGGAAAAGGCCTGGGTAGAGACCGTCGAATCATGGAAGTCAACGAATGGCTACGCAGGTGGTGTCGGAGAGAAGGCTTTGGATTCTTTGACCATGGGATGGTGTTCCAAGAAGAAGGAGTGCTAGGCAGAGATGGGCTCCATCTAAGGAAGAGGGGGAAGAGCATCTTCGGAAGCAGGCTGGCTAACCTAGTGAGGAGAGCTTTAAACTAGGTTCACCGGGGGAAGGAGATCAAAGCCCTAGGTAAGTGGGGATGTGGGATACCGGGAGGAAGCACGAGCAGCAGACGCGAGAGGAGAGGGCTCCTGCCTCATACTAAGAAAGCAGGACAAACAGCAAGTTATCTCAAGTGCCTATACACAAATGCAAGAAGGCTGGGAAACAAGCAGGGAGAACTCAAGTCCTGGCACAGTCAAGGAATTATGATGTGATTGGAATAACAGAGACTTGGTGGGATAACTCACATGACTGAAGTACTGTCATGGATGGATATAAACTGTTCAGGAAGGACAGGCAGGGCAGAAAAGGTGGGCGAGTTGCACTGTACGTAAGAGAGCAGTATGACTGCTCAGAACTCCGGTATGAAACTGCAGAAAAACCTGAGAGTCTCTGGATTAAGTTTAGAAGCGTGAGCAACACGGGTGATGTCGTGGAGGGAGTCTGCTATCAACCACCGGACCAGGGGGATGAGGCTTTCTGCTGGCAACTCATGGAAGTTACTAGATCGCAGGCCCTGGTTCTTATGGGAGACTTCAATCACCCTGATATCTGCTGGGAGAGCAATACAGCGGTGCACAGACAATCCAGGAAGTTTTTAGAAAGCGTAGGGGACAATTTCTTGGTGCAAGTGCTGGAGGAACCAACTAGGGTCAGAGCTCTTCTTGACCTGCTGCTCACAAACTGGGAAGAATTAGTAGGGGAAGCAAAAGTGGATGGGAACTTGGGAGACAGTGACCATGAGATGGTCGAGTTCAGGATCCTGACACAAGGAAGAAAGGAGAGCTGCAGAATACGGACCCTGGACTTCAGAAAAGCAGACTTTGACTCCCTCAGGGAACTGATGGGCAGGATCCCCTGGGAGAATAATACGAGGGGGAAAGGAGTCCAGGAGAGCTGGCTGTATTTTAAAGAATCCTTATTGAGGTTACAGGGACAAACCATCCCAATGTGTAGCAAAAATAGTAAATATGACAGGCGACCAGCTTGGCTTAACAGTGAAATCCTTACTGATCTTAAACACAAAAAAGAAGCTTACAAGAAGTGGAAGATTGGACAAATGACCAGGGAAGAATATAAAAATATTGCTCGGGCATGCAGGAGTGAAATTAGGAAGGCCAAATCACACCTGGAGTTGCAGCTAGCAAGAGATGTTAAGAGTGACAAGAAGGGTTTCTTCAGGTATGTTAGCAACAAGAAGAAAGTCAAGGAAAGTGTGGGCCCCTTACTGAATGAGGGAGGCAACCTAGTGACAGAGGATGTGGAAAAAGCTAATGTACTCAGTGCTTTTTTTGCCTCTGTCTTCACGATCAAGGTCAGCTCCCAGACTACTGCACTGGGCAGCACAGCATGGGAAGGAGATGACCAGCCCTCTGTGGAGAAGGAAGTGGTTTGGGACTATTCAGAAAAGCTGGAGGAGCACAAGTCCATGGGGCCGAATGCGCTGCATCCGAGAGTGCTAAAGGAGTTGGCAGATGTGATTGCAAAGCCATTGGCCATTATCCTTGAAAACTCATGGCGATCGCGGGAAGTCCCGGATGACTGGAAAAAGGCTAATGTAATGCCCAACTTTAAAAAGGGAAGAAGGAGGATCCTGGGAACTACAGGCCTGTCAGCCTCACATCAGTCCCTGGAAAATTCATGGAGCAGTCCTCAAGGAATCAATTCTGAATTACTTAGAGGAGAGGAAAGTGATCAGGAACAGTCAGCATGGATTCACCAAGGGTAAGTCATGCCTGACTAATCTAATTGCCTTCTATGACGAGATAACTGGCTCTGTGGATGAGGGGAAAGCAGTGGACGTGTTGTTCCTTGACTTTAGCAAAGACACGGTCTCCCACAGTATTCTTGCCAGCAAGTTAAAGAAATATGGGCTGGATGAATGGACTATATGGTGGATAGAAAGCTAGCTAGATTGTCGGGCTCAGTGAGTAGTAATCTATGGCTCCATGTCTAGTTGGCAGCCGTTATCAAGTGGAGTGCCCCAAGGGTCGGTCCTCGGGCGGTTTTGTTCAACATCTTCATTAATGATCTGGAGGATGGTATGGATTGCACCCTCAGCAAGTTTGCAGATGACACTAAACTGGGAGGAGAGGTAGATATGCTGGAGAGTAGGAATAGGATACAGAGGGACCGAGGATTAGGGCAAAAAATTAGAGGATTGGGCCAAAAGAAATCTGATGAGGTTCAACAAGGACAAGTGCAGAGTCCTGCACTTAGGACGGAAGAATCCCATAGAATCCCGCTACAGACTAGGGACCGAAAGGCTAGGCAGCAGTTCTGCAGAAAAGGACCTAGGGGTTACAGCGGACGAGAAGCTGGATATGAGTCAAGAGTGTGCCGTTGTTGCCAAGAAGGCCAATGGCATTTTGGGCTGTATAAGTAGGGGCATTGCCAGCAGATTGAGGGACGTGATCATTCCCCTCTATTCGACATTGGTGAGGCCTCATCTGGAGTACTGTATCCAGTTTTGGGCCTCACACTACAAGAAGGATGTAGAAAAAATGGAAAATGTCCAGCGGAGGGCAACAAAAATGATTAGGGGACTGGAACACTTGACTTATGAGGAGAGGCTGAGGGAACTCGGATTGTTTAGTCTGCGGAGGAGAAGAATGAGGGGGGATTTGATAGCTGTTTTCAACTACCTGAAAAGGGGTTCCAAAGAGGATGGATCTAGACTGTTTTCAGTGGTGGCAGATGACAGAACGAGGAGTAATGGTCTCAAGTTGCAGTGGGGGAGGTTTAGGTTGGATATTAGGAAAAAAATTTTCACTAGGAGGATGGTGAAACACTGGAATGCGTTACCTAGGGAGGTGGTGGAATCTCCTTTCTTGGAAGTTTTTAAGGTCTGGCTTGACAAAGCCCTGGCTGGGATGATTTAGTTGGGGATTGGTCCTGCTTTGAGCAGGGGGTTGGACTAGATGACCTCCTGAGGTCCCTTCCAACCCTGATATTCTATGATTTTACAACCAGGGAGAAAAAACACCCATCCACTCACACTTAGGGTTACGATATTTCAGGTTCCCAAAAAGAGGACACCGCTGGGGATGGGGAGGGTGAAGGGGAGAGGGCTGCAGTTTCTACTGTATGGTTTCTTTCTACTTTGAATATCTGACATTTAGCAGAATGGCCTCAAAATAAATGTAAATCAAATTTAAATGTAACTTTTGGCATGCAGTCAGTCCTTTCCTACTGTGCTTCTTCCTGTTTTGCTCTACAGAGAAATATGCATGGGCACATGTTTTTCAAGAGTGGGTGATTGCTCATCAAATAGCCATGAAAGTGTTTGCAATATGTTTCAGAGTAGCAGCCGTGTTAGTCTGTATTCGCAAAAAGAAAAGGAGTACTTGTGGCACCTTAGAGACTAACAAATTTATTAGAGCATAAGGTTTCGTGAGCTACAGCTCACTTCATCGGATGCATTTGGTGGAAAAAACAGAGGAGAGATTTATATACACACACACAGAGAACATGAAACAATGGGTTTATCATACACACTGTAAGGAGAGTGATCACTTAAGATAAGCCATCACCAACAGCAGGGGGGGGAAGGAGGAAAACCTTTCATGGTGACAAGCAAGGTAGGCTAATTCCAGCAGTTAACAAGAATATCAGAGGAACAGTGGGGGGTGGGGTGGGAGGGAGAAATACCATGGGGAAATAGTTTTACTTTGTGTAATGACTCATCCATTCCCAGTCTCTATTCAAGCCTAAGTTAATTGTATCCAGTTTGCAAATTAATTCCAATTCAGCAGTCTCTCGTTGGAGTCTGTTTTTGAAGCTTTTTTGTTGAAGTATAGCCACTCTTAGGTCTGTGATCGAGTGACCAGAGAGATTGAAGTGTTCTCCAACTGGTTTTTGAATGTTATAATTCTTGACATCTGATTTGTGTCCATTCATTCTTTTACGTAGAGACTGTCCAGTTTGGCCAATGTACATGGCAGAGGGGCATTGCTGGCACATGATGGCATATATCACATTGGTAGATGCACAGGTGAACGAGCCTCTGATGGTGTGGCTGATGTGATTAGGCCCTATGATGGTATCCCCTGAATAGATATGTGGACAGAGTTGGCAACGGGCTTTGTTGCAAGGATAGGTTCCTGGGTTAGTGGTTCTGTTGTGTGGTGTGTGGTTGCTGGTGAGTATTTGCTTCAGATTGGGGGGCTGTCTGTAAGCAAGGACTGGTCTGTCTCCCAAGATCTGAGAGAGCGATGGCTCGTCCTTCAGGATAGGTTGTAGATCCTTGATGATGCGTTGGAGGGGTTTTAGTTGGGGGCTGAAGGTGATGGCTAGTGGCGTTCTGTTGTTTTCTTTGTTGGGCCTGTCCTGTAGTAGGTGACTTCTGGGTACTCTTCTGGCTCTGTCAATCTGTTTCTTCACTTCAGCAGGTGGGTACTGTAGTTGTAGGAATGCATGATAGAGATCTTGTAGGTGTTTGTCTCTGTCTGAGGGGTTGGAGCAAATGCGGTTATATCGTAGCGCTTGGCTGTAGACAATGGATCGAGTGGTATGATCTGGATGAAAGCTAGAGGCATGTAGGTAGGAATAGCGGTCAGTAGGTTTCCGATATAGGGTGGTGTTTATGTGACCATCGCTTATTAGCACCGTAGTGTCCAGGAAGTGGATCTCTTGTGTGGACTGGTCCAGGCTGAGGTTGATGGTGGGATGGAAATTGTTGAAATCATGGTGGAATTCCTCAAGAGCTTCTTTTCCATGGGTCCAGATGATGAAGATGTCATCAATGTAGTGCAAGTAGAGTAGGGGCATTAGGGGACGAGAGCTGAGGAAGCGTTGTTCTAAGTCAGCCATAAAAATGTTGGCATACTGTGGGGCCATGCGGGTACCCATCGCAGTGCCGCTGATTTGAAGGTATACATTATCACCAAATGTGAAATAGTTATGGGTCAGGACAAAGTCACAAAGTTCTGCCACCAGGTTAGCCGTGACAGTATCGGGGATACTGTTCCTGACGGCTTGTAGTCCATCTTTGTGTGGAATGTTGGTGTAGAGGGCTTCTACATCCATAGTGGCTAGGATGGTGTTTTTAGGAAGATCACCAATGGACTGTAGTTTCCTCAGGAAATCGGTGGTGTCTCGAAGATAGCTGGGAGTGCTGGTAACGAAGGGCCTGAGGAGGGAGTCTACATAGCCAGACAATCCTGCTGTCAGGGTGCCAATGCCTGAGATGATGGGGCGTCCAGGATTTCCAGGTTTATGGATCTTGGGTAGCAGATAGAATACCCCAGGTCCTGGCTCCAGGGGTGTGTCTGTGCGGATTTGTTCTTGTGCTTTTTCAGGGAGTTTCTTGAGCAAATGCTGTAGTTTCTTTTGGTAACTCTCAGTGGGATCAGAGGGTAATGGCTTGTAGAAAGTGGTGTTGGAGAGCTGCCTAGTAGCCTCTTGTTCATACTCTGACCTATTCATGATGACGACAGCACCTCCTTTGTCAGCCTTTTTGATTATGATGTCAGAGTTGTTTCTGAGGCTGTGGATGGCACTGTGTTCTGCATGGCTGAGGTTATGGGGTAAGCGATGCTGCTTTTCCACAATTTCAGCTCGTGCACGTCGGCGGAAGCAGTCTATGTAGAAATCCAGGCTGCTGTTTCGACCTTCACGAGGAGTCCACCTAGAATCCTTCTTTTTGTAGTGTTGGCAGGAAGGTCTCTGTGGGTTAATATGTTGGTCAGAGGTGTGTTGGAAATATTCCTTGAGTCTGAGACGTCGAAAATAGGATTCTAGGTCACCACAGAACTGTATCATGTTCGTGGGGGTGGAGGGGCAAAAGGAGAGGCCCCGAGATAGGACAGATTCTTCCGCTGGGCTAAGAGTATAGTTGGATAGATTAACAATATTGCTGGGTGGGTTACGGGAACCATTGTTGTGGCCCCTATAGTTCGTTCACCTGTGCATCTACCAATGCGATATATGCCATCATGTGCCAGCAATGCCCCTCTGCCATGTACATTGGCCAAACTGGACAGTCTCTACGTAAAAGAATGAATGGACACAAATCAGACGTCAAGAATTATAACATTCAAAAACCAGTTGGAGAACACTTCAATCTCTCTGGTCACTCGATCACAGACCTAAGAGTGGCTATACTTCAACAAAAAAGCTTCAAAAACAGACTCCAACGAGAGACTGCTGAATTGGAATTAATTTGCAAACTGGATACAATTAACTTAGGCTTGAATAGAGACTGGGAATGGATGAGTCATTACACAAAGTAAAACTATTTCCCCATGGTATTTCTCCCTCCCACCCCACCCCCCACTGTTCCTCTGATATTCTTGTTAACTGCTGGAATTAGCCTACCTGCTTGTCACCATGAAAGGTTTTCCTCCTTCCCCCCCCTGCTGTTGGTGATGGCTTATCTTAAGTGATCACTCTACTTACAGTGTGTATGATAAACCCATTGTTTCATGTTCTCTGTGTGTGTGTATATAAATCTCTCCTCTGTTTTTTCCACCAAATGCATCCGATGAAGTGAGCTGTAGCTCACGAAAGCTTATGCTCTAATAAATTTGTTAGTCTCTAAGGTGCCACAAGTAGTCCTTTTCTTTTTGCAATATGTGTATCTGAAGTTGTACTGCACAAGCAGGATCCCTTTCAGCAACTCAACAGTCAAGTTGTTCCTTTCCTTTGTCCACTGGCTTTACCTTAGTGAAAAAAACTCACTCTTCATTTGCATTGTGAAAGGGAACAGCAAAGAACTGTCTTTAACAGTTCTGAGTGACATTCAACGTTTTTGGACTTCTCAAAACATTTGGTCCATCTTCGGTGTGCTACCAAATTACTGAACTCTTCATCCCTATTGCAACCTTCCATAAATTTCTTGAGATTGCTGAAGTGATCAAAGCACTTAATGTCATCAATTTTCACCCTGTTCTCTGTCAGGTATTTCACACAAAATTCCATATCATTCCAATTTGGTGTCTCACTCAGGGCAATCCACATGGAACAAGAGAAGTCTTCCAGGGGTGCCTTCAACATCTCCAAATATTCTAAGCATGTGCAGTACAGTCATTCTATTTTATCACAGAATATGTTATACTCTTTATCAAGTTCCTCCTTGCGCTTTTGTGCCAGTAGTCCCTTAACTTTCAGTGACACAAAGTTCTGGATTTTGCATTCAAGAAGGACAGCGTGCACTGATTCAAGCTTTTCACCACTTCTACGACAGTGTTGTTTTCCGTTTCTGTTTCTTGAATGTGTGACTGGAATGCACTCATGGGTGAGTGCATGTGCCAGAGGTAAATCTCACTGAACTCATCTTTGAAAAATTTCTTAATCAGAGTGGGTGGTCTGTCCTGTGACAGGAAGAATGACTTCAAGGCTGGAAGTACCTTGCACCCTTGTAATACCTAGAAATAAGGACAGCCATTGTGTCTTCTTGTGATAAAGCAGCTTTCTGTGTTCAGTGTCAACAAACTCAGATTTCAGAGTAGCAGCCGTGTTAGTCTGTATTCGCAAAAAGAAAAGGAGTACTTGTGGCACCTTAGAGACTAACAAATTTATTAGAGCATAAGCTTTTGTGAGCTACAGCTCACTTCATCGGATGCATTACGCGGATGCATATCTTTTAACAAACTCAGAGTATTCCTTCAGAAGCTCAGCTTGGACAGTGTAGACATGAAAATAATGGTAAAGTTTTAAAATAATGTTTTCAATATCAGCATCAAATGTGTCTGCCCCATGATGGACACAATTGTTCAAAATGTGTGCTGGGCAACCCACATCGATTAAAGTCCCCTTCTGCAACAGCTTCTTTAAATTTGTAGACACGTTCTTACCTTCTTCATCAAACCACAATATTCCAAACATTGTATTGCACTTGTTACCTGCAAATGCAATGCATTTCTCAAACAAACCTTTCTTTCCCAGAGTTTCCTTGATGTATTGTGCAATGTAGTCTCATTAGGTGTGTTCCGAACCTCAATTAATTGGGACCCACCGTTTTTCCAGTAAAAATACTGAATTATTATTGGAAATATTTTCATAGCACCATGATTGCTTTCATCTGCAGCAAAACCACAGTGAGTAATATCATTGTTCTCAAGTGCTTTCCGAGCAGTGTCAATAGAATGCCGTGCAAGCACAGAATTAATAATCTCTTCTGTTTTGGTGCGAGCAGTTGAAAATTTTTGGACTATCTCAAAATCAGGAAAGGTCTTTTTCAGTAAGACAGATGTGCAATCCATTGAAACTATTATGATGCATGACAGCACGAAACACTAGAATGCCTTCTGCTGCACTAATAGCATCCTCTGATTTGCTGCCTAGTTTAACAAAATAATCGGTTAACTTTGCTGATGAGCTCTTTTCTCGAATAAACTTCTTGTGTTTCTAAGAATCTACATGACCTTGTTAATCAAGAGCATCTTTATTTGCAACAGAGATATACATACCAGCTCTGCAAATCAAGCTCTCTGCTTCCCATGCTACTTGACTACTATGAAAATATGGAAATTTTGTCTTTAGTTCTTCAGTAAATTTACATTTCCTTTTTGGCATTGTGTTCAGTGGTAGGTCACTTCACTTCCAACTCAAAGGTGTTTACAACAAATTAAATTTAACAAAATTAATCAAACTCGAGAGGAATTAGATGTGTAGCACCCCAAGAAATTCCCCATTCCAGGGCTTTAAGCATCATTAAAATACGATATAAAACCAGCAGCTCCCTCCAAACCAAACAGCCAGGCAATGAGTTCCCACCCCACAGGCTTGGCTGACCACATGGGCTGTGCAGCAGATCCTGTGAGGCCTCACCCCCATGTGCTCTTGCATCTATGATGCATGCTTAGGGGGAGGACGTGAGTTCTCTCCTCCAATGTGGATGGCAGAGGGGTAGGATGAACAGTGCATTCTGAGAACCCATTACAAGGACCCCATGCTGCAGCTGGGCTGCACACTGGGTACTTGCTCCACTCCGCGTTTCCTGGCTAGCTGACACCAATCAGAGCAGCATAAATTGCCACATGTGCTTTGGAAATGTCTCCCAGTGGCTAGCCAGTTCAGTGAATGGCAAACATTTGCTGGTCCTGCCCCAAACAGCTGCTCACTCTGAGGCACGTTACCACCCACTGCTGCCAAGTCCCCAGCAAACCCCCTGTTGGTTTGAAGGATGTGGGCAGAAAGTGAACCCAAAACGCAGTGGCATCCTTTCTCCCATGGCACAGGGAGAGCAGACTCTCCAGCTGCCCAGCTCTGAAGGCAGCGGAGAAGTAGGGGTGGCAATACCTTACCATGCCACCCTTACTTCTATGCTGCTGCTGGCAGGTGCTGCTTTCAGATCTGGCTGCCAGAGTGTCTCCAGCTGTCATCCTTCCCCCCCTCATCTCCCGCCCCCAGCAAGGCAGCTGTGGCTCCAGCTGTAAGCCCCCCAGGTGGCCTGGCTGCAACTCCAGCTGTAAGCTCCCAGGGTGGCCTAGCTGCAGCTCCAGCTGCATGGGGAAAGAGAAATCCTGCACATTTGCTGATATTTCAAAAATCCATCCGGACGGATATTGGCAGACCAAAAAAGAAATCATGTCCAGCAAAGCCTGGACATATGGTAACCCTATCCATACTCCCTTCTGACAACATTGTGCTGTGGGTCTGGCTGAGGCCCCCGGGGCATTTTAAATCTGCAGCCACTACCATTTGAAATCTGCAACCAGCCATCCTCACAAGACGAGGAGACACATATCAATTTCTTAAACTTTGCTGAACCTGGAGTTCTCCTTGGTATTCATGCTGCTCTCAACTCTCCTCCTTCAATTCCCTCACCCTCCATGTTCTTTCCCACTCTCTCTATATCTCTATAAACTTTCCCCTCTCCATCTTATGTCTCTCACCCTCTGGGTAATGTTTCCCTAGCAGCAGCAAAGTGATTAGAATTGGGACCCGTGAAGTAAGCACCTGCCACACAGACAAGAGCCACCAAGCTCAAGATGTCAGTTTGTATTACTCCATTACTCACATGATGCAAAGCAGAGGGGCAGGGAAACACAAAGCAGCAGAGATGGAAAGGAGAAGGCGGGAGAGAAGAAGAAAAAAGGAGGCGGGAAGCAGTATCTGGCAAAGAGTTGGTGTCTGTGGTGGTGCTTGGTTCCTTCAGTGAAACACCTGACAAAATATTGAGTGCTGCCATTGTTAGCAACTAAAATTAACAGGTAGTATGAAGCAAGGGAGGGGCAATTGCCTCCCCCAAGTGGTGCCCCGCCTCCATCCTTAATGCAGCAGTCTTGTTTAAGATCCTTCTGCAGATGGTCCTACTGGCTTGGCTCTGATTTGTGATCATGTTTAAGATAGGTGTTCTGGACAAACTTGCAGGAAAATGCAATTTCATGTGGACAGTGAAGACAGTAAATTAATAAAAGTGCAAGAGTTCTCTCTTGTAACTCAACTTCTTACCAATTACAGTAGTGAAAGCAGTTGTTTCTCTTTTTAGTCCAACATTTTTAAAAACAGACCACTTAAAGGCCAAGTAGTTCTAAATGTTTGTATTGATCAAAGAACAAAACCCAACCACTTCAATTGTTATAGATACTTGGGAAATCATTCAGCCACTTTAGGGAGCTTTGTAACTCACTTCTCTTTCCTCTTGATCTCACAATAGCAGTGTTATCTGCATCTTGACCTTTCCATCTCTAGTCTGAATATGATTGAAATATACCTTCTTGCTCAGTGGGGCAGTTTTACTTAAGTACATTAGTTGTACAGTAAAAAATAGACCTATTTGTCAACCTTGAATTGAATACAATCATTGACATTTATAGAAATGCTATTGATGAAGACAAAAATTTAATTGGTCACACCAAATTACTTTATCCATTATTAGTGCAAGTAGGCAGTGACTTCACACCTACACTCTCTGTTCCCTTCCCCGCAAACTCCCTTGTCCAGATACTTATGAAAAACATAATGAAAAAGTTAGAACATTTTTGTTGCTCTGTAAAGAATACTTAATAATATAAATTAATAAAACGTGTCTTCCATGGCTCCTACAAAAGAAAATTGTGATGGGTTGGATCACAGAAACCCCTTGGGGGGGTGCCAACTGATGTGCCAAGACTACTTCTGCCCCTGCTTTCCTGCCCTGGCCGCTTGGGAATTCAGGGCCCTGCCTGGTTTGAGCCAGACCCACTAGCCTGCTGCAAACTTAAGAAGTGTTCCTGTCTTTAACACTCAGATGCCCAACTCCCAATGGGGTCCAAACCCCAAAGAAATCCTTTTGACCCCCTATAAAGCTTAAACAGGGTAAACTAATGAATTGTTCGCCCTCTATAACACTGAGAGATATGCACAGCTGTTTGCCCACCCCCAGGAATTAATACATACTTTGGGTTTATCAATAAGTAAAAAGTGATTTTATTAAATATAGAAAGTAGGATTTAAATTGTTCCAAGTAGTAAGAGACAGAACAAAGTGAATTACCAAGCAAAATAAAATAAAACACACAAGTCTATGCCTAATACAGCAAGAAAACTGAATACAGATAAAACCTCACCGTCAGAAGTGTTCCAGTAAGCTTCCTTTTACAGACTAGTCTCCTTCTAGTCTGGGTCCAGCAATCACTCACACCCCTTGTAGTTACTGTCCTTTGTTCCAGTTTCTCTCAGGTATCCTTGGGTGTGGAGAAGCTATCTCTTGAGCCAGCTGAAGACCAAATGGAGGGGTCTCCCACGGGCTTAAATAGACTTTCTCTTGTGGGTGGAGACCCCCTCTCTCTCCTCTGCAAAGTCCAGCTCCAAGATGGAGTTTTGGAGTCACGTGGGCAAGTCACATGTCCATGCATGACTCAATGTTTACAGGCAGCAGCCATTGCCCACATGCTATCTTGAATGTTTCCAGGAAGACTTCTTATGTGGATTGGAGCCTTCTAAGATCCACTGTTCGTTAAGCGTTTCTTGATTGGGCACTTAATTTGCACATTCCTTTTTCTAGAAGCTGACCAAATGCTTTACTAAGGCTACTTAAAAATCAAGCAAGCACATAGCCAATATTCATAGCTTCGAATACAAAAATGGTACATGCATACAAATAGGATGAATAGATTCAGTAGATCATAACCTTTACAGAGATATGTTACATGGCATAAAACATATTCCAGTTATGTCATATATACATTCATAAGCATATTTCCATAAAGCCTTATGGGCTGCACCGTCACAAAAATATTCAAGGTCTATCTGAGCAGTGAGCATGGAAGGACATGTTTTGCAACAACCATAAAATCATCTCTATATAGCCCTACTCAATGAGTCACGTGTTAAGACTTGAGGGCCCTACATTTAAAACAGTACTGATCATTGCCAAGTATTTTCAATAGAAGGTCCTGTGCTTTGGTGCCACAATTTTTACTAAATGTTTAGCAGTGGTTGCATCAAGCCCATCTTTGACATCAGGAGTTTCAGGTTTTCTATTTCCTAGATGATTGGCTCTTGGAGGGAAATTTTTACCAAGCAGTTACTCAGGCCCTCTAAGGAAGGTTTTCAAACTGTGGATCGCGACCCAATACGGGGTCACGGAATGGAAGGCACTAGGTTGCGGCAGCTCCAGTCAGCACAGCTGACCGGCCCATTAAAAGTCCTATCGGCGGTGCTGCCCGGTTAAGGCAGGATAGTTCCTACCTGTTCCCTCACCGTGCTGTTCCCTGGAAGCAGCTAGCAGCAGGTCCGGCTTCTAGGCATGGGGGCCAGGGGGCTCTGTGCGCTGCCCTCACCCCGAGCACTGGCTCCGCACACCCATTGGCCAGTTCCTAGCCAATGGAAGCTGGGGGGTAGTGCCTGTGGGTGAGAGCCACGCAGAGCCACTTGTGCACCTTTGCCTAGGAACCGGATTTGCTGCTGGCTGCTTCTTGGGTGCAGCGCAGTCTGGTGCCAGGACAGGCAAGAAGCCTGCCTTTGCACCCCAGCTGCACCGCTGACTAGGAACCACCAGAGGTAAGCCCATTCCCCAACCCCACACCCCAATTCCCTGCCCCAGTGCTGAGCTCCCCACCTCAAACCCAGAGCCCACTCCTGCACCCCAAACCCTTCATCCCTGGCCCCACCCCAGAGCCTGCACCCCCAGCCCAGAGCCTTGATCCCCTCCCACACCCCAACCCTCTGCCCCAGCCCAGCACCCCCTCCCACACCCTGAACCCCTAATTCCCGGCCCCACTCCACAGTCCTCACCCCAATCCTCTACCTCAGCCCTGAGCCCCTCCCATACCCCAAGCCCCTCATCCCCAGCTCTGTTGGGTCATGGGCATCAACAATTTTCTTCAACTGTGTCACCAGGAAAAAAGTTTGAAAACCAATGCTCTAGGGCACTTGTTATCTCATTGGGGTTCTGGATTGTTGTGGGAAGAGGGCCTGAAACATAAGCTCTTGTATCAGAGGTCTGGTATGAGGCCTGAGGCCTGGGCTAAGTAGCGGTCAAAACTTTGCTAATATAAAGCAAAGTCAGGCTGTGAACTAGAGGCAGGCCCTGCCCACAGAACTGGCAAGAACAGGGCTGATATTGCAAAAACACACATTCCTAAATAGTGTTAGGCACAAGAACATACAGGCAAACACATTTCACAAGGATGGTACCTGAACACCTCAATACCAACACATTTTCCAAAGACAACAGGAAGACAATGACCAATCTTAAAGATAAGGTCAGGATGACAGTGTGATGGATAGAAATGTTTTGATCAGACCAACATGTACAAGGTAATGGGTGGCACCTAGATACGTCAGAGGATGGTACCTAGACATGTCAGATGGGGCAACACGACTTGTTTGTATCGGTGTATAAAGAATTATCTCATAGGGAGTGTCTTTGGTTGGCCTAGGGGATAATGGAAAGTCCCGCCATTAACTGAGCTAGTCCATTGCAATGGGCATACATGTGTTAATGTACCTATAACCATTGAGCCAGGACATTAGGACTGTGCTTCATTGACGATAAACCTGATCAAGTGCCTTCCCAACGAACCAAGTCTTTGGTTATTGGGTAGTTCGATCAAGGTCTGCTGTGCCAACTATCTGCATAGAGCTGGGACAGCATGCAGCCAAACATCTAACAACAAGCATAAATGAAATTATATTTGTTTTCCCACCTAGTCAGGATTTAACTTTTATTGGGACTTTCCTAGATGGGACTTACCTTTCGACTTCAGCACCATATTTTGGAGTTGTAGAAAATGGTCCATGAAGTAAGGAATCGGCTGTCAGCTCTGGCTCAAGTATACTGTCATAATGTTTTTGCAACTTAGGTATGAGGTCTCTTCAATTTATCTAAATTCTCAGTCCCACCTTGGACTTCACAGCCTCAGTGTGACACTGTATAATCCAGACTCAGTAAAATACTGAATTGGCGGTTCCAGCTCCAGAATATTTTCAAGGGATTTTCGGCACGGGCTGAGGGATGTGCTGGCCACCACTTCCTGCAGCCCCCATTGGCCTGGAACGGCGAACCGTGGCCAGTGGGAGCGGCAATTGGCTGAACCTATGGACGCAGCAGGTAAAGAAACTGGCCCGGCCTGCCAGGGTAAGTCCCCTGGCGGGCCGCAGGCCAAAGGTTGCCGTCCCCTGGGTTAAGGTATAGCTAAGCAACTCAAGTTTCACTATATAAAATGGGGTCCAAAAGGAAATTATTTGGGAACCAACTCCAGGACACAGCTCCAAGATTAGAGCTGCCAGACCTCAACAACCTGCCACAGACACTGTGCAGAAGCTAAAGTCCTCCAGGTGACCTGATCCTGACTGGCCAACAAGAAAAGTTCATCTGTCTTATTGGGAATGGTGAGCATTCTATGTTTATCGTGTGCATTCTGTTTTGGTGATTGTTAATAAATGGAAATTAAGTAGGATATTATTGAGTAAGGCTCTTTGACTGGTAAAAGACCCCGTAAACCCCCAAAACATTAAGCCCTGAGTCCACAGGGAATAGGCATTTGCACGGAGAAGAGCCCAGAGCCTGGAGGAACATAGCCCGGCGCCCACAGATAGATAAAGTTAGGTGCCTTTTACCTGGAGCCTTAGGAACTGGGAAAGGGTGGGGGGTGCCCAAATTAACTGGGTTACACATTGAGCCCTAGGCACTATGTAGAGGTGGAAGCCCTGAGACCTAGTAACTAGGTAGAAGTGGGATGTCCTAGAGTGTGCAAGTGAGAGAGAAATTCATGCAGGTAACAGCCAGTGTAAGACGGTGGAAAAACTTAGCAGGAAAAACAAACATACATTCAGCAAGTGGTTTTTCTTAATGTGGCTCTCAACTGAAAAGTGACTTTGTAAAAATGGCACTGTGGGGTTGCCTGTTTATTAGCTGACAATTTCCAGGTTAAACATACCCAGTTTAAAGAAAATCTTTTATCTGCCAACCCTGCACCTCACCTTTGGGTCTCACATTCTTTCCATCTCATGCATGTCACCCTTTGTCTTCAGTATAAGCCCTCAGTTACATCCATTCACCTATAGTGAGGGACAGAATCTCTGTGTACCCTTCCTAATATATCAGTTTCCTATATTTATAAAACTACACTGGAATTCAATTAATTAATTTGTGATGCATTATTGTCATCTCCTAGACTTTGTCTTGATATCTATTTTGGGAGAGCAAGGACTCAATATGTTTAAGTGAGACTACTCCCTGCAGTTGTTTATTGATAGGTGATGGTCTTAAGTGGAGAACTGCAGAGGCAATTTCATAATGGAGAAAGGAAGAGTACAAAATATATTGCTTCTGCGGATCCATACTGACCCCTTCTTCCTCCCTTCTTTTGAGTTTCTTTTACTGTAATTGTTTAGAAGAGTTGGTGAGGAACTGAGAAGCATTAGATGGGGTCCCTTTTTTAAACTGAGGACATGTCAGGTCAGTGCCTCTGTACCCCAAGCAGTTACACTGTTGTGAATGGTTGTGGGACTTGCTTGCTTTGTGGCTTGATTGACATTAATTTATAATATATTCCCCTTCATGTACTTTGTGCACAAGGGGAACATAGACTTCTGTGTTACATCTCATCTCAATTTATTTTCATCTCATTTTCTTAATGTTCCTGGAGACCTTGAGTACAGGAGCTGTAAATGCTGTAGCTCAGATTCGAATTATGCCTTTCCATACATATATAACTTCTATTTTAAATCTTCTTAATAACTACAAGTAAAATATATTCACTTCAAGACAGTCTTCTAATTTATATTTTAAAAAATCTTTATAGTAGAGGCCTGACCTCTGATCTCATGTAATGTTACATTTCTGGTTGCTTACCTGGTGTGCCTTTATTCCAGCCAGTTATCTGGTACACTAAGTCCTTAATGCAAACTGAAGTCATCTGGATTCAAGGTTTTAGTTATTATCCCCAGAATTATAGGTTTGGCTCCCAGCTGAGATCACAAATGCTGATCTTTTAAAATGCAGTTTACAGAGCTGCATTTTAATGCAGCTCTTAATAGTTGTTTAGGATTTATGGCGCCCCCTTAGATTTACATTTTTGTAAAAGGCTCCTACAGAAATGCACACATATTACACCATTTCCTGCCAGGTGCTCATTGTGAAATATGGAGACGTGGTTTCATTACAGCAGCAATCTGACTACTAGCCGCCCCTCAGGGGCCAGACTCACGCCCGTGGCTACCCCCAGGCTGCCACAGAGAGAGGTAGGCAGCTTCAGGGAGAGCTGGAGGAGGCTCATCACCCCACCAGACCTGGTCTTAGTCCGTGGGGGGCTGTGTCCGAGCCTAGCAGTGGGCGGAAAGACAATTATGCCTCAGCCCTGCTTCCGAGGCTGGCTGCTGTGCAGGGGGAGCGCTGCTGTACCGCCGGGGGGCTCTGGCAACGAGGGTCTGTGCGGCTGGCAGGGTCCCCGCTGGAGCCTCCGGACAGGGTCCCCCAGTGGCGCGACGGCTGCTAGGGGCAGGAGAAGCGCGGCGAAACCGGCCCTGAGGGGAAAACAGCGCGCCACGGCCGCTTCCTAATGGCGCCTGGCGCCCGAGCCAACCGACACCTTCCTACAGCGTAGCCCTGGGGTACCCATAGCCCCGCCCCTAAATGTGACTCTGTCTCTCATTGGACAATCCACTTTCTCCCTGCGGCCAATCAGCTTAGAGCACTGCTTCCAACACCTGGGGTTGGGATTTGAATCGTCTCGGCTACTGATTAGGGGGCAAGCGACCGAGGGGCCTGCCAGGAGCAAATGAGGCGCGCGCCGCGGAGGAGGGAGGTGATGATGGTTGCTCTCATCCTCTCTCTTTCTCCGGGGAGCCGGCCAGGAGAAAGGGAGGGTGGCGCTGAGTCGAGCCTCCGCTCCGGGGCGGGAGATTGGGTGGCCCGAGCCCGACCCTGACCCGCTCCTCAGACACCGCTGGGGAGCAATAGACGCTCCTCAGCACCTGCAGACTCTGCGCCCGCCCTGGGGAGGGAAGCCAGTGAGGGCCCCCTCCCTCAGCCTCTCAGGAAGGACCCCTTTCAGAAAGCCAGGGGGAAGCCGGTGAGCCCCCCCCCCGGAAAGCCCGGAGCTCCCTTAGCCCCTTGGAGAGCCTAGTGGGGGGAAGCCGCTGAGCGCCCCCGCCATAGCTCCTCGGAGAGCCGCGGGGGGGGGGGAGCCGGTGAGGGGCCCCCTCAGCCCTTTGGAAAACGGGGTGGGGGTTATGTGCCCTCTTCAGAAAGCAGGGAGGGATCCAGGGCTTAGACCTTATACTGACCTTTTGTGGGGGCTGTGTTTGGAGCTGCACATCCGCCGAGGGTGGTGCGGTGACCCCGGAGGAAGAGTATATAAGCAAGCAGGCCACCACAGTGCTGCGAGAGAAATCTCAGGTTTCAGAGGAGCAGCCGTGTTAGTCTGTATTCGCCAAAAGAAAAGGAGGACTTGTGGCACCTTAGAGACTAACACATTTATTAGAGCATAAGCTATCCGATGAAGTGAGCTGTAGCTCACGAAAGCTTACGCTCTAATAAATTTGTTAGTCTCTAAGGTGCCACAAGTACTCCTTTTCTTTTAGAGAAATCTCAGTAGCACAAAAAACTGCTCAGAGCAGGGGTAATTGTTTGCATTGGTTTGGTCCTTGTCTGCACTTGTAGTCAAACCGTTTTCAGCACCATTTCAGCTGCATATGTCAACACCTGCTGTCCGCAATGGGGGAACTTCCCTAGTTTGGCCCAGAGGCTACAGCAGGATTGCGTGGAATGAGGGTAAAGCTGGATCCATGAAATGGGACTGTAAAGTAACAGGGTTTGCGAGAACCCAAGTATGAGTCAATATGTCAGTCTCCCCAGCAAGAATGGTCTTAATGCTGAGCTGCCAAGAGTTGCATATAAAGATGTGCAACAGAACAGTTGTAAAATAGGACTTACAGTAACAACAGTTTTCTGTGCCATAGTTGGCAGAAGGATTTATAGTCCTCCTTAGCCTTCCCAGAAGTATCTTTGTAATTTATAGCAGATGGGAAAAATGGACATTAAGTTTAGAAATGTTTTAGTTCATTATTGTACCACTATTCCAGATTCACCTACTTTCACCTGAATTTCAGCTAAAAATAATTTGAAGGATCTCTCAGTGGTTAGCATGACTAAAAAACTGACCAGGAAAGATAGGGGATTCAGCACATCAACTAAGTAGCATCTGCTGGCAGGGTTCCTATGAGGCCCCTAAAGACCTCCTCACTATTTTGTATCGTTCCTTTGTACTTCCCTTTGTGTTTGTCTTAATCTGTTTGATCTTGTTTTACATTTAGATTGTAAGTTCTGAAGCAGGAATTATCTTTTTGTTCTGTGTTTGTACAGTGCCTAACAAAATGGGGTCCTGGTCTCTGAGGCTCTATTACAAACAGAAACACGAACGGAAATGCTGCTGTTCCCTGTGTCATTTTGGGTGAATGTAGCCTTTCACTCTTATTCAAAGAATATGTGAGCCAGGAAAGATTTCCTATCTGGAATACTTTCCATTTGTCTTAATGCTAACAGTATTATTATTGATGTCCTTTGAAAACCAAAGATACACTGTAAAGAGTGAGGGCCTGATTCTCATTTACAGTAAGGACCATATTTTCAAAGGTAGGTACACATAAAGATGCAGATAGGCACCTAATCAGGCTAGGTGGCAGGCACCTAACCTGTAGAGGTGTGTTAGGCACCTACTGGGATTGTCAATCTGCATCTTTAGGTGCCTGAATACCTCTGAAAATCTGGCCCAAAGGCTGCTTTACATCACTTTACTTACAGGCTCCTTCATGCTGCCAGAACAGTATAAATATTGTATGCATAAGAATCTGACCCTTGTTTTAATGTTCATAAAGTGCTCTAAAAATGAAAAGTGCTAAATAGTTTCATAATATTAAGAACTCATCGGCTATGGGGCTTCTAGCTTAATTTCCATCAGCAAAGTTTGCTATTTGAAAAGACCTGTAACTGGACTTTGCTAAAATAAGTCCAGGTTCTTTATTTTCCTTTAAAGATTAAAAGCACGTACTGCAATATTGTCTAATGAGTTTTTTCAAGTACTGTATATGGATTACCAGAAAGGTGTGAGGTGACTAAAAGAGCAAGTTCAAACTAAAGATTAGTTATGTCGGGCTTGTTTCCATTCTTCTTATTTTTTAAAGCTAATATTAGCTTTTAAAGTTTAATTTGTACATCAGTTGAGATTTATGTTGCTGGATATATTGATAATTCAAATTCCATTGGAATATAAGAGAATATTTGGTTTTTGCAATCTGGGAGCTCTAATTGCAATGAACAGCAAGCCTTTGAATTTGTCATGTCAGAAGGGAGGAGGAGGAACTTATTATGAAGTCTTGCCTTCACTGGGAAAGGAAACATTGAGGGTATCTGTGTAATCTTGTACTGATGAGCTGGCATCATATTGCTTTGTGAGGATTGGTATTTGAGTCCTCTGCTCTGTGGTCTAAGACAAGTGGTGGTGGGCATTGCTGCTAAAGATTCTCTGAAATGAGGAAGGAAAACAAATCCAGAAAAGCTGTATGAAAACCCTAGTTACATTTAATGCTGTCTGATGCACAACATGTTTCCTACTCCTTAAAAGTGTATATCAGGTATGTGCTGAACTAGCTCAAATTTATTTTTTTTTTAAATGTTGTAAAAGCTCTGTGATAACCACTAGATCTGTGAACAGTAAAATATCTTGAAATTTTTATTCTGTGATATTTTCTTTTCAGTTTGTTTTAACAGGTTTAATTCCATTACAAGATTATGCTCTTAAAAATATGATCAGTTTGTGCAGCAGATAAATGATCCTTTAATGCATTACTCTTCAGAAATTCTTTGAGGATTTCACGGAACATTTGCAATAGTTTGCTATACAGAGTACTTAAGATTTTTTTTTTTAAACAAAAGTTTTTTACAGTGGCACTACTGCAGTGAAACTAAGGTGAATGTTTTCACACAAATTATGGGAAAACAGACATTTCTGATTTGAGAAACAAATTTCAATTGGCTTTGGATCAGGCCCTTACTGAATTGTGTGGAATTCAAATTCCAGAAGATGTATTGAATCTTATTTTCAAGCTTTGTTCCTACAAAGCTGTGTTTATATACCTGATTACCTCATACTTTAATATGATTAAGATTTTACCATCAGATATCTAATATATTTTTGTAATATAAAGAGAGAATTTTGTAGTTTGAAAATATTTCCTGATTAGATAAGAGGGAAATTTTATTTATTAAGGATGCTTTTGAAAATATAAAGTGTTGGTATTGTAATAGGAAATATACTAAAGCTAGGAGAGTATATTATCATAGGGCTATATCAAGCCATCATTCTTAAATAAGGTCTCATTCAAATCAAATAATGGTTCTGCCTTTAATAAAAAAAAAAAAAAAAGGCAATGGAATCAGCTGGTCTCTCATTCCTAGACACATTTAATAAAATCCCAAGTTTGTGGGAGGGGGATAAAGCAACTTTACAATAATATAACTTTGGACTTTCAAAAGTCTTGTAAGAGACAGTATTGGGGCTTGGGAAAAAAGTTGCATAAATACTAGATAATAGCCTAAAGAGCAAATAGTTGTTCATATTATTAAGGAAAACGTTAAGCATGGTTGTGAATACACTTAGAAGTAAGTTGTATTTGAATATGAAATTATACGGAATCAGATTCGGAATTGTTGAGTATACTTATCGTTCTTCTCCCTCTCCAGATCACTGAGATTGTAACCATATAGTTCCTCAGGAAAAAATGGATAATGTAGAAGTGTGGTATTTTTTATTGGACCAACAAATACATTTCTGAATGTCCAATACACAGATTTAAAACCCACAATATTTAGTACTGCTTTAGGGGTTTTCACAAAAGTTCCTCTCAACTGCATTTCATCTATATTATTTATATATATTACCTTGGCATGTAATCTCCATCTTTTCTATCCCCTTCCCAATTTGAAGAAAAAAATTAATTTATAGTTACTCTGTCTATGCAAGATGACTTTTTCCTTTAATTTTTAGAATATGGCATGAATCAGTTCTTGATGACTGTATTGTCAGCATCATTAAACCTCTAGTAACATTACATGTACTTGGACACTTAAAAACTTCCTTAGAGATCTTCAAAGGAAAAATAAAAAATTGGTAATCAGTATGGGATTTAAAAATCCCTGACTCTTGTTTACAATTTGTTGTAGAAACAGGGTGGCTTGCCCTGGGCTGGAGAGCCTTGGGGCTAAGCCAGACCTGATTACAAGAGGAGCCTCACCTGATGGGAATCAGGTGATTTAATATAAAAGGCAGCAGGAAGCTGCAGGGGTGTGTTTGAGTAAGGAAGTAGGATGAAAGGGCTGGTAGCTTTAGGTAGAGTTTATTATTGTGGACTTTGTTTCATTATTTTGTGATTAAGGACTCTGACTATATTTAGTATTAAACCATCCCTAGAAAGGGTGCTGTAAGCCACAACAAAGACTCTGCAGTGCTTAAGGGGCCCATAAGAGGGAGGAGGCTAGAGGCAGGGCACTGCGAAACCACCACGGCCATGAGGAGGCATTCAGGTGGCAGCTACTGCTAACAAGCAATCTCTCTTAACCACTTTTAATTTCAAGATCAATGTTAATGCTTGAAATTCCAAGCAGTTATGGAGAAGATGGATTTAAAATTGTCATAAAAAAGAAAAGGAGTACTTGTGGCACCTTAGAGACTAAGAAATTTATTTGAGCATAAGCTTTCGTGAGCTACAGCTTACTTCATCGGATGCATTCGGTGGAAAATACAGTGGGGAGATTTCCACTGAATTTCCACCACTGTATTTTCCACCGAATGCATCCGATGAAGTGAGCTGTAGCTCACGAAAGCTTATGCTCAAATAAATTTGTTAGTCTCTAAGGTGCCACAAGTACTCCTTTTCTTTTTGCGAATACAGACTAACACGGCTGCTACTCTGAAACCTTAAAATTGTCATGAGTGTTTTAATTAATTTGTTCACCAGTAATTTCATAATTTTGAAGATAAAATTGATTTTCAGTCTTGCAGAGGGGAAATAACTGAAGTCTTCAGCAGAACAACCCTAAAAAATTTCACTTGTCTGGGTGGCATTATTCCCATCTACTAATGTGAGCTTCTGTATGCATTTTTTAAAGTATAATATTCTTATAATATGTTAATGGTGTGTGGAAAATATACATTTAAACTATTGAAAAGCAATTTTACTGTGGGTGGTTTAAAAGAAATAATGATCACCTTTACACCATGTACATTTAAATTTCAGCTCTGTTTTGTTTTTAATTCTGGCTTTGGAATACCCTTATTCTCCCTTACTAAGTATGTACAAGTAAGAGGGGCTTACCATAGAGAGGGATGATGATCCCCGAGCATGCAAAGTTTTTTTACATTACCTCAGTTTCCCCATGTTCGTCTTCCACATTACACATCTGTGTCTGCAGCATGCTTCTGTTATCGGCAAGAAATGTCCACAGAGAAAAATCTGCTGATCCGTTCCTCCAGAGAGAGCAATCATCAGGCCCAAAAAACAGAAATCCCAAAGTAACTCTTTAGATCATGTTGTGTTAAGACTGAACTGTTGTTCTAGTCTGTAGTTTAACTTCTTAGAAAACTGGGCTAATCTATGGGGTTAAATCCCACTGAATCAATGACTCAATTCCCACTGACTTCAATCTGGTTGGGATTTTACCCATTATTTTGTTAGATTTTTTTCCTGGTAGGGTTTGTTAGTGCTGTAGATTTGGTACAGCACATGGCTGTCCAATAACTTTGAAAGTCTGCCAAGTTTTTATTCTATCTGTTAAATATGGGCAATATTAGACACTATATTTAATTTTAAAATTGTATATGGTACTATGTGTTACATACATATAAAACATAGTTGCTTAGTAATTTCTTATTTGTATAGTCAAGCGGAAGCAATACTTGGATTTTCATGTGACTAAATGGTTTGGAAAAAGATGAAACAAGGTTTCAAAAATGTATTAAAATGATATTTTTTTTGTCTTGCTGAAAACAGTGATATAAATCAAGATATTTACAAAAAGTCTTTTTTTTAAAAGTAATTTGGGTGAAATTGAAAGAAAATTTTGGCAAAGTTTATTAAGTCTTGAAATTTTTAGTCTTGAGTTGTATATATTTTGCTATGAAAGTGTTACAGTATTTGTAGTAGACTAGTACATTGAAATAAATTGCATTACACTTGAAATATGAAATAAAACTACACACTTTTCCAATTGACATGAAATGTAAATGTTTTATATTTTTATTGCAACGCTTAGATATTGTTTGCTTTTTGCAGTTAGGGCTAAGGCAACCCTTTGTATTTAAAAGCCCCATTTTGCAGACATATTACATAAAACCTAAAGTGAGTTGTATACTTCTAGTATGTAATTTATACACACTGGGTAGGTTTCCTTCTAGAAAGACAGTGCAGCTTCAGAAGCTTGGCAGTCACATGAAAAGGCTTGAGGTTGGTGCACAGCTTCAAAAAGATGCAGCAATATTATAGAAAGATTGGTAGTGATGTTTTTTTGTTTTTGTTTTAAGGAGGAAGGCATTTCCTTGATATGGAGAGCGAAAGAGGTACAGTGCTGTTCTTAATTCCCCATCCTGAAACAAGGAAATATAAATGTAGCAAAGAAGTCATTTAGGGAGTGCCAGGAGAATGAGGCATGTAATGTTGCTTTCTTAATGAGTGATGTGTGTTATAAAACAACCAGTAAGTAGAGGTCCCATACTATGCATAAAGAGTGACTCTCATAAGAACATGAGAACTGCCGTACTGTGTCAGATCAATGGAGTGATGGGGAGTGTACACAACAAGGCATCCACCCTGTCTTCCCATCCTGGCTTCTGGTAGTCAAAGATTTAGGGTTGCCCTGGCCATGGGGTTGCATCCCTGACTATCTTGGCTAGTACCCATTGATGGACCTATCTTCCATGAACTTATCTAGTTCTTTTTTGAGCCCAGGTATACTCCTGGCCTTCACAATATCCCATGCCAACGAATTCCACAAGTTAATTGTGCATTGTGTGAAAAAGTACTTTGTCTTGTTTGTATTAAACCTGTTGCCTATTAATTTCATCAGGTGACCCAGGGTTTTTGTATCGTGGGAAAGGATAATTAACACTCCCCACGAGTCATGATTTTATAGACCTCTATCATATCCCCCATTAATCTTCTCTTTTCTAAGATGTACAGTCCTAATTTTTGTAGTCTCCTGGTATGGAAGCCGTTCCATACCCTTGATCATCTTTGTTGCCCTTCTCTGAACCTTTTCCAGTTCCACTGTATACTTTTTGAGATGGAGAGATCAGAACTGGACACAGTATTCAAGGTGTGGCCGCACCATGGGTTTATATAGGGGCATTATGATATTTGCTGTTTTATTTTCTAACCCTTTCCTGTTTTGTTAACCTTTGTGACCACTGCTGCACATTGTGGCTAGTTCTCTGAAAACTTCAGATCAGTGACGCCAAGATCTCTCTCTGGAGTGGCAATAGCTAAATTAGAACCAGTCATTTTATATGCGTAGCTGGGATTATTTCTTCCAACATGCATTACTTTGCATTTATCAGGATTGAATTTCATCTACCATTTTGTTGCCCAGTCGCCCAGTTTTGTGATATACCTTTGTAACTCTTCTCAGTCAGCTTTGAACGTAACCATCTTGAGCAATTTTGTATAATCTGCAAACTTTTGCCACTTCACTGTTCACTCCCTTTTCCAGAACATTAATGAATATGTTGAACAATACAAGTCCAAGTGCTGATCCTTGGGAGTACCCATCTCCATTGTGGAAACTGAACATTTATTCCAACCCTTTTCCATTCTTGACTCTGGTTTCTACCAGTTTGCCCATTACTGGGTTAAGCTCACCGGCCTGCAATTGCCAGGATTGCCTCTGGAGTCCTTTTTATACATTGGCATTACATTACTACTTTCTAGTCATTTGGTACAGAGGCTTGTTTCAGCAATGGGTTACTTTACCACAGTTAGTAGTTCTGCAATTTCATATTTGAGTTCCTTCAGAACTCTTGGGTGAATTACTATCTGGTTCTGGTGACATACTACTGTATAATTATCAATTTGTTCTAAAACCTCTTCTGTTGACATGTCAATGTGGGAGAATACTTTTAGATTTGTTACCCAAAAAGGATAGGTCTGATGATCATCTTTTTGGAGGATTGTTTAGCTTGTGTATCATGCAGTGATAATCACATTTTAATTCAGCAAAATTAATACATCTAGGATTTATTGCAATATAATTTTTTAAATGTCTTAAGCTGTGTGATAGTGGAATGTACATTTACTGGATCAGCAAGGGAAAAAAGTAACTCTTTTACTATAGGTGGAAGGGAGTTAAATTTGAGGTGGGGGGGAAAGGTCATCTTAGTCCTATGTGGCTGACACATTCTTCATTCAAAGTGTCTGACTTGTCAAGAAAATAATGAGCATCTTGTGACTTAACCTTAATGGCTGACATATCAGGATATTTGTCACTCCACTGTTTGGTTACAAAGTTGTTGCATATTCTAGGAAAGGTTGTATAGTTATTGTTTCTGTTTCAGGCTCCAGGTAGTAAAGAAAACATGTATTTTCACTCTGATAATTCCAGAATTGCAAAAATTCACTGTTTAAATTAGCTGCCTAGTATAAAACATTTTTTTTAAAAACTCTTGACAGGTAATTTACAATAAGCAGCAATTTTCAGTTGCATGTAGGTGCATATATTTTAGTTTGTTTAGATAGTTTAATTATTTACTTGTGTACGTATTTGACCATGACATTTGAATCTATTCTCTGCTTGCTCTGCAGTATATTGGACAGTGAATATCCAAGATACAGACAGTTGAAAATATAGAGCTATTTAAAGACCAGAAACCTATTTTGTTGTGAGGACAACATTAAAAACTTGGACAATGTTTCTGCATAGTCTCAGATACCAGTGCCATCCTTTGGTTTGGAAGTCAATGGAATTGTGAATTCTGCACTCAGTGTCTTAAATTAATGAATGGTAAGTAATACTCAAGGAATTGGATTTTTTTTGTTTACTTTTCTTAAAAAATGTTTCTTCAGTTGTGTGATATTTAGCTAAATCAAATTGGCCTCAGTGGATAGAAGCATTCCTTAGCGGTCCCCCAAGGAACATATCCCAAACCCCAATTTCTGTGTGTCTGGTACAGTCCAGTACTCTGAATTAGGGTTGTCAAGTGATTAAAACAATTAATTGCATGATTAATCACATTGTTAATCGATAATAGAATACCATTTATTTAAATATTTTTGGATATTTTCCACATTTTCAAATATATTGATTTCAATTATAACACAGAGTACCAAATGTACAGTGCTCACTTTATATTTTTTTTTTATTACAAATATTTGCACTGTAAAAAACAATATAGTATTTTTCAATTTGCCTTATATAAATACTCTAGTGCAATCTCTATCATGAAAGTTGAACTTACAAATGTAGAATTAGGTACAAAAATAACTGTTTTATTTTTTAAATGCAATGTAACACTTTTAGAGCCTACAAGTCCTACTTCTTGTTCAGCCAATTGCTAAGACAAACAAGTTTGTTTACATTTGCAGGAGATAATGCTGCCTGCTCCTTGTTCACAGTGTCATGTGAAAGTGAGAACAGGTATTTGCATGGCACTGTTGTAGCCGGTGTTGCAAGATATTTACATGCCAGATGCGCTAAAGATTCATATGTCCCTTGATGCTTCAAACACCATTCCAGAGGACGTGTCCATGCTGATGACACGTTCTGCTTGATAACAATCCAAAGCAGTGCGGACCAATGCATGTTCATTTTCATCATCTGAGTCAAATGCCACCAGCAGAAGGTTGATTTTCTTTTTGGTGGTTTGGGTTCTGTAGTTTGCGCATCGGAGTGTTGCTCTTTTAAGACTTCTGAAAGTATGCTCCATGCCTCTTCCCTCTCAGATTTTGGAAGCTACTTCAGAGTTTTAAACCTTGGGTCGAGTGCTGTAGCTATCTTTAGAAATCACACATTGGTACCTTCTTTGTGTTTTGTCAAATCTGTGTTGAAAGTGTTCTTAAAATGAACAACATGAGATGAGTTATCATCCAAAACTATTATAACATGAAATATATGGCAGAATGCGGATAAAATAGAGCCAGAGACATACAATTCTCCTTCAAGGAGATCAGTCACAATTTTTTTTGTTTTCGTTTTTAACAAGCGTCATCAGCATGGAACCATGTCCTCTGGAATGGTGGCTGAAGCATGAAGGGGCATACAAATGTTTAGCATATCTGGCATGTAGATACCTTGCAATGCCAGTTACCAAAGTCCCATGTGAATGCCTGTTCTCACTTTCTGTTGACATTGTAAATAAGAAACAGGCAGCAGTATCTCCCGTAAATGTAAACAAACTTGTTTGTCTTAGCAATTGGCTGAACAAGAAGCAAGACTGAGTTGACTTGTAGGCTCTAAAGTTTTGCATTGTTCGGTTTTTGAGTGCAGTTATCTAACAAAAAAAATCTACATTTTTTTAAGTTGCATGTTCACGATAAAGAGATTGCACTACAGTACTTGTATGTGGTGAATTTGAAAAATACTGTTTCTTTTGTTTATAATTTTTACAGTGCAAATATTTGTAATAAAAAATAAGCAGTAATAATGAAATAATGAGCAGTGTACACTTTGTAATATAAATCAATATATTTGAAAATACAGAAAAACATCCAAAAATATTTAATAAATTCCAGTTGTTGTTCTGTTTAAGAGTATGATTAAAACTGTGATTAATCACAATTTTTAAGATCACTATTAATTTTTTTGAGTTAATCATGTGAGTTAACTGCGACTAATCAACAGCCCTACTCTGAATTTAAATTTGATTTAAACTATCAACATGCAAGTTGAATCTCTGTAGATATTTTTTTTTGTTACTGTTTTGTTTTGTTTTGTTTTTTGTTTCTTTATTTTATTTATTTTTTTTACAACCCGTTTCTCTGGGGAGGAAAAAAGTTTGGTCAGAAGTTAAGGAATGTGTCTTATCATGCATCTTAAATGTGATTAGTACTAATATATAAAAAATAAAGTGCGAAAGCTATAGTCTCTGAGGAAACTATACCAAGACAGGATCAGTTTGTAGCTGTTTTCATTACAACCTGTGAGTGGACCTAGCCACTGGGTCCCATGAGCTTCCAAGTCCAACTGAGTTTGGATAGAGTATCTCTAGTCATTAGTTTTGGAGCCATATGGTACACTCAGATCTCTGGCCTGACTCTCTTCTGTGGGATGTGGGGCTTGGCAATCCAGCTTCCCAAAATCCATTCTTCTGACTTCCGAAGCCCCTTTTTTCCCCCAGCTCCTTACACACACCCACAGAATTATACCAAGGCTGTGGGCACTCTGACTTCTAGTTTAACCCCTTTGGGGAAAACAAGGAACACAGGTTCAGCAATTGAATTTATCAACCACAATAACATTATTCTTTTTAAAAAAACAACAACAAAGGTTATAGTTCTTGGAAATAACAAAAGTCCAGAGATGCAACCACACCTGTTTTGAAGGGGTGGGACCAATGTCTGTTCGTGTTCCAGGCTGGGCAGAGTCTCCCTCCTGCAAGTCCTTCTTACATATGGTGATGGTTACCTGCCCTGCACAGAGCAGCGTTCCATTCTTAAGTAGAGTCTGTGTCTCCTTGCCATGTACTCCACTGGATTGCTCCAGCACTACCCTAGTCATGCTTGTGCCTTCCACCAGTGGTTGTCTGTGTAGAAAACCCTTTATGCCAGGGGGATAGGGTAGTAGTTGGGAGGCACTCAAAGTTGATGGCAGAGCACATCAAGTGTTATGCTGTAACTGCCCAGTGTGGATGCTGCTGGAATGAACCAAAAGGTACCTAGCTCATGTGAACGTAGTCCCGTCTGAAGCAGAACTACATTAATGTGAAATACGTAGGACAAACTAGGAACAGCTGCATCTACTTGGGCTGTAGAGCGCAACATGTTGATGCACTCTGCAGTTCACCCTCCTATTCCACACTGCAGTGCAGCATAGTCCTTCAATGAGGTTTCATATGTTTTTCCTGGGTAGGTCTATAGTACACATGCTGGCCATTGGGCATATCTAGGCTTGTGCAGTCACAGAGCTAATTTTCCCACATACAGCAGAACGTAGAGGTCGTAATTTGATATAGACCTATCCCCACTCTCTGACAGTCTGAAAATCAGTAGTATTTTAGTTTATGGCATCTCAAATTATTTGAGTTGGTGAGCCGTTTCCAGACTAAGGTGATTTGCAGCCCCATCCCTTAAAACCTCTAATCCTGGCTATGAGCAGACAAAATTCTGTAACCTTATCAGAAATAACTAATTATGAAGTTTCAAATAAATGAAATTTAATTCTAAAAAAAGGTACAACTTTTAAAATCCATTTCCCATTCAATGTGATACTCATCCATCTTGTTGATAAAAGACAAAGAAGAAATTGGTGAAAACGCATTCTTAAGTCATTTTTGAGTGACAGGTGATGGAAAGAAAAATGAAGTATCTCACCCATAGATGAGAAATATGCCTTGTAGAGAGAGGGTGAAAATGTGTTTGGAAGTTTCATTGCTTCAGCAACTAAAGCTGGGTACTTTCCTCTTTCAAAGACAGCTAAAATGTGCTAAATTTGTGGACAGGGAAAGTCAAGTGCAGGCTCTTGTAATAGGATATGCCTGTTTCTCTTGCAGTGGCCCAAATCAAGGGACCCTGGGTGATGTTGGTGGTGATCCATCTCTTCCCCTTTGTGGGTCATCCAAAATAAATAATCCCACAGCTGAGTCTGAAGTTCCCTGAAATGATAAATTATGAGTCTTTGATGGCTTCAGCTTGTCTTTCCAGTTTCTTTAATGGAATCTGAAACAACTGCCCTCTCGCAGGGTCCTAGATCCGGGGCTCCAGCCTGAGCCTGTATGTCTGCATTGCAGTTTTAGAACCCTGCAGCTTGAGCTCACGAGCCCAAATCAGCTGACATGGGCGAGCTGTGGGTGTTTTATTGAAGTATAGACATAAGTTCATTGGGATAATTGCTTAGAGGCAGTAGCAAGGTAGATTGTGCATGACACCCAGTATGAACTGTTGAAGGATTTGGCAAAGAAATATTGCTAATCCTTCTAGAAATGTGCACTTCTGCTCTAAATTCAGAGTCAATTTAACACTTGAATCACCTCACTTCAATGTAAAACAAGTTGTTGGTGAAGTTACCATAGTAACTCATTGACGTATCCATGTCATAATAGAGCAGTGCAAAAAAATGAGTACATACAGAACAACCTTTAAGGAAGCTCATTAACAGCTTTGTGATATATGTGGTATAGATTTTTCAGAGATTTTCTTAGCATTAAGAGCTTGACAGTGCATTAAATAGTGAAATCATAGGTCTCTAGGGGCCGTGTGACAAGGCAGCAGTTCTTACCTGTCTGGCCTTGGTAGCATCCATGCAGATTTCAATACAATGTTCCTACTGGGGTTGCAACTCACAATTTTTGGAAACCCTGATCTAGTGGGTCACAGTTTCAGGGTTAACTGCACCTTTGACCACCCCTCCCCCCGACCTGGCCTTCCTCAAGGGCACCCACTTAAAGGTTTCAGGCTTCTTCGCTGTCACCTCTCTTTGGTGGAGAGTTGTCTCTCCCACTCCAGACCAGGAATTTAGGCTTGCGGTCGCTTTTCACCTCACTGTGATTTCCCCAACAGGTCTGATTTAAGATCCAGCACCTATGGTTAATCTTTCTCCCCAGGGGCTACAACAGTGTAGACCAGTTACCATCCAACCTTCACAAAGCAAAGTACATTTATGCATTACAGATAAAACTTTTTTTTTTTTTTTTTTTTAAAGAAATTCTTATGTGCATACTAAAATTTTACTGGAGTTCCATCATTCTTATGGTCCCCTAGTAAGCCAAATTGTTTCCAACTCTTCTACAAGGCTTGCCTTCTCCATGCCCCTCTTTGAACTCAGGGCTTTTTGTCTTAAACAGCTTTCTTTTACTCCTGGGGGAATTCTGCAGGGAGTGCCGCCCTCCCCCCACCCCAAAAAAATAAAATTCTGCACACAATATTTTAAAATTCTGCATATTTTGTGTCAAAATGCAATATAATCTAGCTAATTTCAATTATTTTGGTAATTTATTTAAACTACAATACAATGGATGGAGAATGGGAGTATTGGAAATTGCCACACCCTGTCTGTCTAATAGTAATGTAGCTAATATTTACCCTTTACTTCTAATTATTAGTCAACAAATATATGCAGCCAAATGCTAAGTGTTGCATCATAAGCAACTGAAGAACAAGTGAGGGCTGGGGCCTCAAACTCACAATTTATACTGGCTATTGACTGTCTTTAAAAAGGTCAGTCGCAAACAGATCATGGAGCAAATTTTGATAGGAAATTTTTTTCAGTCCAAAAATTTAGACCAGTTCTAATCACTAAAGCACCATAAGCCTTTATAAGGCCATGTTGTCCTTTACAATAAGGCTCCTTTAACCCACTCTGGCAATGTAAAGGAGCCTTAACATTTTTACACCTGTTTTATACTCCTGGGGGAATTCACTAAGAACAATGGGAATAATACACTAAGCATGCAGGCTGCTACATTCTTCTCTGCCTGAGGGAACAGAGTCTGCCCTACGCCTACCTCTTCAGAAATACCCCAAAGCCCTGCACCTCCAGGCCGAGCATGCTGCAATAGGGAGTGAGAGGGACAGTGTCTCTCACTCACACACACACACACACACACACACACCCTGCCACCCCACCAAGCTCACCCCCCTCAGGTGGTGATTTACGTCTCTACTGGCTGTTCTGGGTGCTCAAACTGACCAGTCTGAACTGCCAGGGAGTGAGCACATGACCTCTCTTGCTACTTCCCTGTCAGAAGTCATTTTTCTGTGGGTAAGCAAAGAAATCTGTGAGGGCCATGAATTCTGCGCATGTTCAGTCACATAGAATTCCCCCAGGAGTTTTCTTTGTTGGGTTCTGAAAACCCAGTTTGAAGCAGTATATGCAAGCCTCTCCAGAAGGTGGTATCTCTCTAGAGGTATTTATAGCCTGTGTGATTTGCCTTAATTACTCCATACTGTCTTTAATACCTGGAGGATCTGTGGTAACCCTTCTCCCATCCCCAGAATTGCATACAATCCCTGGCTTACAATAACTATAAACTATTAATAAACTTAAAAAATATGGTCCCCAAAGATACTGCATCCAGTTGCAATATCTGTCACATAACATTTTAATATCTTGGATAGCTAGATATAAGATTTTGTTAGATATTTAACACCTTACTTGTATGTAAAAATTGGGATGAAGTTCAGGTCTTGAGGTCATATTTTGCGTGCCAATACAAGGTAATTCCTCCAGGTCAGGGAAACATCTTTAGGAGGGCAGTTTAGTTGTTTTTACTGGACTAAATTGAACTAGGGCTGAATTTTGTAAAATGTGTCTACTGTGGGTAAATAGAGGGTTTCAGTTTCCATTTCTGTTGCCAATCTAGGTCACAGAAAAAAGTGTATTGGGCAAATGGAGGGGAGAAAATTCACATAACTATAAAAGCTTGCAGACTTATGGGATTTTTTTTTAATTTGAAGCATTTAAATGCTCAAGCAGATTTCTGAGATCAAAGTTCTGAGTAGCACGCTTCAAAAACTTGTGTTAAGATTTACACACAATTTAGACATATTTTAAAAAGCAAATTTGAAGTTTAAATACGTGTGAGTTATTTTTCACTGTCATTTTTATTTTTAATTTTGACTGCATCTTTACCACTGTATAAAAAGCTTCAAGATGTGCAGTTTTATTACCTGTATTCTCTTTAGTTTAGAAAATTAAGCAACTTTTAATATTTTAATTTTTCTAGCTTAAATATCTTCGGATGAATATTTGAACAACACTTACTCTGCTTCAGTCTTGCTTCAGAATGTCCGTCTGTGCTTCTTCTCATAAGGAGTTTTCTCAGTTACTGCCAATTCAGGATATTGGACGTAGTAAAACAGAAATTAAAAGCTCACCTCCTGGCATCAGCTCTCCTGTTTATAGCTGCAGTCAGTCTGCTCTGACAATGGAACAGAGCCCAGTTTATATTCCTTCATCTTATGTGGAAAACAGTCATGAATATTCTGCAATGGCATTCTATAGTCCTGCCATGATGAATTACAACATTCCTAGCAATTTCAGTGATTCAGAAAGTGCATCTGTAAGGCAGACATCAAGCCCAAATGTTTTATGGTCTGCTCCTGGCCATATTTCACCTTTGACATTACATTGCCAGTCATCACTTTTATATGCAGAGCAATCAAAGAGCCCGTGGTGTGATGCAAGACCAGTGGATGATGCACTGCCTATGAACAGGTAAATATTTTATTCTTTCAGCATTTTTTTTTTTTTTTTTTGCAAGTTGGTATTTTTTTTACCTATGACTTTTGCACACTGGTCCACGAGGAAATGAACTCCATAAGCGATATTGTGCTTTACACATAAATTTCAGAAGTTTTTATTACTTTTTAAGATGTCTCTTTTTGGAAATATCTAAAGCTGCTGGGGTGGGTTACTCATTACTATACATTTCACAAAGCCAGCACTGTGTAAAAACTTTTTGTATCTCAAAGGACTTCAATGCTGTGGCATACTTTAAAACTTCTCTTTGGGTTTAACATTGATGCAATAGGTCAAACTGTGTCCAAGAGAACCATATTATTGTATAGCTCGCTAACCGCATTTAGCGGTTGCTATTCATTAACAGGACTGTCTCACTCTACAAGATCATGTTAAAAAGCTTCTTTGGAGGCTATAGCCAGTAAAAGATCAATACAGATAGTTGAGATTTGCACAGCAGAGTCTTTGGTCAAAATTTTCAGCCATGAGAAATTGGATGCGTCTTTAAAAATACAGCCACGCTTTTTCTACTCATACTCCGCTTGAGTACATAGGTGGGAGTCAACATAAGCATCAATCAGAGGATGCAATTACTCAATTTGTGCACAAAATCTGTTTACAAATGTGGGTATTGCAAACACAGTTGTTCCTTCAGCAACTAAATATTGATTCACCAGGTTCTTTACTTACTTATTACAGGCATTACTACTTGTATTCAGTATCATGTAAAGAATCCAGATTTGATCTATTAATGTTAAATATCAGAAAAGTTAGCCTATTTCTTCTATTACCTACATCAGTGGTTCTCAAACTGGGTCGGGACCCACTTTGGGGTCCTGACCCTGTTTTAATGAGGTCGAGAGGGCTGGCTTCAGTGTGCAGCAGTGTGGTTCAGGTTACAAGCCCCCTGCCTGGGGCTGAAGCCCTGGGGCTTTGGTGGGGATCGAGCTTTGGCTTTGCCCCCCCCCACACCTGGGGCAGCGTGACTCAGGCACGCTCAGGCTTTGCCACCCCCCCCCGGGGTCATGTAGTAATTTTTGTTGTCGGAAGGGGGTCACAGTGCAATGAAGTTTGAGAACCCTTGACCTACATCAGGGGTGGGCAACCTATGGCACGCGTGCCGAGCCAATTTTTAAAGGCAGGCTGCTGTCTGCCGGACTCGGGCAGACGGCAGTGTGCCTCTAAAAATCCTGCCCGGCCTGGTCCGCTCTTTTCCGCCCCCCGCTCTCTCCTTGCAGGGCAGGCAAGCTTCCCCCTCCCCTGCCTCTTCCCCCAGTGTGCTGGGTTCCTGCCCCTCCTTCTCTCCCTCCCTGCGGCCGATCAGCTGATGGCCCTTGCTATGGAGGGGGAGAGGGAAAAGCGGAGCCGCAGCACGCTCGCTGCTCCGGGGACCTTGGGGAAGGGGGTGGAATCAGGGCATATCCCCTCCAGCCCCCTGCTGTGAGCCGCTTCAGGGCAGGGGGCTGGGAGCACCCCCACGACCCTAGCCCACCCCCCACATCCCCACTCTCACCCTGAGCACCAAACGGGAGCTCCTGCCTCCCATATTCCCACCTGCACCCCTCGCACTAAATGGGAGCTGCCCAGGTAAGTACTCCACATCCAAACCTCCTACCCCAACCCTGAGCCCCCTCCCTCATTCTAGCTTCTGGCCAGACCCTGCACCCCAACCCACAGCCTGCTCCTTCAACCCCCAGCCCTGTTCTCAGCACACTCCCACCCTCATCTCAGTGCAGAGAGAGGAAGAGAATGGCTAGAACCAGGGAGAAGGTAGGTACCCACTCTATGTGGAAAGGGACTCCAGACCAGCAGCGGGTTGAGTGGGGCCAGCAGCCAGGACCCTGGCTGGCAGAAGCCAGCGGACAGAAACCCAGACTGGCATTGGGCTGAGTGTCAGCGGGCTGAGCCACTCAGCCCGTTGCCAGTTTGGGATCCTGGCTACCAGCCCCGCTCAGCCCACTGCCGGTCTGGGGTTCTGGCTGCAGGCCCCTTGGCAGCTGGGGTCCCGACCGCAGGCCCCGCTCAGCCCACTGCCGGCCTAGGTGAACGGAACCCTAGGCTGGCGGCGTAAGATCAGCATTTTAGTTTAATTTTAAATGAAGCTTCTTAAACATTTTGCAAACCTTGTTTACATACGACAATAGTTTATATAATATATAGACATAGAGAGAGACCTTCAAAAAATGTTAAAATGTATTATTGGCACGCAAAATCTTAAAGCGAATAAATGAAGACTTAGCATACCACTTCTAAAAGGTTACTGACCCCGACCTACATTATTCCCCTGGCCCCCATCTCAGGCCTTGTATTTGTGTAAGTGCCACACAGAGCCTGCAGAGGGCCAAGAGAGAATTCTTCTAGCGCAGCCCTGCATTGGGAAGTCGTAGCATGGCATGCCAAGAATAGGACTGCAGTGAATACCACCCACTATGGCCATGCTGGCTTATGCTGCAAGCCAGAGGCAGCCGTGTGGAGGCTGTTGTAACTTCGGGTATTAAGTTACACAGGACATGGGCATGTTCTCTGGGAAAGCCCTGCCTCCTCTGGGCAGTGCCTTCTGCACTGTGCCTCTGGGAGGCACAGCATAGTATCTCAGCCTGTATTTTAGTTCCTTTTTGTATGAATGGTGGTATCTTATACTTTGTTTGCTAAACATAGCAGTTATAATAGAGTCCACACATACCCAATATTTCTTTTCTAGTAGTTGGCTGATTATTTTTTCATACTAATGTATCATAAGTAGCTGAAATTTGAAGAAGTGGGTAACCATTGTTTTTCATCAGTAGATAGCTGTCATACTGCCTTTTAGTGAGACAGTTGATTTTTTTTTTTTGTTATGCTATAGCATATTTTGATCCCATTTACAGGGGGAGCACAGTTCTAAGAATGGGGATTCATTATAACTTTAGACCATAAAGATAAAACAGAAGCAATTTTCCATATTGTAGATATCTAGAATTGAATAAGAACATTTTCGTACAAAGTCCTGCTTCTCCTTTTTGCTTCATCCTGTGGTGAAGTCTTAATACAATGTTCATGGTATTAATTTATTGCCATTTATTGATTATGATGCTGAAAACTTATGAATAATAACTGAAATGAAATATCAAATAGTGGAGAGTATGAACTCTGAGGAACCAGTCCCCTGTTCCATTGATCATAGGCAGAAGTTCCAAATAATTTTTAAAACCCATAATGAAGTAAGGTGTTTGTTTAAATATGAGAGGCAAGACTTTCCTTGAGTTGAAAGTGCATAAAATCATAGAAATGTAGGGTTGAAAGGGACCTTGAGAAGTCATCAAATCCAGCCCTCTGTGTTATGGCACGACTAAGTAAACCTAGATCACCCCTGACAGGTGTTTGTCCAACCTGTTTTTAAAAACCTCACATGATTGGGATTCCACAACCTCCTTTGGAAGCCTATTCCATAGCTGAACTACCCTCATAGTTAGAAAGTTTTTTCTAATATCTGACCTAAATCTCTCTTGCTGCAAATTAAGCCCATTACTACTTGTCCTAACTTCACTGGACATGAACAATTGATGACCACCTTCTTTATAATGGCCCTTAACATATTTGAAGATTATCAGGTTTTCTCCTCTCCGTCCCCAGTCTTCTTTTTCCCAAGACTAAACATGCTTACTTTTTTAACCTTTCCTCATAAGACAGGTTTTCTATACCTTTTATCATTTTTGTTGCTCTTCTCTGGATTCTCTCTCCAATTTGCCCACATCTTTCCTAAAGTGTGGCACTAGAATTGGATGTAGTATTCCAGCTTGAGGTTGCACCAGTGCCAAGTAGAGTGGGACAATTACCTCCCATGTTTTATGTACGACACTCCTGTTAATGCATCTCAGAATGAACTGTGAACAGAGGAATTATGGCATAAAGTGAGGCTATATTACACACACACACACACACACACACACACACGCGTACACACACGCGTACACACACAAAAACTATGTTAAAAGAACATTATTAAGGTTGGAAAGTGAAAAATTAGACAATGCCAAAATTAAGGTTGACTGTGTAACCTTAAATTGGCCCCCTTTTGCGTGTTATGATGATAGTTCTTAAATACATGATCACATACTACTTTTTTCACAAGGCCCCTGCTTCATTCATTGCACAGTATGGAGGATACTCATTTAATAAGCAGCTATTCGATATACTGTTTTTCGCCTCATTGTTCAATATGTGGCATCAGGCCTGCCTTACTGCACAATATTTATACCCTATTACAAAGACAGAATTATAAATTCTCATGGGCATTTTTATGATGCAGTTTGAGAGGCACAGGAGTCTCCTTTCACAACCAGTTCTAGCCTCTCCGCCTCCAATAGATTTTAACAATATATCGTGATTGCTTTCTGCCTTGTAACCTTTGTTGGTTATGCATTATAGTGTGTAATTTTCTTTTACTTCCAGTTTTAACATTTCTGAAGTTTAATAATAGATTCAATATTCTGAAACAACCTTTTACAGTATATCAATGAGTAGAATTAAGGTATTCTTAATTGATCTTAATCCTCATTGTAAATCTAAAATTAGGCTAATGAACGTTTGTTTTCATTTACAACATAAAAATACAGCTATGCTACTAACACTATACCCCAAATGATTTGCTTTCTTACAGAAACAGTTAAATGGATGACAGGAAGGAATATGTCCACCAGTTTTCACTCCCTGAAATAGCAGGAAACTGATCATGTGGGATACACCAACTTGATTCTAATTATCTCCACCCAGTGCCACCCTGCCACACCCCCCCCCATTGGTCCTTGCCAATGTGCCTTGAGAGAGTATAAATTCCTGACTCAGAATTTGGCAATCAGTTAAACCATGTGTGAGCCAGAATCATACTAATTAATCATCTAATCTTATTTATACTCTGCAGTCTATTTGTATCCAATAATTATTCATTTTTCTTAAATCCTAGTAAACTGAATTTAGCCAGTAAACATTTTCAGCTGCTACAATCCCTTTTCATATTTTTGTGTCAAAATCTATTCAGAATAATCTCTTACATGTGCTAGATAACCTCTTCTTCCTCTCTCCAGCTTTTCCAGTTTTTGTAAAAGCCTTTTCTGCTGTAATACTTACAATCCCTAATAAAATAGGCTAACTATTTTTGCCCTTTCCTTTCTTTAAAACTGGGATAAATCTGCTTTAGTGATAGTCAATGTAGTTTTAACTATGTTCAAGCATGGTTCTACCTTTTCAATGTTCTTATTCATCCTTTCAGAATGCCTGGAGTATATTTTTAAGTGCTTTTCTAAAGTTCCATGTAGAGTCTTTGGTGAATAGGTTTTTCCTGCCCCAGAAATATAAGCTAGCTCCCTAAGAACTTAAAACCCTACTGACTACACTGATTGATATACCTGATCTCCTTCTGTCTATGTAGCAAGAGTAGAATCAGAGAGTAACTCCGAAGGCCCTGCTACTTTGCTTATATCTAGGAACATAAATGATTATGTAGCTTCTGGGTTTTTTTTGCATACTGTTGTTGCCTTCATGCACACAGAAGACTGTTCTCTCCAGTTCTAGCTACAAATTCTATTTGCCAAGGACTTAAGATCTGCTACAGTCATCCAAAAGGCAAGATGCTGTGTTTTTTCTCAGTTTGCTTACAACAAACCTTGTTCTCTGGGTGTACATTATGAAATAATTCCCTAGCACCACTACCTCTTTCTAAATCCCTCTAATTTCTTATTGTTTCCTTATAGCATCTATTGACACGAATCAGCTGATTCCCTATTCTTATCCCAATTCCCATTTACCTTGCTCCATCTTTCATCAGATCAGTAAGTATTGTGTTTGAAACTGGTTATTATACCTCAGAAACAAGAAAGCTTTTGCTCTTAGTGACCTTGCCCCTCTATCTTTCCCCTTCCTACTTGTATCCAGGCATCCTTTGGTCCAAGAGTCTTGCCATTAGGACATTTCAACATGGTAACCTCAGTAAAGGACTTATTGATAAGTCTCACTTTCCCCAATCTACTGAACTGACCCTTGAGATTTCAAATTCAGTTCTATCAGTTATTTGAGATTCAGCCAGCTGGAATGAATGAATTGAGCTCCTCATTAGGGAATGAATACATCTGAGGCAAGGTGTGTAGCAGAGCCTGCATTTTGTTGTCACTAAAATGATTTATCTGCTTGACTGAAACCAAGACCACTTTCTCCCCCCCGTCAAATAACTGTGATTAAAACCTTGTCTCTTGATATTCGTACTCACGGACAATCCAGAAAAGGATTCTTTCATTGAACCTCAGGACACTTTTTTATGGTGCTTATGAGACACATTTTTGGAAAAATGAAGGAGGGGAAGTTTCCCGAACTTAAGATGGACTCAAAATAGAAATTTACCAGGAAATTGCTCTCGTTAGAATTGTCCATTGCCAGTGACTATCAGTATGTAGCAGACTAACGTCTATTTGCTCTTCTATTTAGTTTTTATACTGCATCAGTCATAGTGGTATCTGAGAGCTCCATTTCCCATGGCAAGTTTCCTAAATACAACATCCAGTTATTTGCTGCTCACTTACCATTCACTAATTTCTGTGAGTTTATATAATTATCACCTCAGCAGTACAATCTATTTGCCCGGGTGCTCCAAATCTTTCCAGATAATCTGTATCAACAACATTAGAGTTACAGTATTTGTGAGCTCTAGCTCATGAAAGCTTATGCTCAAATAAATTTGTTAGTCTCTAAGGTACCACAAGTACTCCTTTTGTATTTGTTTTAATTACGTTGTGAGACAAACACTTAACACAGAGTGTTTCAGATTGCAACATGCTCGGTAATAATGAGCCTTTAAAAAGGCTAAAGTGAATATAATGAAAAATGAGAATTTGAAATTTTATCCTAATTTTTTACTCTTTTATAACTGTTTACTTTACTTTTCCTTCAGAGAGACATTAAAAAGAAAATCTAATGGCAGTGATTGTACAAGTCCTGGTTCAAAAAGAGATGCACGCTTCTGTGCAGTCTGCAGTGATTATGCTTCAGGATATCACTATGGCGTTTGGTCTTGTGAAGGATGTAAAGCGTTCTTTAAAAGAAGTATCCAAGGTAGGAAAAATAGTTTTGGAAGCCTTTGCTTAAAAAAATGGTGTCTTATATGATCATATACATAAATTGCAATTAGTGTACAGTAGGATAACATGATTTGAATACTCTACTCTATCTTGCGGTCTTTTGTTTGTCGGAGTTGGGAAGGGAATGGACATTTGATCCCTTTAGGGAAGGATACAAAATATGTTGCCATTTAAAACGCTGGAGCAGACATATCGGAGAAATGGCACTGCAGACTCTTACAGATTACTTTGCCTTCAGAAATGCAAAGTTGGTGTAATAATTGTGGCTGATAAAAGGTAGAGATAGTGGGGATAGAGCAGGAGGATAAAAAATAACTAAAAGTTTCACTGATATAAATAAATTTAATTCTGAAGAACCTCACTCATACTAGGTAAAATCCAAAAGTTATTTTAATGGAGTCACATTGCAGCTCTTCTTAACTAGGATCAAGATAAATCTTACCTTCTAATCTTTAAAAGCCTTACTACAAAACAAAGTTTTAGTTCTCAAATGCTGGAACTCAGTGCAAACCCACTGATGGCTGTAGGTACATATGTAGTCTCTCCTTGCCTACTATTACAATCTGTGGGGTGAAATAGTGGCTTCTGCATCCTTTGGTTGGAGCTTTGGTCCACTGGATACCAGTAAGCTCATCTTCAATAACCTCTCCCATGGCCTGCTTCCATTCTTCTCTGTGCTCTCTTAATTAGATCTAGGCCAGACCCTCACTCTATAATATCTGAGGTATGAAAAGGCAAGCCTCAACAGTTTCTCTGCTCATACTTCTCTTCCCCTTTTGCAATGGTATTTAGTGGTGTGGAAGTACTTGCATGAGCCCTATGTAACAGGGTAAATTTTACCTACTGAGTAGCAATTTGTACAAAAGTGGTTTGCCTTTTCGAGATAGCATATGTACTGTGCATGCAGTGTAACAGTGACTGTCAAATCTGCATGCAGTGTGAAATCAGTAAAATCAAACCTAAAATAATAAATAAGACTTTTGTATACATATTCAGTAAATTGGTCTTGTAGTACTATGTGCAGGAAAAATGTTAACCTGATATGCTTTGCTCACCTATGCTTTAGCATTGAACAGGATGCCTGTTTTAGTTTATTGAACATTTTAATTCACCTAGGCAGATAACATTTGGTCTTAATCCAGAGGTTCTATAAATACAAGAAATGGCCTTCACTACACACAACTTATTTTACACTTTGCATCCAAGGTAGTTCAGGTTATTGCTTAACTCCCTCACCCCAAAATAGTAAAGTTTCCTTTAGACTACTGAGCTGACTTTGTGGGAGCCATATTAAATAAAGTTATCCCTTTGACAATCACTATAATACTTTGCAATAGCCAATGTGAATTAAATTATCTGTTGTTGTTGTTGTGTGTGTGGTTTTTTTTCCAAGTATTTAAATGCCTGTACCTACTTCATAAAATACTGGTGGGATTAGTTATTTTCTGAAGTACAGTTACACACTGATTTATTGTAACTACATCAAACTTGAAGTAAAAGCACTGTATTCAGAAATTAAAACTGATTTCTTCATGAGAGTTATGATTTGAGTAATTGTCAAGTTTTTACAAAGCAAATAGCGAAAACATAATTTTACTAGACACAGAGAAAGAAGAAGGTTTTGTTACTTACCCGGATTCCAATGCTTACATGAAGAAAAATTATTGCTGTGTTCAGATTCCATTGACCTCAATAGGTTTCTTATAGTTCATTCAACCTTCGTGCACTGTAGAACTTCCCCTTTAGGGAATTCTAGGGACATCAGCAGTTAGGTAGTCCCAGGCAACATGGATTGATTTGAACGCTGCTGCCAGTAAGCCAGAGATGGCAGGCAGAAGATGCCTGAGCAGGATGGATCCCCCCCATATTTAAAGGCTTTGGGGGCAAAATTTTAACTTGTTACCATGGCAGCTGGTACAAAGTATGAACCGCTCTTACACGAGAGAAGAATCATGGGGAAAACCCTGATCATCACACTAAGGGTATGTCTAAACTTTGGAGACTATATGTACATAGCTATGCTGGCATCGCCCCCTATTGTAGACGCAGCCAACACCAACAGGAGTTCCTACCCTGTTGGTGTAGGAACACCATCTCCTCAAACAACATTAGCTTTGGGTATGTCTACACTATGAAATTAGGTCAAATTTACAGAAGTCAGTTTTGTAGAAAGCGTTTTTATACAGACAATTGTGTATGTCCCCACACAAATGCTCTAAGTGCATTTAGTTGGCGGAGTGTGTCCACAGTACCGAGGCAACAGTCGACTTCCGGAGCGTTGCACTGGGGGTAGCTATCCCACAGTTCCCGCAGGCTCCGCCGCCCATTTGAATTCTGGGTAGAAATCCCAATGCGGCAAAACCATTGTCACGGGTGGTTCTGAGTACGTATCGTCAGGCCTTCCCCCCTCCCCCCTCCCTCCCTCCCTCCGTGAAAGCAACAGCAGACAATGGTTTCACGCCTTCTTTCCTGGTTACCCGTGCAGACGCCATATCACAGCAAGCCTGGAGCCTGCTCAGTTCACAGTCACCCCATGTCTCCTGGGTGCTTGCAGATGTGGTACTGCATTGCTACACAGCAGCAGCGCATTGCCTTTTGGCAGCAGACAGTGCAGTATGATTGGTAGCCATCGTCACCGTACTCCAGGGTTCTCTCTTAGCCAACCGCGGTGAGGTTGGTCAGGAGCGCCTGGGCAGACATGGGAGTGAATTGCCAGGTCAACCAGGTCATTTCTCTTTTAAGTTTCGTCTCATGGTGATTCAGTCCTGCCTGCAGCTGTACTGCACCATCTTCTGCCGAGCACCCAGGAGATGACGATGGCTAGCAGTTGTACTGCACTGTCTGCTGCCAGCCTAAGATGTGTAAAGATAGATGAAGTGGATCAAACCAAGAAATAGACCACATTTGTTTTGTATTCATTTTCTCCCCCTCTCTCCCTCCGTGAAATCAATGGCCTGCTAAACGCAGGTTTTGGAGCTCTATCCTTGAGGGGGCCATTCTGTTTCTCCTTGATGCAAAGCCAATTTGTAGATTTTTAATTCCCTGTAAGCCATGTTGTCAGTCACCCCTCCCTCTGTCAGAGCAACGGCAGACAATCGTTTCGCGCCTTTTCTCAGTGCAGACGCCATACCACTGGGAACATGGAGCCCGCTCAGATCACCGTGACAATTATGAGCACTATAAACACTGTGTGCATTATCCAGCAGGATATGCAGAACCATAACCTGCAAGAAAAGCAAAACCAGGTGAGGAGGAGGTGACTGCACCGCGGTGACGAGAGTGATGAGGACATGGACATAGCCTTCTCACAACGTATGGGCCCCTGCAATGTGCACATCATGGTGTCAATTGAGCAGGTTCATGGTATGCAGGGCTGATTCTGGGCCTGGGAAACAAGCACAGACTGGTGGGACCGCATAGCGTTGCAGGTCTGGGACGAAGCCCAGTGGCTGCAAAACTTTTGCATGTGTCAGGGCTCTTTCATGGAACTTTGAGACTTGCTTTCCCCTGCCCTGAAGCGCAAGAATATCAAGGTGAGACCAGTCCTCACAGTTGAGAAGTGAGTGGCGATAATCCTCTGGAAGCTTGCAATGCCAGACAGCTACCGGTCAGTTGGGAATCAATTTTGGAGAGGGCAAATCTATGGTGGGGATTGCTGTGATGCAAGTAGCCAACGCAATCACTGAGCTGTTGATATCAAGGGTAGTGACTCTGGGAAATGTGCAGGTCGTAGTGGATGGTTTTGCTGCAATGGGATTCCCTAACTGTGGTGGGATATCCCTATGTTGGCACCAGGGCACCAAGGCAGCGAGTACATAAACCGCAAGGGGTACTTTTCAATGGTGCTGCAAGCACTGGTGGATCACAAGGGATGTTTCACCAACATCAACGTGGGATGGTTGGGAAAGGTACATGACGCTCGCATCTTCAGGAACTCTGCTCTGTTTCAACAGCTGCAGCAAGGGACTTACTTTCCAGACCAGAAAATAACCGTTGGGGATGTTGAAATCCTTGGGGACCCAGCCTACCCCTTACTGCCAAGACTCATGAAACCATACACAGGCAGCGTGTGTGAGAGTAACGGGGAGATGTTTATAGCGGGGTGGGAGGTTGAGGCAAATCGCCTGGCCACTGATTACGTGCAGTCAGACACCAGGGCAGTTAGAAGAGTACAGGAGGGCGCAATGCGCATCAGAGAAGACTTGAAAACCAGTTTCAGGACTGGCCAGGCTATGGGGTGTGAAAATTCTGTTTGTTTCTCCTTGATGGAAACCCGCCCCGGGGTTCACTCTACTTTCCTGTAAGCTAAGCACCCTCCCCTTCCTCCTTTGATCACCACTTGTAGAGGCAATAAAGTCATGGTTGCTTCACATTCATGCATTCTTTATTTATTCATCACACAAATAGGGGGATAACTGCCAAGGTTGCCCGGGAGAGGTGGTGGTGGAGGAGGAGGGAAGCACGGGGTAGGGGGTGGTGGAGGAGGGAAGGACAAGGCCACACAACACTTTAAAACTTATTGAATGCCAGCCTTTTGTTGCTCTGGTGCAGAGTGGCTGGGTGGCTGGAGGGCCCCCCCCCAACCGCATTCTTGGGCATCTGGGTGAAGAAGCTATGGAACTTGGGGAGGAGGGCAGTTGGTTACACAGGGGCTGTAGTGGCCATCTGTGGTCCTGCTGCCTTTCCTGCGGCTCAACCATATGTTAGAACATATGAGTTTGATCCTCCAGCAGCCTGAGCATTGACTCCTACCTTCTTTCAGCAAGCTGACGCCACCTACCATCTTCAGCCCGCTACCTCTCCTCGCGGTCATATTGTGTTTTCCTGCACTCTGAGATTGTCTGCCTCCACATATTTTGCTGTGCTCTGTCACTGTGGGAGCACAGCATGAGATCAGAGAACATTTAATGCAAATGCATTTTTTTCGCCTTCTAATCTTTGCTAGCCTCTGGGAAGGAGAAACATACAGTTGGTGGAGGGGAAAAAAAAGAGAGCGTGATAGTTAAAAACACACATTTTATAGAACAATGGGTACACTCTTTCACAGTAAACCTTGCTGTTAATATTACATAGCACATGTGCTTTCATTATGAGGTCGCATTTTGCCTCTTATTGAGGGTATGCCAGTTTGGTGTGAGAGATCACTCACGCAGGGCCGGGCAGCAGAATTCGGCTTGCAGACAGCCATGGTAAGCCACAGTCTTTTGGCTTCTTTAACCTTCATAACATGTGGGAATGGTTTCAAACAGCTGTGCCCTCATTTCCCATACATCCTGTTGGGTTGGCCATTTAAAATGGGTTGGCAATTTAAAAGGAGGGGCTGTGGTTTCCGGGTTCACGTGCAGCAGAAACCCAACTAACACCCTCCCCCACACACACACACACCCAATTCTCTGGGACAATGGCTTCACCCCTCCACCCACCGCGTGACTAACAGCGGGGAAGATATCTGTTCAGCCACAGGCAAACAGCCCAGCAGGAACGGGCACCTCAGAATGTCCGCTTACTAAAACCACCCTATTTCAACCAGGTGACCATGAATGATATCACTCTCCTGAGGGTAACGCAGAGCGATAAAGTTGAAGAAAGGGGCTTTGCTGTGTGGACGGGTGCAGGGTTAAATTGAGGTAACACTGCTAAATTTGACCTAAACTCATAGTGTAGACCAGGCCTTTGCCAACAGAAGTACTCTTCCATCAACATAACTGCATCTACACTGGGGGTTGTTGTAGGCATAACTATGACAGTCAGGGATGTGGTTTCTTAATACCCCAATTAATGCATATATGCTGATATAACTGTTCAATGTAGACCAAGCCTGAGTTTTCCTTCCCTTGGATCAGTGGAGGCCAATTTGGCCCTAAGCAATTTGAGAAATCTCATCTCTTTTGTTATCATGTTGCACAGAGGGAAATTAGTATCTTTTGCTTTGAGCAACGTTAATTTGCTTGCTATCAGATATTTGTAGTAACTTATGGTCAAGTTCTGATTCCACTGAAGTCAGTGGGAGTTTTGCCACCCAATTTTGTTTTTCTTTGGGAGCATATTTTCGTATTGTGGCTTTGGCTTGAGGCCTTTCACTTTTCTTTATAACGTACCTTCTGTTCTGGTATTTACAGACCCTTACAATTGTACAGTTTTGTAATGTTTGTTGACACAACAGCATACCAGATAGGAGAGTTTTATGTTCTTTATGGGCAAGTAACCAAAAACAAAACACATGGTACTTCCCTGTTGAACTCTGTCTATATGGAGTTTACAGTTGTAATAGATATGGGGTGGATCCAAGAAAAGGCAAATCATTTTAAGGTTTTAGCTTGCACAAAAAATGTGGAGGAAGTTTTTTAAAGGTAAATTTAAACATTATTTGGCACTATGACCCTTAATTAGAAAATTGGTGTTCAGGAATATCTATAGTTCAGCTAAATATCTCTTTAGCTGACCAGTTTTGGGGCTAAATTCTGTCTGCATAGGAGTCAATGGCAGTTATGTATGCATTCAACTGAGGGTAGAAGTTCTTTCATTAAAGATATGGGGCCTATTTTCTCCTTCCTTACACAGTACAACGGGGAGAAAAGCAGTAGGAATTAAGACAAAAAAATGCCCTAAATCTGCAGAATGGATGGAGTGAATTTATCAGTGTCAGTAGACTTGCACCCCACCCCACCCCCCAACTCCCAAGCCTGCAGATAGTCCTCCCTACCTATTCAGTGTCTGAATGATTCCTTAAATATTATTTTTCAATGGAGCAGTGATAGATGAATGGTTAAAACTATGAACTAGTCACGCTTTGTGGCATGCTTTGTCCTTCCGAATGCAAATTTCTAATGTTACTAAAAGAAGCCATAACCCCCTCTGAGTCCTCTGTGACTCCCTACACACACCTGCTGTGTGAGCCTCCAATGACAGCATGACTCCTGAAGCGGGGGGAGGTTTTTTTCCCTCTCTAATTTCAGATTGTTTATTTTGCATTTGAAAGGACTTGGTATGCAATCAATTTCACTGTTTCTTCTGTGTAGTCAGATTCATATAAATGACAGGGGAAGCTGTCTGTCATACCTTAACAGGAAAGAGAAAAGAATTTAAAACAGAAAACATGATTTGTAAAACCACAAAAATTAAACAGTATTGAAACTACTTTAAAATAATTTAAAATATTTTTTAATGGACAATATTTCAGGTTGACTTAATCTCTTTAAATGCTATTGGTGAGGTTTTTGCCTCTTCTTCAAGCCCTTTGTGCCAGGTAAAGTGGTTCTAAAAGCTGTGATTCCGACCAAGAGAGAATTGTTCTAGTGTGGGCACTGCAGAAGATTGCTGTATGCTGTCCACATACCCCTTTTTCAAGACATTTAGCAAAGCAGGTATGAATAGCATGTTGAGGTAGAGCTAGGGTGGAAGAGAAAAGTTAGGAGCTGAAATTGCAGCATGTAGTGCAGAGGAGACTATGGGCAGCACAATTTCGCATATGTAGGCAGGGACAGACTGTTGTAACTTAGACTGTCTCTCAGGATTGTCTAAATTCCAGGAGTTGCTCTGGCCCCGTGTTCCCTCTAAGCTGCATGGTTGGGTGGCCACCAAAGAGTGATTCAAGTGCTGCATGCTTGATTAGCAGAGCTGTTTACATCTGGCAGTGTGTGTGTTCAGGTGCTTCCTTTCCCCTCCCCCCCACTTTGCACCGACATTTCTCCTGGGATACTCCTGCTGGCTGTGCAGAGTGGGGATGGGGGGGTGGAAGAAGGGAGATGCTGATGTCAGGGTGTCCCTCTTCCCCTGCCCCATACCCACAGAGCAGGGGAGAGGGGAAAGCCTGGCACAGGACTCTGAGCAGGAGAGAGCTGCCTTCCAGGTGAATGAGTGAGTGCCTTAAAGAGACAGTGCACAGTCTCTGAGACTTCCCCAGCAGCCAGCTCTCTCTCCTCTTCCCTCCCCTCCCCCTCTCCCTGCACCCCATCTCTGCAGTGGGGGCAGGGAGACGGGGCTCAGGACAGCAGGAGAGCTTTCAGTGAGTTCCTTAAATAAACAGTGCATGACGTCTCTCAGAAACTTTCCCAGCAGTCAGCACACATACTATTTCTGTGTCTCACACATACATGCTCTCTCGCTCACTCACTTTCACGCTCATCTCTCAACACATACAAGTATTTTCGTTACTTCTTGGTATTTCCTACTGCAATGTGCACATATTCTCTCTAATTTTATTCTTTCAAAGTGCTGTTATTTTAGTTTTTTTGACTGGTCTATGCATTTCATAATTTTTATTTCTCTCATACACTTAAATTTAATTCTTTGAGTAGTGAGTTCTAAAATGCCTAACCTGTCCTGGGTGGAGTAATTATCCCTATGGTAACTTTTTAAAAAATATATATTATATCTAGGTTTTTTTGTTTCTACTGGTGGTGCACAAAACCAAATTTATTCTGCCTACCTTAATGGAAAAAATTAGAGGGAACATTGCTCTGGACCCTAGTGCAACCTAAAATCAGGAGGCAACAAAGGTGGCTTAAAGCCACCCTTACACCCTTTTTGCCCAGGTTGAACTGCTTTTTTGTCAGTCGCAGTTGCCGGTAAGACATTAGACAACTGTAATCTGATGTGTTTTTTAAGCACTGTAGTTGAAAAATTCAAGGTTGGAAAATATTTTAATTTTACAAGGAAATGTTTACAGTAGCTCAGTTAAAAATAGTTACCCTTGGGAAAAGAACTCCTGAGCTGCTTGTTCATGAACCAAGAACATAAAACCTTCTGTTTTTTTTTTATCTATTAGTTTTACAGCAATTAAAAATATAATCTCCCCCACCCCCATACACACAAAATATGAGGGAAGACTAATAAAAAACTGTAACTGATGGAGAATATTTTGCATCTATGGCTAATTTCTGTAAGGGAAATGTACAGTATTTTACAGGAAGTGACTTTATTGTATTTAATTAATAAAATAATAGTCTACTCCGGTACACTAGTGAAACCCCTTTGGCAAAATTATCTGCTGCTGAAACTCCAGTGAAACAAGTGGCATTGTGCCAGCAAAACATGCACTGACAATGAAAATCTGCTTTATAGAATACCTAGAATCAAAATGTTTGAGGTTTCATACAGCATGGAAATCAGGCACTTTGGGTAAAATTTCCAAAAGCACTTGCGTCCAATTTTCAAAAGTGACTTAGACACTTAGGAGCCTATGTCCCATTGATTTTGCTAAAACTTAAGAGCTGAAGTGATTTAGGCACTTTTGAAAAAATTACTCTTTGGTCCTGATTCAGGTAAATACTTAATATGTTAAGTAGAAACACATGCTTAATTTTCATTGATGTAAAAGCTTAAGTGCTTTCCACAATCAGTGGCCATATTTATTGCATTCTGTAACTGTGTTGAATACCTTTTGGCTTTGTAACTTTTTTTTGCTTTTGCTCTAACAATAGTATTCAGCATTCTATCAGCTACAAAATGTTTTTCAAGTTACCTAACAGAAGAAATTTAACATATTGCTTGAGATTTAAAATATTTTTTCTTTATATCCTGTTGCAGGACACAATGATTACATATGTCCAGCTACCAATCAATGCACAATAGATAAAAATAGGCGTAAAAGCTGTCAGGCATGTAGACTACGGAAATGCTGTGAAGTAGGAATGATGAAATGTGGTGAGTTGTTTTTTGTTTTCATTTTTTTTTTAATCACCTTGTCATTTCTATACAACTTCTAAGTTATGCTTAAGTCTAAAAAAAGGCATGGCAGGTAACTAAAGTAAGACTTACATTTACATGTAGGAAGGAAATCACTGATTTTCAGGAGAAAGAGTCACTCCAGTTAGTATTCATTTTGGGAAGAAAAATAGTAGGAAGCATTAAGACTCCAGTCCTGCAACATGTAGCATGCAGGAAGACTGCTTTACTTTTGCAGATGCAACCTGAAGGCAGTTCACCTGGATGTTACACCTTGCAGGATGAGGTCCTAAGGCAATGTCTACACTTAAAAGCTTACAGAGGCACAGCTGTGGTGATGGAACTGTGCCTCTGTAAGAGTGCTCATGTAGCTGTGTTTTGCTGAAGGAAGAGAGCTCTCTCATCGACATAATAAAACCAGCTCAATGAGCGATAGTATCTATGTTGGCAGGAGAGCGTCTCCGTCTGACATAGCGCTATGTACACAAGCAGTTATGTCAGCAAAATTGGAAAAAATAATCTGAACTCTACATACAAAATAATGGGATCTAAATTAGTTGTTACTAGTTAAGAAAGATATTGGATTCATTGTGGATAGTTCTCTGAAAACATCTGCTCAGTGTGCAGTGGCAGTCAAAAAAACCTAACAATATTAGGAACCATTAGGAAGGGAGAGGTAATAAAACAGGTTCAGAGAAGGGCAACGAAAATGAGTAGGGTGTATGGAACCACACTAGGAGAGATTAAAAGACACACTGTTCATCTTAGAAAAGAGATGACTGAGGGGGGTATGATAGATCAATAAAATCATGAATGGTGTGGAGAAAGTGAATAGTGAAGTGTTGCTGCCTATGTGAAAGGGTAAATAAGTTTAAAACAAACATAAGGAAGTACTTCTTTGCACAGCACACAATCAACCTGTGGAACTCATTGCCCAGGGGATGTTGCAAAGTCCAAAAGTATAATGGTCTCAAAAAAGAATTTAAGTAAGTTCATGTAGGATATGTTCATCAGTGGCTGTTAGCCAAGATGATGCCCCATGCTCCAGATGTCCCTAACCCTCCAACTGCCAGAAGCAGGGATGGATGACAGGAGATGGATCACTCAAAATTACCCTGTTCTGTTCATTTCCTCCAAATTCCCTCTTAAGCATCTGGCAATGGCCACTGTCAGACAGGATACTGGCCTAGATCAGTGGTTCGCAAACTGGGGTTCACAAAATGTTACAGGGGGTTCTCGGGGGGAGGGGGGAAATTCCCTAATGGTAGACAGAGCTGTCCCTAGGGACCCTAGGTAGCATGGGGCGAGCAGCCCGGAGCCCCTGGACTTCTAAGAGGTAAGCAGATCAAAGCAAGCATATCTATCACACTGAGGAGATTTAAACTTCAAGACTCCTTATAAGAAATGGAAATGGAGGTAGATATTTTTTGCTGTTTTTAAAATTAAATAGGCAGCTAGTATTGTTTTTAAAATTATTACGAAGAACAAGTTTAAGTGTTGTTGTAATGTGTATTGTTTGCCTGGACTGCTCAAGACCTGAATTATTGTGTAGGAGGAACTCTTTGAATTGGCTTCTTAAATACCTTCATGCTGTTTCACATCTGATACTCCTTGATGAAACATAGGAGCCTTGTCTTTTAACAGGCTTATTCAAAGTGATACAAGCTATGAAAGAGAGATCTTGGAAGAGTGTTGCCGTTTTTGTAATGTAATAAAAATACTGTAACGATAAAGAATTAATAATAAATAGTGTGTAATAAGCATGTCATAAAACATATTTTATATTTCCAAGATCACTGCTTTTTATAATTTATACTCAGGTAAAGGAGAAAATCCCTGGAAATATTCATTTTTAGGAGGGGATTCGCAAGCCTTGACAGTTTAGTGAAAGGGATTCACAGGTTGTTAAAGTTTTGGGAACCACTGGCCTAGATCATCTATTGGTCTGGCCACGTATAGCTGCTCTTATGTTCTTATATGTGTTTGTTGTCAAAAAGATAGTATTTAAAGGGTCACTGTTAGGTTAAAAATCAAACTGAGAGAACTGTAAATGTCTAATTTACTTTTCTGTTGAATTGGGATAATGAGACTGATACTGTAAAGTGCATTGTGCTCTACTGATAAGTGCTATATAAGAGCTAGGTATATTTTATTACGATTTATTATTTTTTTCATAGTTAATGCTGATTGTCTAAGCTGAGGGAAATGTAAAAAGTAAATAATAACAGGGTAGTTGCTTTAATCTGGTTCTCCTGAAGTAAGCCCCCAATCCTGCAAATGAGAGTGCATCTTAACTTTATGTACTGGGTAACATTTTCAGAAGCATCTGTCCCATTTTCAGAATTGATTTAGATGCTTAGGGTGGGGTCACAAAGGGGATTTATTTTCAGAGTAGCAGCCGTGTCTGTATTCGCAAAAAGAAAAGGAGTACTTGTGGCACCCTTAGAGACTAACAAATTGGAGTCCAGTTGCCACTTTAGGCATCAAAAGTCAATATTTAGGTGCCACTGACATTCACAAACCCCTACTCAGTTGCGGCCTAACTCTGTAGGCACGTAAAATCCCTAGGCACCTAAGTTTCCACCATTAAAGTCCCCAGACACCTAAATTTCATCAGCTAGGCATGTGCATAGCCCCAAAGTCCTGTCACTGCCCAGTGCTTGGCACCTATGGGTATGTCTGCACTTTGAACTAAGAGTGTGATTCCCAACTCGAGGAGGCACATGAGGCAGTTAGCCCCTCCCGCCACTTGCTCTGCTCAAGTGTAAGCCCATCAAAGATGCTAAGTACATACTTGGGGCAGCTAGGCCCTCCTGCTGCTCACACTGCTGGGCTGCAATCTCCTTTGAGAGTGCTAGCTCGATGACCGCTAGCATTAGTGTGGCTCCTCGAGCTGGCAATCAGCCTCCCAGCTTGAAGTGTAGACATACCCTAATTTAAACCTAAGCCCCACTGGGATTCATAAACTAGGCCTTCCCCCGCTTATCTTGCCCTTGCGGGAGGAGGATGTGTGGTGTTCCTTTTTATGAACTTTTGCCCAATGGATAGATCACTCACTCAGGATATGGGAGACTTGGATTCAGTTCCCACCTTGATGAGGGACTAGCACCTTGCACATCCCATTGGATATAGTCACTCACTTGTGGAACCAGTGAATATTTAATTATTTATACAGTAGAAGAACTCCAACAGTAGAGATGGAGAGAGACCTGACCCACAATACCCTGTAGACAGGACACACTCTTGGGAGGTGGGAGTTCAAATCCTTGCCCCACATCTGGTAGAGGGGGGAATTGAACCCTTGCCTCCCACATCCTGGCTAAATACTTTAACCACTAGGCTAAAGGTTTGCAAGGTGTCTGATGTTTCAGAGGGTTAGCCATGTTCAATTCAATCAAGGGGGAAGTGTCCTATTCCCAAGAGTTGACAAGAAGGGGTGGATATCAACAGAGGGAAAATTACTTTCTGTAGTGACCCAGCCATTCCCAGTCTTTATTCAGGCCTAATTTGATGGTGTCAAGTTTGCAAATTAATTCAAGTTCTGCAGTTTCTCGTTGAAGTTTGGTTTTGAAGTTTTTTTTGTTGAAGAATGATCGACTTAAAAGTAATTTTCCTTCTGTTGATACTCCCACCTTTTGTCAACTGTTGGGAATGGGCGGCATCCACCTTGATTGAATTGGCCTTGCTAGCACTGACCCCCCCCCACCTGGTAATGCAACTCCGATCTTTTTGTGTGCTGTAATATATAAACTGACTACTGTATCTTTCACTCCATGCATCTGATGAAGTGGGTTTTAGCCCACGAAAGCTTATGCCCAAATAAATTTGTTAGTCTCTAAGGTGCCACAAGCTCTCTCATGAATCTCATCCTTAGGTCCAGATCATTAGGTGACTTAAATAACTTAAAAATTCTGGTCTTTAGGAGCCTAACTCCCATTGACTTTCACTGAGCTTTAGGTACCTAAATGCCTAATTTCATTTTGAAAATGCAATTTCAGGTCCTAAGTCACTTAGCCATTTCTGCAGATTTTACTCATTGCATAGTCAGTGACTTTGATGGGACTATTCACAATCCATCAAGTTAAGCAAGCATAAATCTTTGTAGGAATGGGACCTAAATGAGCAGCAGTATCTGAATTTCAAAAATTGCAGGAGAATGGTTTTTAAAAGTGACCAAAAATTGTTCTAATGGTGCTGAAAAAAGAAATCTCTAAAACACTTCTTTAAGTTCTCTGGGACAGAGACTGTCTATTTTGCTGTGTGTTTGTACAGTGCCTATCACAATGGGGTGCAGGTACATGACTAAGGCTCCTGGGCATGATAGTAATACTACTACTACTACTACTGATCTAAATCTTGGATTGACACTGTCCATTTATCTTCCTAAATTTATAGAACTGGAATTTTTACTATTTTCTCCCAAATATACTCATATTCTAACAACATTCAATGTAGACTAAAAATGCTTAAATGTGAGAATTTTCAAGACAAAATAAATAACATCAGTGTTTTTTAAAATAGTTGCATTGAAATCGGATAAATTTCCTCAAATAAAATTCATGAGAACTCTATTTCAGTTTTTTGGAAGATGAAAACAGAAATTACATATCTTGCAATCAAAACTGAATTGTCTCAAAGCATCTCATCAGGTCACTTACAAGACATCTGTGAGAAAAGGTGATGTCTATCAAATTTAGATTTTGAGTTGACGTGAGCAACAGAAGCCTACTTTAGTAATATGGATTATAGGCTCAATCCCACAGTTCATTAGGTAAAGATCTCATTGACTTCCATATGCCCATGCATTTAAAACAAACTGCCATAATTAAAGACCTATTTTTTCATAGAAAATAAAATGCCATTTTCCATGGAGCAAAATGATAAATTTTCCACTATTTTTTTTTTCTCATTAGAGATTTACTTTAATAGGACTGTTTACTCTAGGGACTAGGAAGGTGCATTCCACTTTTTCCTAAATTGAGGTTTCTTCCCCCTCTTCTGAATGGTTTGGTTTGGTCCACTTTTGGTGCTGAAACACAGGATGGGATGGGATACTTGGGAAAGTGGACTTTTGGCAGGCCGGGGCTGGTATGGAACTCTGCTTCCCAGCAGAGGGACAACATAGTCCATTAAGAACCAGCCACCACAGCATGGAAAGCTTCCATAAAGTAAAACCCACACTGAGTTTGCAAAATCTGGCATGAATATAATTTCAGATTTTTAAAGCCAACAAATCCTCATTGGGGATTTCATAGACAGAAATTTTCAATAATTTAAAAATGATTGGTTTGTATATAAACCCTTTGAAACAGTGGAAGACATTAGGAAAACATTGCTGTGCAGTCTCTTGCTCTGATTTTTCTTCTCATCATTTAAGAAGGCAGTGATGTCCAAGAAGTCCAAGCAGCAGATCACAGGTGGTGAAGGTTATTTTTTAGAACTTGTATCAAGGTGATACTGGAGATTTAATGTGGGAAATACCACCACTGCCAATAGAAAAATGAGAACCTCGAATACTGCATCTGCAAGTTTCCCTTAGAAATCTTTGTGGCTAAAGAAGGCTAGTATACTGTTAAATTTCACATCAGAGAAAACACATTTGCCACATCAACAGCATCAGAAAAAATGCCAAAATGACCAGCTGTGGAAAAGTAACTGTTTAACACCTCATCAGGCACAAGGGGAAAACAGAATTCATGCAAAAAAAAAAAAAAAAAAAACAAACCCAGTCCAGCAGGCTCAGGCAAAGTAGATCAGAAAAGTTGGATAATTTGTGGGTGATGTGTGTGCATCACCATGCTGATTACCCTTTCTACCTGAACCTGTTCTTCAAGTACGGGTGTCTTTGCCCTCAACTTGTCTTACTTTTTTAGTGTGGATTGGGAGCTCCTTTTGCAGCGTTGGAGGAGCTGAGACGATTTGGAGTTCCACTGCGTCAGCTGAATATCTTTTGGAGCTTTCTGTCATTGGCCTTGGTGAGCCTGACATGGATTGAGCCATTTATCCAGGGCAATCGAGAAGAGGGGAGGTACTCATCTTTTTGCTATCCTATCCACTCTTGGAGTGGGTAGGTTGGTATTTTTTTTTTTGTTTGCTTGCTGGGACTGGAGTAGACCTCTTCCTTAATGACTATTTAGGTTTCCTATTGACTGGGTTTATTTTTTCTTTCACTGTTTCTTTTTTTGCATGAATGTTGTGTTTCTCCATTTGCTGCCAATATATTAAAGGAGTTCAGAAAATACAGAGCCTGATTTTTCAAATGTGTGGGTCATTAATGGAATGTCCAAATCTTATCTTTCAATACTTTCATCAGTCAATAGGCTTGTTAGGCTTTTTTACAAGTTCACGTGCCAGTTTGAGTTGCCAAGTGCAGGATTTAGATGTCCGTTTCCCCATGTTAGAAAACTGAACTCACTTTTTTAGGTGGAATTTTCAAATATTCCAAATTTACTTACGTTGTTAGAAATGAAAGAAAATGACTTTCACAGCACTGTGTGGATTTCAAATTCAGTAACTGCACTGGCTTTTGTTGTAGATATTGTAGAAATTTATAGTAATTTAATCCATTGTTCTGCAGTGTCTGGCAGACAGCAACTTCTTTGTGATCAGTATAGCTAAATGAATCTGTGGGTACTCCAAAAATACATATAAAATTAAGCTCAAATATCAAACAAAAGAATTTTGAATTGTATATTCATTTGTAAAACGCACAGTTCATGCTGATTTTGTTAGTTACATAAGCAATTGTTTAGGGAGCAAAAGCAATGCTTCTGACTTGTGTAACTATTCAACACAGCAGAAATTGGCAATATTTGCAACATACAAATAAAAAGCAAACAAACAAAGCAAAAATCATTTATTGAAGGAATTTTTCATATTAAATAATGAAATATTAGAAAATTTTGTAATTTGTTCATAGTCAATTAGTGAGCAAAAAAAAGAATCATTTGAATACCTTATTTAATATGGTGCATCTGTTCTGCTCTGGTGACTAGTTTTTATGCCATCCCAGCCAATGTGTGAAAATAGTGCTCTTATTGTGGAGTCCCATATAAAATACAGGGTACCGTTGTTAATTACAGCTTTATTCTGCAAAATGAAAGTATCTGGTAAAATGACTGACTTCTGCATTCTTTACCAAAACACCTTCTCTGGTATTACGTGCATTTTCTAGATTATATAAATGAGGAATGGCATTTAAGTGACTTGACAAAGGTTACATAGGAAATTTGTGGCAGGGAGAGGAACAAACCCTGATCTCTGTATGTCAATGTGTTTGCTAGACTGCAAGTTTTTCATACAGATTGCTTCAAATTGCTGTACTTAAGCCAAATGTAATGTTGGGCTAATAAGTTTGCACATTTTTTGTCAAGTAGAGCTCTAGATGAAAAGATAGGATAAAATATTAAGAGGGCACTACGTTTCAAAAGAAAACATGGAAGCTTTATTAATTTAAAACAGCATTTGATCAACTTAAAAGGTGCTGCATCATGATTTGTTAATTAAGTTAGCAGATCTAAATGTTGAATTATAGCAAAATATGACTAATATTTTTTTCTAATCCAAAGAAAATACATTTTTAATACTGAATTAAACTGCATCCTGTTAATTACTGAAGAATTGCATTCCAGATGTGCTGATATACTAGACAAAGGATGATTCACATGACAATTTCCGATAATTAAACCAAATACAAATTATAATTCAGTATCCTGTTTTTTATTTTTGTTTTGTTATTACAAAGTATATTTGTGGAGCAAAAGAGGTCTTTTAAGGAACAACGCTGTCATAACTTTTCTCTTGTATTTTGATATTGTGCACTGGCCATAGATTAGTTTTCATTGAAATTTAAATACAAGTTTTACATAAGAACGGCCTTACTGGGTCAGATTAAAGGTCCAGCTAGCCCAGTACCTGTCTTTCGATAGTGGCCGGTGCTAGGTGTCCCAGAGTAATCCCAGAACAAGTAATCTTCAAGTGATCCATCCCTTGTCACTCATTCCCAGCTTCTGGCAAACAGAAGCTAGGGACACCATTCCTGCCCATCCTGGCTAATAGCCATTGATGGACCAAGTTTTGCTGTTACGTTTGAAATAGAGCACAAATGAGATGAAATTTTATTAGTTGAATATTTCATTCTAAAGTAATTTAAAAGATCTTGTCGCTTTATAGGAAAAACTAACAATTGTATACTCTTAATACAGTCTGTGAATATCAATATTGGTGCGATAGTAAAGGGGTAAGGTATAGAATATATATACTATGATGAAAACGTACCAAATAGCAACTAAATGAAAAGGAATATTCGGCTTAACCAAAAACTACATTGTCACATACTATACATGGAATAAAGAATTTAGTAGTGTACCTGGATGAAAGTTTAGTGGTGGATTCTCTGTGCTGATTAACTGTAGAACAGACATAGCAGAAACCCTCAAATACTACTTAATAAAAAGGCAATTTGGAAGCCTATCTCAACTCTAAATTCAGGAGGCCAAATTCTGTTCTCTCCCAGTGTGACTACATTGGGTCAAAGTTGACCTAATTTTTTTAAAACAGCATGAACATGTTTTAATATAGGTTATACAATTATATAGAGAGTAGGAGGCTTTAGGAGATTAGATTCATCAGTGTATTGTGCCCTGGAAATAAAGGGTCTACAAAATCACTATAATATCCTGACAAATGGGGAGATGCCATTGGGTGCATAACTGACCCTACGACACTCCACAGGAACTTTGGCACAGGAGATATACTTGGGGTGGTGTTACATACAGCTATTCCTGGCTGGTGTAAATGCCCATAGGAATTATTGCAACTGGGGAACAAATTAGGGCAATCCCTCAGTCTGCTCTAATTTGTGTTGGGGACCTGATTGGCCAACAGAAGCCCCAGCATATGCAAGGTGTGTAACTTTAAGTGTGTGAGTAATCCTTCTGCACATGGTTAAGTGTTTAACTTGATCAGATCTTAACTCATGGTAATACAGAGCTCTATATTTAGTTGTTTCTCACTGTTCTAACTCTTCAATAAATACACTATAGGCTTTCCAAGACTTGCAGGTCACACCAGAGTAGTTAATCTTTTCCTTTTGCATTTATACTTAAATGGTGACCTAGAACTCAGGATTATATAGTTTTTAAAGCTGGTTGCCAACTCTTTTGATAGTGCTAAAGGTTAACTATTACAGAAACCAACAACCCACAACTGCACCCTTCCCCCTTTAAGGCACAATGCTAAAAATTATCTTTATAAGCCCAAGGTTGCATGAAGAATGGAAATTTGCACTGGGTTCTGCAAAACCTCTTAGAATATAAAAGCAACTGAGAAAAATGTCACAGAAACAGCTATAATATTGTCTGCAGTTTTAGATGAATGTATATAGTAGATCTATTGTATTTATTCGTATTTGTCCAGTGACAGCTCAACTATATTTGTACTGATTCTACGGTGAAGCAATATTTGTACTGGGATTATGTTTCCGGTACTTTGGGGGATTTATTTATTTGACCCTTTAATGCTTAATGTTATATATATTTGAAGTGAAGGTCAAGTCAAGTTCCCTGGATTTCTCTAAATTAAACAATGACCTATTGATAAAGTTAGTTTGCGTTTTAAATGTCCTGTTGAAAGAGGGATCACTAATAGCTATTGGTGGAGAGAGTGAAGTGGTGCAAGTGCTTTCTGTTCCAACTCATAATTTAAAGGAATAGTATTGCTCCCTGACAAGGAGAAAAGAGTGGAACACGTTAGTATAAAATTTAACTTGTAGTGATTAAAGAGGGTCCTGCAGATTTTGATAGAGGGTATTTGAAGAAAATTCTGCTAGAAAAAACAAAGCTAATGACTGCTGGCATGTGTTGTGATCTTGGTAAAGTGTATTGCAGAGTTAATTGACCATTAATGGCCCAAAATACATCTGATACTAGCACTGGCTTATTTGTAGTTTGACAAATCTTCAGACTAAGAAAACATTTTGGTGTCTCTAAAACAAAAATTTGACTTCTAAACAATTTAATCTTTTTATTTTTACTTGAGATATACTTATTTTAGGAAAATAAGTGTTATGGTACCAGAGAATTTCAGTTTAAGAACATCTTCTTATAAACTATTTAAATATGCCTCTTATTTTTAAATAGCAAAATCCTAGATTTTACAAATAACCATTTAACAGTAACTAGAGTGACAACAATAACAAAAGCTTTTTGTTATATAATGTATTCAGCAACAAAGTGGGATGAACGTTAGGCCAAGGCTGAATGCTTTCAAAAATCCCATAGCTAAATTTTGGGAGAAGTGAAAGTATCCTGTTTTAAACAAGACTTTTTCTTCACATTTTTTCAAAGTACAATTAATGATGTTCTCAAGTATAGTAGTATTCACAGCCAGAGCAAATCAGCTTGCTCTGTGACATAGTGAACAATAAACAAACAACTTCTGGCCTTTAATAAGGCCCAGCTTGTATTTCCATGTGAGGTGTTTATTTTGGATCAATTGACATGCTTTCAGAACTAATTTTCTTTTTATTTCTGTTGTATATGTATATATCTGCTTTGTTTGCAAACAAAGACCTGATCTGTTTGTTACTAAAGTCAGAGGGAGCTATTCCACTGAGTTTTTGATTTTAAAACAGATTTTAGACCTGATTCAGCTCACTTTAAGTTATATTCTTTTGGATTAAAAGACAGCCTCCATTAAGGTCAATGGAAGCAGAGTTAAACCAATGCTGAGTGCCTTGAAAATCCTAACTTCAGTGTGGAATGTACTTTTTGTTGTCTTTCTCCATCTTTGGATTCATGTAAAACTGTGGTAGAAAAAAATTGTAATTATGTAACTTTCTTTGTCTCAGGTTCAAGAAGAGAACGTTGTGGGTATCGTATCATACGCCGTCATCGTAATTCAGAAGATCAAGTGCATTGCACTGGCAAAGCTAAAATGAATAGTGAAAATACAACCCGAGTGAAAGAAATCCTCCTTAATGCACTCAGTCCTGAGCAGTTCATTTTAACATTACTTGAAGCCGAACCTCCTAATGTGTTGCTGGTGAGTCGCCCCAACAAGCCATTTACAGAAGTCTCCATGATGATGTCATTGACAAAGCTTGCAGACAAAGAATTGGTTCACATGATTGGTTGGGCCAAGAAAATTCCTGGTAAGAATTTCAAAACCTTTTTTTTTCCATAGAAATTTTGTACTAGGTGCAAATACCTCTACTATAAATATTAATCCATTGTTTAGATTCTGAAGTAGAAGTAGTGTGGCAATAAATGTGTAGGTTCAAGGCCTTAAGATTTTACTTTTAAAATGGCAGTGGAAAACTTACAAATTCTGCAACACAAAAATTTAAAATTCTATGCACAATATTTTAAAATACTGCACAATTCTGCATATTTTATTTGACAATATAATCACATCAGTTTCAATTATTTTTGGTCATTTATTTCAAAGTACCTATCAACAAGTATTTCTGTAACAATACAGACAACAAAAAAAGATTCAGGAAATGTTTTTTGACAAATAGATTCCATACTAGGCATATTAATATAGAACTCTGAGGAAAAATTCATTTAAACTACAGTACAGAACTGTAGTTCCCACACTCTTCAGAAGCAATGCAAAGGCTTGGGGGAGTCAGGGTTAATGGAGGAACTGAGGGAGAGGGAAGTAATTGCTGGGAAGGTGCCTGGGTGTGAAAAGTATGGAACAGGTTTTTTGTGGGCGGGGAGGGATTGTTAGGGAGCTTCCCCCATGCAGACCCTATCTGACCCCGAGCCTCTCCCATTCAGTCAGGCACATCTGTCCCTGTCCCCGTCCCCATGTGTCTTTGCACCCCCTGTCCACATGTCCCTCCACCCCCACTCAGCCATCCCCCATCCCTATATTGCCCCACACACCCTCTCCTGTCCCCATGTGGCCCTGCATCTCCCATCCCCTTGTGGCCCTGCACCTCCATTCCAATTCAGCGCCTGCCCCAGCCTGTCCTAGCCGACTAGCTCTTATGACCCCATCTTGACTCCCTAGCAGCCCCATGATGTCTGTCTCCCCATAGCACCTGTCTCCTGACCTGGGCAAACGGGTACTGTGAAGAAGGTAGGCTCTTTCTCTTCCCTAGCTGGCTGGGAGCTGCTGCTCTGTTCTATCACCATAGTGCCCTCCGGTGGGCAAAGGTGGAACTGCAGCAACTTTCCAGCAGAAGCTTTTTCTGTGCAAAAAATTAAAATATGTGCTTCTCATTAATTATGCATGTGCGCAGTGGCACAGCTTTTCCTCAGGAGGTAAAAACTCTTTCAGCTCCATAATTCATCAAAAAATGTTTTGATTTAGAGAACAACCATATTATATATGATGTATATGTCATTTTAAAATTAGTGAACACTTGTTTTTTAGACAAGATCAGCAATCACATGTAATGTTAACTAAGTCCTTTTTAGCAAGTGGACTAAAGAGCAGTTTTGTTAGGAACCATAAATTAGCATTTTAATACGTCAACAGTGATGAATAGACTGACTATCTATCTCCACGTAAGTATTACATTTAATTTAAAATGTCTACATAATTTTAAAACTGTTAAGGCCAAATTCATCCCTGGAATTCTGAAGAATGGCTCCCATTACAGTAATTGAAAACAACGTGCATGTATCCAGGCACAGAGTTTGTCCCATGGTTTAACAGTTTACTTTGTTGTTGCTATACAAGAGCATCAGCTTGCTAAGTGGTATATAATACTGTGCTCAGATTTATCACACATTCTCTTTAGAGGCAAAAATAGTTAGGGATATTAAGGGAATTTTTTTTTTTAAAAAAGGAGTACTTGTGGCACCTTAGAAACTAACAAATTTATTTGAGTATAAGTTTTATAAATTTGTTAGCCTCTAAGGTGCCATAAATACTCCTTTTCTTTTTGCGAATACAGACGAACACGGCTGCTACTCTGAAACCTTTTATTTTTAAGTTATTGGTAATGCAAAGAACAAGTATTAAAGCATAACCTTATTTGTTCTGGCCTAGAAAATCTACAGTTTTATGCCAACCCTGTCATTATGACCTACCGTTTTTCTCTTTTTTTTTTTTTTTCCTTCTTACAAAATCAGAATATAACTGATCACAAATCTCTGTTCAAGAATGGCCCAGGAGAAAAATAGGAACAGTTTTCCAGTAAGTTGGAAATTAGAATTGTTTAGTCTGCAGAAGAGAAGAATGAGGGGGGATTTGATAGCTGCTTTCAACTATCTGAAAGGGGGTTCCAAAGGGGATGGATCTAGACTGTTCTCAGTGGTACCAGATGACAGAAGGAGGAGTAATGGTCTCAAGTTGCAGTGGGGGAGGTTTAGGTTGGATATTAGGAAAAACTTTTTCACTACTTGGGTGGTGAAGCACTGGAATGCGTTACCTAGGGAGGTGGTGGAACCTCCTTCCTTTGAGGTTTTTAAGGTCAGGCTTGACAAAGCCCTGGCTGGGATGATTTAGTTGGGGATTGGTCCTGCTTTGAGCAGAGGGTTGGACTAGATGACCTCCTGAGGTCCCTTCCAACCTTGATATTCTACGAAAGGTGTGAAACAACGGATTTTTCAGTTCACTGGTATTTCTGAAAAATTGAAGAAAAAATTTGTTTTCAAGTTGAACTGAAAACAAAATATTTCAGAGCTTCTAGCAAATTGAAAAGTCATAAATTAATTTTAGGTTGAATTAAATGCCTTTTTTTTGACACAATCAAAACATCCTGTTTTGGTTTTACTATTTACAAATGTTTTTGAATTAAAAAAAAAATTACATTCATTTTGAACTAAAAAATGTGAAATCTTTTGTTAGAAAATGTTGAAACAGAATTTTTCAATTTTTTTGGAATATATTTTAGGGTTTGTTTTAACCAAAACAGTTAAGTAGAACTGACACAAATTTATGAAACATTTCAGTGTTAAAAAAAAATATACAATTTTGGTTGAAAAATAATTTTGGCTGAAAAATTTCACCCAGATCGACTCATCAATTTAAGTGGCAGATCATTGACAAAGTTGTATGAAGATGCTTGCTTTCTCTTTGGCCACACTGTTTAGCATATACTAAGCCAATGACTGTAATCCCTCATTTTCCTGAGAACTAAATTCACCAACAGAATAGTAGCTAAATAAAAAAAACATTTAAACAATAAAGGAAACCCAAGATACAGCATTATAGGGCTCAACCAGGCAAACACTTATCTTCAATCATAGTGCTTACCACTAAGAGTAGCCCAGTAAGACTACCGTAGTACTACTAATGGTAGCAAATATTACAGATGGTGGTCTGTGTTTGCAGGATTGGGTTCATGATTGAGAGATGAACTAGGTGGAGAGAACTCATGGCAAGTTGAAGAAAAGATTAGACTGAGAACTGAGGCTTGTATGTTCTGAAGCTGAATGTCCAAATCATTCACCCTTATTCCTAGTGGTATAAAATACGTGTAAATTCAAGGAAGAGAATGCTAAACAGTGATTCCTATTCTGCATCCGATGAAGTGAGCTGTAGCTCACAAAAGCTTATGCTCTAATAAATTTGTTAGTCTCTAAGGTGCCACAAGTACTCCTTTTCATTCTGCATCAGTATGTTTTGTTACTGGTTGGGTTAATTCAGCAGAACTATACTCCATTGGAATATGTGGTTCTGTTGAAATTAAAACATTTTGCAAAATTAGGTTAATTTTGTTTTGAGGACAAGTTCCAGTATGTTCAGAAATAAATTTTATGTTTTGGGGTTTTTTTAGTGCATTTTCTTTGTAACTTTTGTATTTAAAGCATTTAAAATAATCTGAAACAAAAAATCAATTTTTTCACAGAGGATTATAAAATTTTCAGTTTTTCAATCCAGTTTGAACAGAGCCAAATTTTGAAATTTCAAGTCCATCATGAAACAGAACTTTCATTGCAACTCTGATTACTATATTTTGTTGCTGAGTTTTTGTTTGGTTTCGTTTTTGAATGCTTGTAGTGTCTTTATTTTCAGAGCATTGCAAATCAAATCCCTTTCTTGGTAATATTCCAACTACATGAAAAAACAGTTAAGGCAAGTAGAAATCATCATACAGATCCTAGAAGCATTATTAGAGTATCGTGTATATTGTTTTTACTACTTAGCTTGTATTTCATAGAATAAAAATAGACTATTTAGTTTTAGAACAACGTAGAAAATAGAAGTGACAAATTGAATGCATTCCCAATTCTGAGTGCCCAACACTACCTCTTGTGATAGTTAACACAACTTTTACTTGTTTACTGTAATACTGATTTAAAAATAATTATTATAGCTAAGCTTCAGAATGTAGGAGTAGGCCAACTTTTCAAAATTGGGTGCCTAAAGTTAGGTGCCTAAATCCATATTTAGGCTTTAAAGAAGCAGTCTGACTTTCAAAGCTCTGAGCACCCAACAGTTCCCGGGTTGCAGGTCCAGGACCCTAGTCGTCATCTTAGTCAACCACTCTGGCTTATCCAAATATTTGAATGTTTTTTATGCTAACCACAAAAATGATGCATAATGGGAAAGATGAGAAACTAGAAGAATATTTTTTTCTTTGTTATAATATACTGGTATATTTCTTACAGAAAGTAAATATATTTACTTTCTGTAAGAAAAGTCTTAAATTATATTTAAATTACAGAGATCTTGAACTGTGGCCCAATGAGCAGTAATTGTACTTTCAGTGACCTTTTGAAAATGGTAGATCCTTGCTTCCATGCAGTTGGATAAGGAACCCATTTTCAGTTTCAAGTTATCTTATTTTATCGCTCAAAGCAGAAGTGAAAGTAATTGGTAAGTGCATTATATTTGTTACTTTCCTAGATGGCAAGCAATAGTTGCTTTTCATAAGTATTTTTTTCTTTAATTGGAATGTGTTTTTCAGGATTTTTTTTTTTGGTCATATTTCAGGGTTTTGGGTTTTTTTTTTTTTTTTGGTCGTATTGTTCTTCTGTGACTGCAATTTGCCACATTGGTTTTTCTCTATTTCTGAATATATTTTTGGTGTTAGTGGGTGTGATAAGGCTGAAATATTTGTTTAGAGGCATAGAAATCTTCATAATGACTCTTGCTTTTAAAGTTTAAATTCTTTTTAGGTTAGCTAGTTTAATGTATTAGAGATCAGGAACTGCACTGTCTACTTCTGCTATATTCTTTTTCATATAGATTCAAAGGCCAGAAGGGACCATTGGTACACTCACATCTTGAATACTGCATGCAGATGTGGTTGCCCCATCTCAAAAAAGATATATTGGACTTGGAAAAGGTTCAGAAAAGGGCAACAAAAATGGAATGGCTGCCGTATGAGGAGAGATTAATAAGACTGGGACTTTTCAGCTTGGAAAAGAGACAACTAAGAGGGGATTTGATAGAGGTCTATAAAATCATGACTGGTGTGGAGAAAGAAGGGTTATTTACTCCTTCTTAGAACACAAGAACTAGGGGCCACCAAATGAAAGTAATAGGCAGCAGGTTTAAAACAAAAGGAAATATTTTTTCACACAACGCACAGTCAAGCTGTGTAACTCCTTGCCAGAGGATGTTGTGAAGGCCAAGACTACAACAGTTTTTAAAAGAGAACTAGATAAATTCATGGAGGATAGGTCCATTAATGGCTCTTAGCCAGGATGGACAGGGATGGTGCCCTAGCCTCTGTTTGCCAGAAGCTGGGAATGGGCGACAGGGGATGGATCACTTGATGATTATCTGTTCTGTTCATTCCCTCTGGGGTACCTGGCATTGGCCACTGTCGGATGACAGGATATTGGGCTAGATGGACCTTTGGTCTGACCCAGTATGGCCATTCTTATTGTGATCATCTAATCTGACCTCCTGTATTACACCGACCATAGAAATACGGTGACTAGAACTCGTTCTCACTATATACCATTGAATTCCATAGCTTAGTAGGATTCTTGAAATAGAGTGACCAGAACGAAACACAATATTCCAGGTGAGAGTGTACTATTTGATTTATATAGTGGCATTAGAACATTTTTATTTTAGGAATGAAATTGAATATTTAAAATCTCATTTATTATACTGCCAATTTTGTTTTTGTGTATTGATGGGGGGGTTTTGGTATGCTTTTTTGGCTGCCACTGTACGTTGATCAAAAGTTTTCCTTGCACTGTCTAAAGTGACAGGTCCTATTCCTGCATGGTTACAGTTAATTTATATCTCAGCAAAGTGATGCACATTTGCTTAACTTTGATATGGGTCCCAATGATTTTTCTTAGTCTTCTCTGGCTTCGACTGACCTAAATCTTCATTTAGAGAAGACACCTACAAAGGGGCACATAATAGAAGTATACAATATAGATAAGACTCTGTGCGACAATTGGATCTGGATTCTGTGACACTGGCAATAATGCTATACCAGGTGCAAATTAAAAATTGATTTTTTTATTAAATTAAATATGAAAAATAATATAATCCATACAGTAGCCAGTGTTGTTTATTTTGATATTGTTTGATTTGTTGTTGCCACAACACAAGTTTTCATTATTTAAAATGTATATTACTAGACCTCATGACATAATTGTGTCTTCCTGTGTCTACAGACTGCCTAAAACAATAGCTCTGAAAAGCATGAGCTGCCCCATTTATCACAATGGAATGTTAACACTGAAGTCTACAGACAACAATGTAAATATTAGCATTGTTAACTATTTCACTGCAGATAACTTTGACAAGAACAGACAGCTACTGTGCTTTATGTGCAATCCCATGCCAGAACAGATTCCAAAAGCCCCAACTGCCCATTCCATACCAACCAAAACCTCCAGCTTCACCCTGACAACTTCTACAAAGCAGGCATTTTCAATTCAAAAATATCTCACTTATTGAAAACAAATGTTCTAGAGCACAACCTGCAGCAAGCAGTGAATTTCACAGCAAATTCCATGGCAGAAGAATCATAGAGAACATGGGACCCTGGATCTAGAGAAGGTAAATTGGAAACTCCTATTTTCCCTTTCCCTTTCTATAAGAAGGTGCTATTGAATGAAATTGAATGGCAATACATTTAAAACGTACACAAAAGGAATACTTTTTACAAAATGTATAGGAACATGTGGAACTCATTACCACTATACATCAGGTCCAATAGTTGAGTAGATTAAAAAAGGAATTGGACATTTTTATGAATAATGGGAACATCCACAGATATATTAGGCAGGATAACAAGAACCTGAGTGGCTATAAAATCTCATGATATAAAAATCTAATCTGATTGAAATGGGTTAGGAACAAACTGCATCTATGGTCAGGTTACTTCATGATTTTCCACTATGGGGTTTTAGAGGAATTATGGGTGTTTGGAAGTCAGGCACCTTGTTTAGTTGCCTAACTGTAGATATCCAGGTTTGACAAGACTTAAGCTTGGTTGTGAACACGGGGGCACTGAGATTGGACCACTGGTCTGGTCGCTTGTTCTGTTTGTACCTCCTTGATTTTTGAGCCTCGTTACATTTTACCATCCTTTTTTTTTTTCTTCCATTTTTAATTCTCTTTGTGTATTCTCTCACCCCTGTTTATCTCTGTTGTTGTTTCTCTTAATCATCCTCTGTATCCAGCAGCGTCCTACTAGGAGCAGTAGTGGAGGATCAGCTCCCCAGTAGGAGCAGTAGAATGGAATTTAACGAGTTACACTCTGCTTCTGCTTCTTCTGTTCCTTTGTTGCTGCTAATAGGAATTTACCTTGCACAGACAGGTGTGTAGACCTAGAGATGGCTCTGTGCATACAGAGGAATTTCATCCTATATGCAAAAGCAGTAGCACAGGTATGATTCTTCATGATTTTAAAACTGTTTTGTGGTAAGTTTTCTCCACAACATATAACTTGTGACTATTTTCTTCTAGTGTTTGAGATTTTCTGTGCTCTCTTTTTAACCTTTTCTTTTTTCCAAATTAATGAAACAAATAGGGGGACATGTCTGATGTTGCTATTTCATTGTTTTAGGCTTCATAGAGCTCAGTCTGTATGACCAAGTAAGGCTCTTGGAGAGTTGTTGGATGGAAGTTTTAATGGTGGGTCTGATGTGGAGGTCGATTGATTATCCTGGCAAACTAAGTTTTGCACCAGATCTTGTATTAGAGAGGTGAGGAAAAATATAAATTAGTCTCTTTTGATGTATGTTTAATTTCAGCATATGGTAGAAGGGAGCATATAGCCATTAGGGATATTATTAACATTTCACATATGAAAGTGCAAGTAAATGATACTGTAAAAAATAATGTCATGAGGTTCCTAATCTCTCCAGTAGATCAGGAACTCTAGACAAAAATAATATTGTCAGGTGGATCAAACTTGTGAGTTCCTTAATAATTCCCGTCATAAATGATTATGTTCAACATACCAGTATTTGCTGATTTCTGTAGTGTCTGTCCAGAGCTCTAGACACTTACCAAATTTTTAAAAAACACAATTTAAAATTTAAAATTAATTTTTATAGCTACTAGATTTCCCCAAGAAAGACTAGACATTTTACCAAAACATATCATCTGATCCCCACCTAAATATACTTCTATAGCATATTTTCCATTTGCAGTATCATTATAGTACACTAATTTTTCTAAATATGGAAAAAATATCAGGCGTTGCAATGTTAGTGAAGTAAGGAATAGCTGTATGTCTCTGTGTTATTTAAATAAAAGAAACTGAAAACTTTTCTTCAGTTGAGTTAATTCGATATGTTACAAGTGACCATATTGACATTTTCAGGCATCTGCATAGCAGTGTGTGCCAGTTGGATGTGATGTAATATGAACAATTCTCTGCAAGACCTAATCAGAAATTGGGCGCTAGGTTCCCAAAGGTGAAGAGTCAATGAAGTAATCTACTCACCTACCTGGCCCTAAAATATTGTGTCTTAAGCACTTTGCACCTCTGGGGGAAAAAAGCAAAAATTCAGATCTGTAACTGTAATGTGCCTGAGTGAGATACAAGGCATCATCTTATAGGCTGCAGATAGTTAAAAGGCAGTACTGATTCTGTAGCAAAGGAAACAAATTCTGTTACCAAATGATATGGCATAAATGTTTATTTACTTACATAAAAATCATTTCAAGGATATGCTTTGTTCAAGACAATGCTAAAGAAATTACTAAGAAAAATGTGTTTATGCACTGGATTTTTATAGAAGCAGGTATGTTCTGAATATGGATTGCCTGTTGTATACATTCCCTCCTCTCTGCAAGGTAGGGCAGAGCCTGGCTCAGCAGACATTAAGGGTATTCTGTAAATTAAAAAAAAGTTTTCCAGAAGTTATATGTGGTCTGTGATCTGATTTTTATGGAGATCTTCAGCTACTGTAGGGATTGTACCTTCTCAAAGTTATTTTGTAAAGTTCACTTTTCTCTTTTAAATCAATGATAGCTTGTCCTTCAAATCTCTCCTTAAAATTTTCCTTTGCCGTGATGCCTACAAAAAAACTTGACCACAGGCAGCTAGTGAGCTGAGATCGCTGTCGATCATGCTGACCAATATTGTCTAATTGTTTCCTTGTACTCCCCTGTCTCTATCTGTTGTCTCTTTTCTTGTATTTAAATTGTAAGCTCTTTTGGACAGGGGGATCATCTCTTTGTTCTATGTTGATATAGGGATGAGGGGAAATGTGTAGAAGGAATTCTGGAAATCTTTGACATGCTCCTGGCCACAACATCAAGATTTCGAGAGCTGAAATTACAGCACAAGGAGTATCTGTGTGTCAAGGCTATGATTCTTCTCAATTCCAGTGAGTACATATTTGCCCTTGAGGTATGTCAAGTTGTGCTGACTATTTAGGGGAAAAATCTGTGTCTAAAATTGGCAAAAATATCCAAGGACATGTGAACCATTGAAAAAGAAAGAAAAAAAAAATAGAAAGTGCTTTTTGTTGCTAAAATTTTAATGGCTTTTTGTTTGGTATATTCAGTCAAGTCCTAAGTTTTATTATTATTAGACAGCTATTTTTGGGTGGCATTCCAGGGTAAAACCTGGTAAAGGGACTCAAAAGTCTGTAAGCTCTCATCAGGGAGTGGAGTTTATGGCCCACAGAAAGGTCAGAGGCTTGTCTTTTTAAAATTGCTGGAGCTTCCTGATCAGTGGGAAATTCTGCTCCTATCCTTCTGAATCAGGTCATTTGTGATGTGGGTAAGCCCCTCTGGACTGCCATCTGTGTCCCCTTCACTCCCTTGATACCACAGTTACCTCAGATACGGCCAAAGCAACTTAAATGAAATAAGCTGTGTGGTGTTTGATTTTCTTTTCATTATAATTCATCAGCAGAAATAATTTAAAGATTTCAGATGATCCGCAAAATATTTTTGAGAACTACACCCCTGGTTTACATTCTCTTACATAACATGAAGTTATGAAAAGATAACTGGCTCTGTGGATGAGGGGAAAGCAGTGGACGTGTTGTTCCTTGACTTTAGCAGCTTTTGACACGGTCTCCCACAGTATTCTTGCCAGCAAGTTAAAGAAGTATGGGCTGGATGAATGGACTAAAAGGTAGATAGAAAGTTGGCTAGATTGTCGGGCTTAACGGATAGTGATTAATGGCTCCATGTCTAGTTGGTAGCTGGTATCAAGTGGAGCGCCCCAAGGGTCGGTCCTCGGTTTTGTTCAATATCTTCATAAATGATCTGGAGGACAGTGTGGATTGCACCCTCAGCAAGTTTGCAGATGACACTAAACTGGGAGGAGAGGTAGATACACTGGAGGGAAGGGATAGGATACAGAGGGACCTAGACAAATTAGAGAATTGGGCCAAAAGAAATCTGATGAGGTTCAACAAGGACAAGTGCAGAGTCCTGCACTTAGGATGGAAGAATCCCATGCACCGCTACAGACTAGAGACCGAATGGCTAGGCAGCAGTTCTGCAAAAAAGGACCTAGGGGTTACAGTGGACGAGAAGCTGGATATGAGTCAACAGTGTGCTGTTCTTGCCAAGAAGGCTAGTGGCATTTTGGGCTGTATAAGTAGGAGCATTGCTAGCAGATCAAGGGACGTGATCATTCCCCTCTATTCAGCATTGGTGACACCTCATCTGGAGTACTTTGCCCAGTTTTAGGCCCCACACTAGAAGAAGAATGTGGAAAAATTGGAAAGAGTCCAGCGGAGGGCAACAAAAATGATTAGGGGGCTGGAGCACATGACTTATGAGGAGAGGCTGAGGGAACTGGGATTATTTAGTCTGCAGAAGAGAAGAATGAGGGGGGTTTTGATAGCTGTTTTCAACTACCTGAAAGGGGGTTCCGAAGAGGATTGATCTAGACTGTTCTCAGTGGTAGCAGATGACAGAACAAGGAGTAATGGTCTCAAGTTGCAGTGGGGGAGGTTTAGGTTGGATATTAGGAAAAACTTTTCCCTAGGAGAGTGGTAAAGCGCCGGAATGGGTTACCTAGGGAGGTGGTGGAATCTCCTTCCTTAGAGGTTTTTAAGGTCAGGCTTGACAAAGCCCTGGCTGGGATGATTTAGTTGGGGATTGGTTCTGCTTTGAGCAGGGGGTTGGACTAGATGACCTCCTGAGGTCCCTTCCAACCCTGATATTCTATGTCTATATGAACCACCGGTATATTGGCCTTGTTCTTGGCAGACTTTGCTGTAATCATTTCATCCCAGAGTCCATCGTGTAGTGATGTGACCCAAAACAACATCTGTATAAATAAAATGATATTGTTTACATCTACTATTTTCAGTATGCAGCTTCAGCATAATTCTGAAGGGGAATCAGAGATCCTTTTGTCCAGCTGTTGTCTATCCATAAATAAGTAAAATACCAGTATTTTAACAGAAAACAGAATTTTATCCTTTTATTTAGAAAGTTTGTCAACACATTGTTTTAAGAGTCTTGCTCATCTAATAATCTAAATATATGATCAAATCCATTTCACGAGTACAAAAAAGTCAAGCTTGTTAAAGAATTGTTCAGATGCACAAAAATCTGATGGTTGTAAAACAGCCATGTTAGGAAAAAAAGCTAGCCATTAAAATGGTAAAATTAAATGAGATACAATTGAAGAGAACTCAGTACTGTCTCCTAAATCTCTGTGTGGGCCTAAAAACCATAGGTATTCACAAGTGTTTGTATTATTTGTATAAGGCTCCTTCCATTTAATCTGAGGGCAAAACAGAAGAGGAACATAATATCCTGTCAACATGTATAGGATGATGGGCTGGCATGATCTTTTTTTAAACATGGAAGCATTTAAGGTAGAATTTTTAAAAGCATCTACTTGATTTAGAAGCACAAGTCTATGGTACTTAGACTCCTAAATCACTTTTGTGCTTTTGAAAATCCCACCCTGAGAGAGAGAGAGAGAGAGAGCATTTCTCCCTGGAAGCTGTGATCTCAAACCAGTCAGAGTACTCTTTTGGGAGGCAGAGCTGTGGGGCTATTATTTTTCTTTTTCTTTTCCTTTCCTTTGGGACTCACTGCCTTAAATAATTTGTTTTCTTACAGGGCCCTTATATGGTCAGGGTGTTTTAGGTATCTTGCGGAAGCTCCTCAGTTTAAACTCAGTAATCATATCCCATGCCTGTATGATTATTTTTACAAGGCCAGGCTAGACAAGGACAAGAAGAAAGACATATACGGTACTGGGAATTTTGGGAAAGGACAAGCTAAGTAAACCTTGAAATTAGATGTATGTTTAATTTTACAAATGTTGAATATGTGCTAACTATGCTGTGGGTACTCTGTTAATCCTTGAAGGCCCCAGCTCTATGGCAGTCTCTCAGACAAATCTCCCAATCAAGTCTGTGGAAGATTTTCCAGCATATAGGCTGCATAACTGGCCTGAAAGCGATAGCTATCGTAATGATGAAATGCCCATTTAGAAATTGGTATTTTTAAATAGTTTCAGTGGATTAAGAAAATCATAGTTAAAAAACCCCCAAACCAAAATCCTGCAGTCCTTACTTAGGGGATGCTCCCATTTAAATTACAGTAGTGAGGACTGCAGGATTTAGCCCATAGTCTGATACTATGTGCTTCCATATAACTTCTTGGATGAAATGGTGTACTTATATAGCTCTTGGCATTAAAATATGTCATGTCAATGCATGACAAATTGCAGACAGGCATATGGATACTATGTGTGGAAATGACAGATTTTAAGTTTACATTTTATTTTGCATGCTCTGAAAGCTTTTTTATTTAAAAATGATTGGCCATTGTTTTCTGATTTTTATTTATCCAGTTGAAAGCATCTGAGTTTCACTTAGGCTACTTCAGCAGTCTCTCGATGGAGTCTGTTTTTGAAGCTTTTTTGTTGAAGGATAGCCACTCTTAGGTCTGTAATCGAGTGACCAGAGAGATTGAAGTGTTCTCCAACTGGTTTTTGAAAACCAGTCACTCTGGTCACTCAATTACAGACCTAAGAGTGGCTATCCTTCAACAAAAAAGCTTCAAAAACAGACTCCAATGAGAGACTGCTGAATTGGAATTAATTTGCAAACTGGATACAATTAACTTAGGCTTGAATAGAGACTGGGAATGGATGAGTCATTACACAAAGTAAAACTATTTCCCCATGTTATTTCTCCCCCCCACCCCCCCACCGTTCCTCAGATATTCTTGTTAACTGCTGGAAATAGCCTATCTTCCTTGTCACCATGAAAGGTTTTCCTCCTTTCCCCCCCCCTGCTGCTGGTGATGGCTTATGTTAAGTGATCACTCTCCTTACAGTGTGTATGATAAACCCATTGTTTCATGTTCTCTGTGCGTGTATATCAATCTCCCCTCTGTTTTTTCCACCAAATGCAGCCGATGAAGTGAGCTGTAGCTCACGAAAGCTTATGCTCTAATAAATTTGTTAGTCTCTAAGGTGCCACAAGTACTCCTTTTCTTTTTGCGAATACAGACTAACACGGCTGCTACTCTGAAACCTATCAGTAAATGCAGTTTTTTAATGTCTCTGCATACAGTTGGTAGAATCTGGCCCTCTATCTTTAGAAGATATTAGAAGCCAATTGTTGTTGTTGTAGTTGTAAGATTGCATACTTAATTATGCAAATGACATGACAGAATTGATGAGTAAAAAAGTTTCTATCAGAGATAGAGATCTAACGTGAAGCATCATAGCATACAATTTTAATAGGACTTGGAATTTATTTTATTTAATTCTATTGAAAACTAGCATCCAAAGGCAATCCATGCTCATGTTTTTTCTGGTGAGTTGTAATGCTTTTCTGTCTTCTCTTTGTTTAGGTATGTTTCCATTATCAGCTGCTGCGGAAGAACCTGAAAGCAACAGGAAGCTACATCACTTGCTTAATGCAGTAACTGATGCTTTGGTGTGGGTTATTGCAAAGAGTGGAATCCCATCTCAGCAACAGACAACTCGTTTGGCTAACTTGTTGATGTTACTTTCTCATGTCAGGCATGCAAGGTATATTTAACAGAATTATGCAACTCTTTCAAGTTTTAATATTTGTTGTTAAAGAAACTTTTAATAAAAGGAGGCAAGTAACTCAGCATTAATTTAGGAAAACACCACAAACACGGTTCATAAACATAAACCATGAGTAAAAGACCCATCCCCCAAGTAGGCGGGGTAATGTCCTTTTCCCCTCAGGTTCTTAAGTCCATCAACCCAAAAATCCCTTTCCTGTGCCCAACCTTTCTCTGTATCCCCCTCACAGTTGCTGTCCTTGGTCAGTGCAGACCCAGAGGTCAGAGGTGCATCTGCAGAGTTCACCTCCATCCCCGGGTGGGGTAAAGAAGTACCTTACTTGCTCCACTGCTTGGGCACTCGCTTGCCACCCCTCTCTGCGAGCCACCTTCCTGGCTGCTCACCAACCGCGCCTGCTGGCCGCCTGCTCACCGCTCTCGCTACGCCTCTCCACCTGCTGGCTGCTTGTCACGCCTCTCTGCAGCTGCCCTGCTGGCCACCTGCTCACCACTCTTGCTGCGCCTCGCCAACAGCCACCCTGCTGGCTGCTCGTGCTGTGCCTCTCCACCACTGCCCTGCTGGCTGCCTGCTCACTGCTCTTGCTGCGCCTCTCCGCCACACCAGCTACTTGTTCACCAGATGTCAGTCGCTGTCTGCTGCCACCTGCCTCTCTGGTGTGACCTCTGCACATCAGTTTCTTAGTAATTTTCAGCTCTTTGCAGGCTGGGCAGAAATACTGCCCAGCTCAGTGATTTCATCTTTGTGATTTCTTAGCAGGCAGGGCAGAAACACAGTCCTACCACAATTGATTTCAGCTTTGATTGGGCATTTAACATAACAAACAAGCTCCTACGAAGCCTATTATTTAAGCACTATTTTTTGAACAGTGGGAAGGAAAAGGTTAAACCAATCTAGGGAAGACCCTTGATGAGGGTGTGCAGCCTCCTTGGTGGGATACCTGTCCCTACCTCTCTTACTTTCCTAGGACTCTGACATTTGTGCCCCTGGCTTACTGAGGCTCTTTCAAATGAGGGTGGCCTCCTCATTTGAGACAGGCTAAGCACAGTCCTGCTTTTCTGTATTCCTACAATAATTACAACATTGGTAACCATATTTCACTACCCCTGCATTTAGTACTAAGGTGATTTGTACCCAACACCAGCCAAAGTTGATCACTTTGTCATCACTGTATCTGTTGAATAGGTAAGCAGAGCAAACTGGATTTACATAAACACACCCAAAGTCTCTACCCCTCCCAGTTAGCTGTCGGGGAAACATTTATTCAGACCCTGCTTATATCTATAATTCATTATTTTAAATAAATCCTCTCTATATATCCTCCAAATAGTACATCCTTTTAATATTTTTTTAGCACTTCACTTCTTTCACTTTTTTTCCCTTCTGTCTAAAAGAACAGTAATGTGTCTCCTTCAAAATCATTCTGAAATTTCCAATGCTGTTTGATGAATCACCAGGTCAAGTGTGCTTTGGCATTCATGTCAGTCCCTGGCCTAAAGTCTGATTTCTTCTTTTAGTTCTTTTTTCAAAATCAAATATTATTTTGCTGAATGGTTTAGAAAGTGTGGGCATGTGTATGTGCTTCCTGTAAGACAACAGATGCCCATCCCATGGGACGCTACTATATCTCCCTGAACCGCTCAGCCTTCAGTCATGACTTTGTGTGGAATACAAAATTCTTTTTTGAGTGCTTTCCTATATGTATGCCATTTCTGATACATGTGTGCCCTCTGAATCAAAAGAACAGAATCTTTTGACCAGCAGCATCCATTGGGTCACGCCTACACATCACATGCCCAAGGGCATAAAGAGAAACCAGCTGACTGTCCGTTCTTTTTAGTGTCTGTGGCTGCAAGATGGGACTGAAAGAAGTGTCCCTGGCTCTTGCACTTCTCCACTAGTATTTGTATGTAGTTCTCTTACCATAGTTTAGGGTTAGCTAGGTAGTGTAAGTTAGGTGAATTCTTTTATGTTTTTCTTCAGCTTCATGGTTGATCAATAATATCCTGGTTTTAAGTATTGTTCATCATGTGAGGCAGCTGTTCCCGTTAATAACTGGTGCTCAGAATGTTTATTCTTTCAGTGAGGGTCGGGGACATATCACTGAGAAATGTGCTTTCTCTTTAGTTTTTTTAAATGAACAATGAAAGTGAGAGATGCTCAAGTAAAAGCTCTTCCTCCTATGTAAGGTACTACCTCTGTCTTCTGTGAGGGCTGTCTTAGACCAGGAAGGCAGGATACTTTGGGCTCTGAGCAGTCCTCCTTAAAAAGTGCCCTGTCAGCTATTTTCTCTGTCTTAACTTCTAGAGCTCCTGCTTCTTCATCAAAGCATTCTTCTGCTGATGCTGGTATAATTCCCTCCTCCCACCATGAAAGAAAGAGGTCTCAGCACTCTTTCTCCAAAAAGCATAGAAGCAGGTTTCCATCTGAGGCTATGTCTACACTATGAGCTAGGCATATGATTCCCTTGCTTATGTACACGTATTCACGCTAGTTCTCATCGAGCTAGCATGGGCATAAATAGTATAGCCACGGTCGCACAGCTAGCAGCTGTGGCGACATGGCTGAGCTGTGCTGAGTACATACCCACTGGTTTCAGGTGGATTTGTACTCTGCATGGCTCAGCTGTGCCTTCACTGCCACTACCCATGCAAGTGAGACTAGTTGGCTATTGAGCTTGCATGAGTATGTGTACACGAGCAGGGGAATTCACCCGAGCTCATAGTGTAGACGTAGCCTAAATTGCTTGAGAACCAGAAGAAAGACAAGTTTCCTCTTTCTGCTTTAAAAAAAGGCAGGTTGCGGTCTGACGAAGGTCCCTTTGGCACCTGTAAGACCCTGAAGCTAGATCTTTGTTACCAGCTGAAAACAATTCTCTCTCTGACATTAGACTCTACGATACCACCAAAAGTCTTGCTGTACTATTAAGGGGGCTATCAGCCCTAAAACTGATGCTTCTGGTACCAATACGTTGGTATTGCCACCCCAGTGACAATTGTATTTAGTTTTCTCTTGGTACAAATGCGATTGGCATTGAGATTTATGATCCCAGGCAATTTTTCAGCCCTGCTTGCATCATCCCTTTTTGCTTTCTTCCTCAGTGAAGACCATTGAGCTGGCACTACAGCTTCGGAAGAAGGACTATTCTGTGCACTGGTTAGGAATATCCTCCTACTCCAGCCCTCAGGTTCTGCAAGGTCTGCTTCTCCTCCTGTAAGAAGAGTATTCCTACTCTTCTTCTGCCTCTGATATTCATGGGTGTAGCTCACCTTCCTATTTTCCTAGAGTGCGACTCTATGATCTTTACTGTTCTGATACTGTGATAGAGATTTCAGGGCTGGGAGTCAGAGCAGGCATAGGGAATATAGGGGACCCTCTAGGGAATACCTGGTATGCATCCCTTGTCCATTTGCATATTACTCATATGGTCTTGCTCTTTGGTCTTACTGGTCTTCGTTAAGCAAGGAGACCTAGCTGCTTTTCACATAAAGAACCAGGTCTCCCTTGTCACAGAAGTTGGTAAGGGCACAACCAAAACAGCCTTCTCAGCTCAACTTCCAGAAGAGCAGCAATCTTAGCAGAAGTCCTCTGATGCAGTTCCAACTAGTATATCATCTTCATTCCCAGAAGAAGCTGTCATGCCATCTATTTCCTCTCCACCTAATGACTGTAGGGTATTTCAAGGCCTTCTTTGCAGGATGACAAAAGTGCTGGAGATTCCTGTAGACGGTCTAGGAAAAGGCTCATGAATTATTGGTTATTTTGTCTTTGCATGAAAGACTCAATGCCTATTAGTGAAGGCCTTTTAGAACCTCCCCAGCTACTCTGCCAAAAGCTAGCATCCATACCCATGACTTCAAAAAAGGAAGACAGAAGATACCAAGACCCCTCTGTGGGATTTGAGTGCATCTATTCACATCCTTCACCAGGTTCTCCCAGAGTGTCAGCAGCTCTGGAGAGAACAAGAGGCTTCCAAATGCATCCCCAAAGAAAAGAAGCCAAAATGGCTAGACCTTTTTGGAAGGAAGAGCTAGTCTGCAACTCAAAATAACTAATTCTTCTTTGAGTCCTTGCTCATGTCGATTCCATTCTAGGTATGTGCGCACCCATGTGCATGGCCATTGGAGACTTTTGCTTTAGTGGTATCTGTAGGGTTGGCTGAGGCGCCCTCTGGAGTGCAGGTGCTTATGCCGCGGTATAGCAGGCACCGCCGGCCCTACATCCTGTCAGTTCCTTTTTACCACCTGTGGTGGTCAGTCGGAGTGCCTTTCTCGCTTAGCAAGAGCTAGCAGTTTCTCCTCCTTGAACTTCGCGCTTTAGGGTCTTTGTACATAGTTTGCATAGAGTAGTGTTAAATAGTTTTTATTGTTATTTAGGGTCCCAGTGGGGACTTTGACCCAGGTGGGACATGCCCCAGTCTCCCAGGTTTAAGCCCTGCTCAGACTGCAACAGGCCTATGAATGTAAGTGACCACATAGCAGCTGCCTTAAGTGCTTGGCGGAGTCACACATTAAGGATCTGTGCCAGATCTGTAAACTTTTGGCCCGGCACCCAAAAGAAACAGGATGGCATGGCTGGCACCTGGCTCCTCCTGGCACCATTCGCCATTGCTGGTACCAAAGAAAAAGGCCAAGAAGCGCTCCTCAGCACCAAGCAAAAGGCCCAAGGGTCATCTTGGGGGAGGGATAGCTCAGTGGGGGGGAGGGATAGCTCAGTGGTTTGAGCATTGGCCTGTTAAACCCAGGGTTGTGAGTTCAATCCTTGAGGGGGCCATTTAGGGATCTGGGGCAAAAAATGGGGATTGGTCCTGCTTTGAGCAGGGGGTTGGACTAGATGACCTCCTGAGGTCCCTTCCGACCCTGATATTCTATGATTCTATGATCTATCAAGGAACCTGGGCCTGGCTGTCAGGCTATTATGGCGCCATGTGATCGTGTCTCCCTGGTTGGGGCTCTCAGCCCCCTTAAAGGTCCACCACCGACTCCCAGGAGCGGTATGGAACTGACACCCCTGCCTGCACCATTGTCATCCCAGGCTCCCCAAGTGCAGAGAGCGCACAGGTCTCCACCTGCTCCAATGACAACTACAGTGTCGCAGGACCTGACTAAGGTTCCCCAAGAGGGCAAGCCTGTCAAGACCCCTCAGGGGACAGGGGGACACAGCTGGTTGCCAGACAGAAGATAACTATCTTCTCCACGGTGTCGAGGATCCCCGTGCAGGTCCGAGATGCATAGTCTGTCATCCAGGCTGTTGCCCAGATCCCCTTGGCGCTACTCACTGCCATGGGGTCGACAGTCTCCCCTACTATTCCCGGCGCCACTCATCCTCTTGCTGGTCATCTTCCAGGTGTCGGTCCTGAGTGCCAGCACAGTGGGAATGTTCCCTGTCTCCGTACCAGTCTCCCCAGCACCAGTACCACTCTCCCCAGTACCGTCACCAGTCTGTTACACCTGGTCAAATGGACGCCAGTAGCCATGACCAGTAAGCAAACGCAGGCGTCAGCGGCTCCTCCCTGGTTGCCGGAAGGTAGTTCCTCAGATATGGAGGGCCAGTTCAACCTATCGCCCACGTCCCATCGGCAAGATTGGGCACTGGATCACACCCAGTCTGTGGCACCACAGTGGCAGCATGGCTAGTGGCCAATGCAGTGGCCTTATTGGAGCATGTGGGGCGTACCGGTCATGATTATGCCCCCTTCGCAGCACTCCTTGGTGACTGTCACAGCATTGGTCAGTGGCACCGCCGGCACTGGACCCAGTACTGGATGCCAGTTCTGAGGTTGGGGTGGAGGAACCTGTGCCCACCTCCTTCTCTGATGGTGGTCGAGACCGTGGCACTTCCCCCAGCAGTCCAGTCTTCTTCCTCTTCCCCGGATGAGGCAGTTGCGGGACCTTTGAGAGCTTGCCTGCTGGATGACTTCAGAAAGCCTCAAACCCTTCTCTGGCACGTAGCCAAGAGCTCGAGGTGCAGGAGATGGCAGAGCAGGCAGACACCCTCTTCAGTGTCCTCTCGGCCTTTACACCCACCTGGGTTGCCCTGCCTGTGCATGATGGGATTCTCAAGATAGCCAAGGCCCTGTGGCAGACCCCTTCCTCCATCCCTCCCACTTCAAAACGGGCCAAGAAAAAGTATTTCATTCTGGCCAAAGGTTTTGAATACCTTTATGCCCACCCAACCCCAGGCTTGCTGGTTGTGTCTGAGGCCAAGAAGGACAAGCAGGTTCACTCCTCAACTCCCAAAAACAAAGAGGCCAAGAAACTTTATTTGGGAGGAAAATTTATTCAACTGCCAGCCTGCAATTCCGTGGGGCAAATCATCAGGCCCTGTTGGACAGTACAATTTCAATCTCTGGGACAGTCTTGGAAAGTCCCAGGAATCCCTTTCTGAGGGTCTGGCACAAATGTTTGGTGGCCTGGTAGAGGAGGGTACTGTGGCGGCCAGATGCTCCCTATAGATGGCATGGGATGTGGTGGACTCAGTGGCAGGGTGGTCACATTGGCGGTGGTCATGCAGCTCCTGGCTCCAAACAGCGGGCCTCTTCTAGGAGATGCAGACCACAATTCAGGACCTCCCCTTTGAGGGAGTTGGTCTCTTCTCCAAGCAAACGGACGCCAGGCTGCATGGGTTGAAGGACACTAGAATTACCCTTCACTTGTTGGGCATGCACACACCACAATCAGCCAGAAAGCCTTTCTAACTGCCACCACCGCCAAGACGCTGGCAATCCTGTCAGGGCTCTACTAGGAGACGGCATGCTAGCTTTAGCTGCCGATGCCCTTCTTCATCCCACTCACCCGTGCAGCCTGGGCCTGCCAAACACCCTAGGGGGCCGATCATTTTGTGGGTGTGCCCGAGAGTGGTGCCCCAGTCCGCCAGCCGGATCCTACCCGCATTTTCCTCAACTGCCTCTCTCCCTACTGCTTGGCCTGATTGCAGGTTACCTCAGGGTTCTGGAAGTAGTAGCTTGGGGCTATACTCTGCAATTCTCGTCTGTCCCTCTTTCCCCCCCAACCCCCCACTTTCTCATCCCTCTTCAGGAGAAGCTCCTGGGCTTGGGGGCTGTGGAGGAGGTTCCTTGGGACATGGCAGGAAGAGAATTCTATTCCTGAATCCTACCTAAACCCGAAGGCCAAAGGGGGCCTTAGGCCCATCCTGGACCTGTGTGGCCTTAACAAGTCTCTCAAGAAGTTGAAGTTCCACATGGTCTCCCTGGCCTCCATTATCCCTTCCCTGGATCCAGGGAACTGGTACGCCACTTTCGACTTAAAGGACACTTACTTTCATGTCTCCATATTCCCAGGACACATGCAATTCCTGCGTTTCATAGTGTCTGGGTGCCATTCCCAGAGCTACCCTTTGGCCTGTCTTCAGTCCCCAGGGTGTTCACAAAATGCATGGCACTGGTAGTGGCTTACCTGAGACATTGAGGGGTCCAGATCATCCCCTATCTTGATGACTGGCTCATCAAGGGCAGGTCTCTGGAGCAGGTGTAGAGAAGACTCAATCTGGTGCGGTCCACCTACAGTGACCTGGGCCTGTTAATAAACACAGAAAAGTCCACGTTAACACCAGTCCAATGTATAGAATTTATTGGAGTGGTTCTTGACTCCACGCAGGCCAAGACCTTCCTTCTGGAAGTGCATTTCCAGGCCATGTTGGACCTGATCTCCCACATAAAGAGCCATTCAAGACTATGCTTGCGACTGATGGGGCTATATGGCCACGTGCACGTACGTCGTCAGCCATGCCCGACTTTATGTGCAGTCTCTGCCGGTGTGGCTGGCCTCAGTCTATGTCCCCAGCAGACATGACCTGGACTGAACGGTCATGGTGCCTAGCCACATCCTCCCGTCCCTGGACTGGTGGCTGGTCAATGCCGCAAGGAATTTCCTTTGCGATCCTGTCTCAGACGCGTCAGATTTGGGCTGGGGAGCCCACCTGGGCAGGCTCAATACCCAGGGCCGCTGGCTACAAAATGATCTAGCCCTACATATCAATTTCAGGGAGCTCAGAGTGGTTCCCCTGGCCTGCCAGGTGTTCTTGCCCCACTGAAAGGCAAGGTTATGCACGTCCTGATCGATAATACAGCTGCGATGTATTACATCAATAGGCAGAGCAGCACCAGGTCTTCGACCCTTTGTCAGGAGGTGCTCAGCCTCTGGGACTTTTGTATGCGGCATACCATTCATCTGGTAGCTGCCCATCTACCTGGCACCAAGAACATCCTGGCAGATTGCCTCAGCACAACCTTCTCATCTTGCCACAAATGGTCACTTCATCTGGAGGTGCTCAGCCTAATCTTCTATGCGGGGGGACTTCTCAGGTGGACCTGTTTGCATCCAGACAGAACAGAAAGTGCCACATGTTCTGTTCTCTTCAGGGCAGTGACAGGGGCTCCATGTCTGATGCTTTTCCTGCTTCCGTGGCCTTCCCGCCAGTGCCATTGGTCCACAGGGTCCTGCTAAAGCAGGACAAAGCTTCCATTATCCTCATAGCCCCAAAGTGGCCTCGTCAACACCAGTTCGGCATGCTGCTGAGTTTTTCGACAGCCACCCCTCTGCAGCTACCTCTTTGCCCTGGTTCTGGGACAGGAGATCCGGCCAATGTGCTGCATCCGAATCTGGTGATGCTGCACTTGACAGTTTGGCTGCTGCATGGCTAAGTGTGGACGAATGGGTGTGCTCCACTGGTGTCCAACAGGTCCTGCTGGGCAGCAGGAAACCCTCCACCAGGGCTACTTATGTGGTGAAGTGGAAGAGTGTCATGTGGCGATCCAAGCCCAACACATTCGTGCGGAAGAGGCACTGCTGCAGGACATCCTGGACTATTTTGCTGCACCTTAAACTCCAGGGCCTGTCGCTACCTTTTGGTCAAGGTACACCTGGTGGCCATTTTGGCGTTCCACCCTTATTTCAAGGCAGGTTGGTCTTTGCCTATCCCATGATGGCATGGTTCCTGAAAGGTCTGGAGTGCCTTTACCCGCATGTCCAGGACCCAGTCCCCCCCCTTTGGGACCTGAATTTTGTGCTCATGTTCAACAAGGCTCATGTTCCCCCCTTCGAACCCGTGGCTTCCTGCTCCTTCCTGGTCACTATAACCCCAACCCATAGGGTGTGCGAGATCAGGGCACTCACGTTGGAGCTGCCTTATACGGTCTTCTATAAGGACAACGTCCAGCTGCATCCGCCCAAGGTAGTCTCCCAGTTTCATATTGGTCAAGATATATACTTACCAGTCCTTTGTCCAAAGCCTCATGCAACGAATGAGGAATGCAGGATGCATACCCTGGATGTCAGATGTGTGCTGGCCTTCTACATAGGTAGAACAAAGCCATTCCGTAAGTCAACGCAGTTCGTTGCAGTTGCAGACAAGATGAAGGGTTGCCCAGTATTTGCCCAGAGAATCTCATCTTGGATCACGGCCTGCATCTGCTACTGTTATGAGCTGGCAAAGATGCCTCTGCCGGCGATCATGACAGCTCATTGAGTTAGGGCACTGGCATCTTTGGCAGCCTTCCTGGCGCAGGTGCTGATCCAAGAAATCTGTTGGGCTGCCAGCTGGTCATCCACCCACATGTTCGCGTTGCACTACACGCTGACCCAGCAAGCTTGAGATGACGCTGGCTTTGGCAGAGCAGTGCTGCAAGCTGCAGGACTGTGAACGCTGAGCCCACCTCCGTGGATGCTGCTTGTGAGTTGCCTAGAATGGAATCGACATGAGCAAGCACTCAATAAGAAATGGTTACCTACCTGTCCTCCTGCCCCTCTGTCAGAGTTGTTGGCAAGATGCAACTGAGAGGACACAGAGCTGGTGGCGCCTGATATACTGTGGCATGAGCGTGGCACTCCAGCATGCACCACAGCCAACCCTACGGCTACTGCTAAGGCAAAAATCTCTGACGATTGCGCACGTGGGCACACGCACACCTAGAATGGAATGGACATGAGCAACACATCTCGAACTACAATTACGAAAGGTAAGTAGCCGTTTTTATCAAGTTCTCCTTTCAGAATATGATTATCTTAACTGGCAAATGGTGTCACTTACTGGATAGTTCCAGTAGAATCAAAAGAGGCAGTGAGATCTTTGATCACAGGTCAGCTTGCAACATAGACCTCTCTGCATACTACTATTGATGCAGCTATTCAGATCCTTCACCAGGTTCTCCCAGTCACAGCAGCTCAAGAAAGAACAGAGGCTTATCAGATAATGTAGACTAGATTGATGGCAACAGCAGTTACCATGTATCCTAGCTACAATCATCTGGAATTCTCAGAGAAGTCCAGAATATAGTCTAGGAACTCCCCTTCGAAGGGAATGAACTTTGTAGTGCTAAACTGATTATACACTACATTCTTTAAAAGATTCTCGAGTTACATTGCAGTATTTGGGAATTGAACGCTCCTTAGCTTAGAAGAAAACAACCTGTAGACATCAAATGTATTCCAGATAACCTTCTGTGTTTTCGTACCACCAGCCTTATCAAAGACCAGCTGAACCATCCAGAAAGAGGTAGTCAGAAACCTTCTTCCACTATGCAAGCACTATAAGGCTGTTTCTGTCTTCCAAACAGTTTGTCACTTTGAGAGCTGTCAGAAACCACTCAGAGTAGCTATACCTGTTCCCTACCCCATTGGGAACATTGAAAATAAGACAAAATTACCACAAACCAATGGATCCCATAGATGATATAAAAAGGTTACTTCATGCAGTTCCAGGATCTTTCTATCCCACGATCACCTTCCCTGTTCCTTTTCAGAGACTCCTCCCAAGAGAGACTATTACATGAAGAGGTGCAATTCCTTTTATCTCCTCTATTTCTCTGAAACGTTCCTCTTCAATTCATGGGAGAAGTTTTTGTTCCTGTTGCTGTCTAATTCTCAAGATTGACATCTCATTCTGGATTTGAGAGATCTGAACACCTTTGTTTCTCAGGTCACACTGAGAATGGTGACCCTGGCTTCAATAATCCCTAAATTGGATCCTCTAGGCTGGTTTGCCATTCTGTATCTGGAAGATGCATATTTCCATCCATCCAGCACACAGGTTCATAGGTGGGAAGACAGACATACAGCCAGTACATATGGTTGCCGTTCAGCTTGTCAACAGCCCCAAGAATATTTATAAAATGTCTGGCTGCAGTAGCAGCACACCTAAGAAGGCAGGTTTCAGAGTAGCAGCCGTGTTAGTCTGTATTCGCAAAAAGAAAAGGAGTACTTGTGGCACCTTAGAGACTAACAAATTTATTAGAGCATAAGCTTTCACGAAAGCTTATGCTCTAATAAATTTGTTAGTCTCTAAGGTGCCACAAGTACTCCTTTTCTTTCTAAGAAGGCAGGGGATTTTAGAATACCTATACCTGGACAACTGGCTGATTCAGGGAAGTTTTCCTCAGCAAATCACAAACAGCATACATCACATTCTACAGCAGTTCTCTATTTTGGGGCTCAATGCCAACAAAGACAAATCCTCTTTAAATTCCATTTTTTTGAGTCAGTTATAGACTCCACCACAATGAGGGCATATCTGCTATGAAGCAGATTTGACAATATATTTCTCCTCATAAATCAACTACAGACAAGCCCTCGGACACCAGTAAAAACGTGTAAAATTGCTAGGTTATATGGCTTTGTACACATTTGTGACTCAATTTGCTGGAATTTGCTTTTGTTGTTTATTAGGATGGTTCTTACCACCCAATAAACATCACCTAGACATGGTGGTTCAGATTTCCCCAAACAGCCTGTTTTCCTTAAATGGTAGAACCACCCATATCAAGTCTGCAAAAATGTTCCTTTTTCTTCACTGCTCCATACTAAGGTTCTAGTGATGGATGCTTCCACTTTGGGATGGAAAGAATTATCTGGACACAGGTGGAGCTCAGGGCATGTAGTCGCAAGAAGAGTCTCACTTACACATCAACATATTGGAGCTCAGTGATCCAAATAGCACGTGCTACATTTGTTCCTTACATCCAAGCAAAGAGCATATGATTAATGACTAACAATTCCACAGTTATGTTATAAACAGGCAGGAGCCAGATCTACTCCTCTGTGCCAGGAAGATACCATCCTGTGGACCTGGTGCATAAGCAATTGAGTAACGTTTTCAGCTTTTCATCTGCCATGGTGTGACACCTTGGGGTTCACCCAGGCCAGGAAGGGGTTCAGTCAACACTTGCCTTGCAATTATGGGTATCTCAAATGCTATGCTGCTGTGGCTCACAGCCCTGGCACTAACAGCCAGCAGACAAGCACGAGGATCTCATCTTGGCTTCCACCACCAAGTTACTCTTTGCAGGGGGACCTCAACAACCCTTCCAGCTCAGAGTTCTCCACAAAAGCATTTCTCTGCCGGGCTCAGCCACTCTCACTGTAACCCTCACAAAACCTTAAGTTGGGTGCTCATTTAAAGAGACAGTACACAGCAGCCTGTTAACTGGGGTTAAAATGATATAATCTTGCTGTTATGTTAAGAGATTTTGAGCATGAAGATGGTTAAGCCCTTAGCAATTTTGAAACTATCAATAAAAAAGAGGGGTGGTGTTGACTTCTGAACTTGTCATTACGTCCCAGCCCTAAAACCCCACTCTGATTAAATGTATTTAAACCACTTCAGTGTGTTGACTTATTATTGTTTTTATTCACAGTAACAAAGGTATGGAGCACCTTCTGAGCATGAAGTGTAAAAATGTGGTCCCAGTCTATGACTTGTTGCTGGAAATGTTGAATGCACACACACTTCGAGGCCAAAGAAAGTCTGCAGTCACAGATTCTGAATTTGGCCCATCAGAACAAACTGATACTAGAGATGATGCGTGGAATATGTCAGCACAGTAACTTTATAATTACCTGGAAGATCAGGTTTGTAGGAAACTGAAGCAAAACAACATTATTTAGAGCTGTCGAAAACTTGATATGTCTCATGAATCTTAGACAACCTTTTTGTGGCCCTATTCTAATCTTTCTGATTTGCATGTTTATCTTGGATAAGGCTGTATGTATATCACCTCCTGTATTGTGTGAAGCACATCTTGTCCATGTTTCTGACATACTTTGCACTTACACTAATGCTTTCTGAGACTTATGAACACAATACCCTGTGAGATTGGAAATTATTATTACCCCTTTTTAAAAAAAGGGTAAACTGAGGTAGAGAGAAGCTAGGTGACTAGCTTAAGAACCCACAGTAAGTCAGTGGAGAGCTGGGAATAGTATCCTGACTCCCAGTTCTTGCTTTAACCACTGGACTATGTTTTCTTTCAATATATCAACATATGAAATGTACAGCTGTTACATCACATGGGAGGGATTTTTTTTATGTGTATAGGATGATGATCACTGGGGAAATGCCTACATTTCAGTTAACGTGGTTAAAGTGCCAAGACGCATGTAAAATTTAAATGTTTATTCCTTGTATGATTATGCAATGGATGCAGATGGAACACAGAAATACTTCCTCGGGCTTCATTTGAGCCACTCAGAATTGGTTCTGGGACCACTTTAAAGACCAGCTCCATAAACATAAAAACAGGTTTCTTTATTTTGTGAGCCTACTCTTTAGTATTTGAACTGTTTCTTTGTATAAGGTACTCATCTGCTTAAAGGTTGACTTGACTGCTTAGTCATTTTCTCAAATTTTTAAAAATTTATTGTCGTCACTGAAATTAATGTGCTGTTGTTTTGTATATTTATAATGACTTAATGTGTAGGTATGAAGGATCAAGAAATTAATGTTTATTATGTGCATTAGTAAAAATAATGTGAAACAGTCCACTGAACTATTTTTTTAAATGGTTTCCTAGGCAATTTCATAATCTTTCCGTCACTTCCATCTTGAGTACAGAAGTGTCCAGCTGTATTGTCAGGTTCAAGGGGTTCTGGAAATGCAGTGTACATAACTGTAGAGAGTGGTAGCATAAATAGAGATGAGGCTCAGCTGGGATCTGCTTTTACTTACATGACTCAGTTTTGCTCTCTTCTTTTCAAGAGGAAGTTACATGCAACTTGCTTTGCTAGGGAAGCTCTACCCTAAGTTATGCTTTTTCAACCCTCCTAAAAGAACCCTAAATGAGAGAGGGGAAACATGCCTCTGGGATAAATTCATGGAGGATAGGTCCATCAGTGGCTATTAGCCAGGATGAGCAGGGACGGTGTCCCTAGCCTCTGTTTGCCAGAAGCTGGGAATGGGTGACCGGACGGATCACTTATGAAGTGCACTGCTTCATGTGTGGCAATTCGTTATTGGCATGTCACTAAATATATAGTCACATAAAATGTCTGTCTTGTTGATTTCTGCAGCTGTCTAAGGTGCATTGAGTCTGAAAGGACATATAATATGGCCCCCAGCCTCATTTGGAAAATAAGAAAATATTTTTTCTGTCATTTGATTATGTAAATTCTGTTTCATGCTGGAATTAAATTCATTAGCCTTTGATGATAACACTGGAAATTAAGGACTTGACTAGATACCAGAGTGTTCAGTTGTATATTATTGTCATTTTAGGTATGTGATAAAACTAAATTAGAGATTAATTTGATGCCCATCTAAGTCAGTGGGGAGCTTTTCCTGTGATTTCTATGGGATTTGGATCAGGCCCTTATGGCGGATCCACCATACACCATATTTTTTAAGCACAAAGTCACCCTCTGTGCATACTCCCCAGAATTCTACTGAAGGTGCACTCATCTTTCCACTTCAATGAGCCTATCCATCTCCCTACCTTTTTCCATAACCACATGCAAATTCCTTTGAATCTACAATGCACACTTTAGATGTGTGCAGAGCTTTGTCCTTCTACTTGGATAGGACTAAAACTTTTAGGCGTTCCGACAAGCTATTCGTCCCCATTGCAGAATGCTCTAAAGGCTCATCTGTCTTTAACCACAGACTTTCCAACTGGATCTTGAGTTGCATTTGTCTCCGTTATCGGCTACAGAATGCGACTCCCCCTACTTTTATCAGGACTCACTCCACCAGATCCATGGCAGCCTCAGTGGCCTTTCTACGTAATGTCCCCCTTAAGGACATTTCCAGTGCTGCCATTTGGGCTTCTGAAAATATGTTTGCAAAACATTATGCTCTTACACAGGGACCCATCACTGATACGCATGTGGGCAAAGCTGTTCTATCAACTGCATTCTTTTCAGATCCGAATTCCCTACCTCCTTGAGAGATGCTGCTTTTCAGTCACCTACAGTGGAGCACCCACAGGGACACCTCTCGAAGAAGAAGAAGAGGTGGTTACTCACCTGTGCAGTAACTGACGTTCTTCGAGATGAGTGTCTCTGTGGGTGCTCCAAATCCCACCCTCCTCCCCTCTACTTTGGAGCTGGGGCGGCCTCCGTTGTAGAGGAGGAGTTTGGCCACACATGCGGACTATTAAGACAAGACTGGTATGTGAGGCAGGCTCCGCGCATGCGCGGCTGATATGGGTACTGCTGTAAAAATCTCCGAACAATGGCAGAGGGGCGCACCGACACCTACAGTGGGGCACCCCCAGGGACACTCATCTCGAAGAATGTCAGTTACTGCACAGGTGGGTAACCTCCTCATATACTGTCTATATAAGACCACAATTCATCTGAGATAACTGATAATAAATGATAGCGTTGTTGTATATTAAAGATGAATTACCATTATGTTTTAGATAATTTTAATGTATGTATATTTGAGTAATACAAAATAGCTGTTAGATATACTGACAAATCTTAAAAAAAATGAAATGACAAAATATTTTTACTCATTTAACATTTTTAGCCATGTAAATAAAGGTGAATTTGTGGGCAATGTAAAAAACGCATTCCTTTTTATCAAGTTTTGCTAATAATAAATTGTAATGATTCAAAAAGGATGCTGTAGTTCATCTCTATGCCTTTACTTCTATCTACGCACTTTAAAAATTTTTTTGCAATCTTTGTTACCAAGAATTACCTAAATTCCTAGTATGCTGTGGTCACCATCAGTTCTTGTTTTCTCAAGGCTTTTAGAAACTGACACATTAGCAAGATGCTCATTTTTTGTGGTACTGGCTAAATAATGGATTGATTTTCATATTTTTTTTTGTGGTTTGCTTTCATGAAAAGCAGTTCTCCATTAATTGTTAATACTCTACAGTTATTGTGAATTTGTACTGTTCCCTTAGTTTTGTATTCTAAATTCTGTTTCACATGTGTACCTTCACTGAAAGTTTAAAACTGAAATGTTTTTAGAATTTGGTGCCTTTTCAAATATTTTGTGAATGCCAAATCAAGTGGAAAAAATTACCTTATCTCAGCTGCTTTTTACTTCTATAGACTTATGGTATTTTTCCAGTAATGTGTATTCCTTCGGATTGTAGGTTTTTGTGGTGAAATAAACAAGTATCATACAATGTGTAATGTATTTTTTTTTTTTTTTTTGCTAGTAGTAGCTGTGTAGCTGGAGGTGACTATCATTTTAAATCACAAACTTGATTTTTCTCTTATTGTTTGTCTTGACATGCCATGTCATGGATCAAATTCTCTTTAAATATTGTTTTTGGCAGCAAGGATGAAGGGTGACTCGTGGGTTAAACTGATCCTGATGCAGCCTACCTCCCAGCAGCTAAAAACTCTCTCCTATCACTATTAAAAGTAGACCCAGTAAATTATAGAAATTTATTAGAAATAAACCATTGGTAACGTATGATCCACATGAGAAATAGCTAATTTCCTAAGGAGTAAAATAGTTATTCCTGAAGTTGTTAGACTTTCATTTGCTTTGCTTTTCCTCATGTACCACATCTATTTGCAAAACTTATAATTCTTTATCTTAAAAAATTCTTTCAACAGCCCAGCCCAGCCCTAGGAAGTAACCCTGCAGTGAAAAAGCAGAAGCCAGACTTCACTGTCAAGCTATGAAAGGGTTTTTGTAATCAACTGTGAGTAAAAATTATTTTGCAAAAGTCTGAAAGATAGCTTGGTAAGGTTCTTTTCCAACTTACTTTTTTGGGACATTCTGAGATATGATAAAAGCTCCTTGTATATTCTATATCACATCACCTTGGCAATGTGATAGAACTGTACGTAATGAAGGTAAATTGTAGGCTATGACATTTTCCTTAGATCTTTCATTTTCTTCAAATTTTCTCTTACAAAAGTTGCTTAATAGCATCTGTAGTGAATATTATCTGTCAGCAATTTAAAATCAGTAATTAGCAGAAAGCTTTAGATGGGCATTTATGACAAACTGGGAAAGAATGGCTGGATTTGACAAAGATGTAAAGAACTAAAAATACGGACACTCTAGACAAGATAAAAGTAATCTGTTTCAAAATCAAATAAGTATAGTATAATGTGGAGAAGAGAGGGATGGGGAAAGAGGTGATAAAATCACTCTTCTTTCTTACCCACTGATACAGTATTGCTGAAAAATTGGTTTGAATCATGTAGACTATCCTCAAGCCTGGATCAGCAAAAACATTAAATGTAAAGAAATACAAAAATGCAACATATATGCAAAAGTCAGAAAAGCCAATTGATTATTCTCAGAAAGACACTAATGCTTAGGGCACTGCTTACTGCACTAATATGCCTCATCTTGGGGACTAAGGGTATGTCACACTACGAAATTAGGTCGAATATATAGAAGTTGGTTTTGTAGAAAGCGTTTTTATACAGACAATTGTGTCCCCCCACACAAATGCTCTAAGTGCACTTAGTTGGCGGAGTGCGTCCATGGTACTGAGGCAACCGTCGACTACCGGAGCATTGCACTGTGGTAACTATCCCACAGTTCCTGCAGTTTCCGCTGCCCATTTGAATTCTGGGTAGAAATCCCAATGCCTGATGGGGCAAAACCATTGCCGCGGGTGGTTCTGGGTACATATTGTCAGGCCCCCCCCTTCCCTCCCTCCGTGAAAGCAACGGCAGACAATGGTTTTGTGCCTTCTTTCAAGGTTACCTGTGCAGACGCCATGCCACGGCAAGCATGGAGCCTGCTCAGTTCACCGTCATCCTGTGTCTCCTGGGTGCTGGCAGATGTGGTACTGCATTGCTACACAGCAGCAGCTCATTGCCTTTTGGCAGCAGACAGTGCAGTATGACTGGTAGCCATCGTCACCGTACTCCAGGGTGCTCTTTTACCCAACCTCGGTGAGGTCGGTCAGGAGCGCCTGGGCAGACATGGGAGTGAATTGCCAGGTCAGCCAGGTCATTTCCGCTCCATCCCCGCTCCATCCCCAGACAGACTTTTCCAGTAGCTGTACTGGCCACGAATGCCAGGGCAAATTAATCATTAAATACGCTTGCTTTTAAACCATGTATAATATTTACAAAGGTGCACTCACCAGAGGTCCCTTCTCCGCCTTCAAGCGCCTTGGGTGGGTTCAGAGGGTACTGGGTCTACGTCCATGGTGATAAACAGATCCTGGCTGTTGGGAAAACTGGTTTCTCCGCTTCCTTGCTGTGAGCTGTCTACAACCTCCTCATCCCCAAAACCTGCTTCTGTGTTGCTTCGCACCCCTTGGATGGAGTCAAAGCACAGTGTTGGGGGTAGTGGTGGCTGCACCCCCTAGAATGGCATGTAGCTCATCATAGAAGCGGCATGGCTGGGGCTCTGAACCGGAGTGGCCATTTGCCTCTCTGTAATTTTGGTAGGCTAGCCTGAGCTCCTTAATTTTCACCTGGCACTGCTGTGGGTCCCTGTTGTAACCTCTGTCCTTCATGCCATTGGAGATTTTTTCCAAATATTTTGGCATTTCGTCTTTTCGAACGGAGTTCTGCCACCACGGATTCGTCTCCCCATACAGCAAGCAGATCCCGTACCTCCCGTTCGGTCCATGCTGGAGTTCTTCAGCGATTCTGGAACTGCATGGTCTCCTGGGCTGATGGGCTCTGCATGGTGACCTGTGCAGGTGAGCTTGCCATGCTGGCCAAACAGGAAATGAGATTCAAAAGTTCGCAGGCCTTTTCCTGTCTACCTGGCCTGTGCATCTGAGTTGAGAGCGCTGTCAAGAGCAGTCACAACTGAGCACTCTGGGATAGCTCCTGGAGGCCAATACCGTTGAATTGCGTCCACAATACCCCAAATTCTACCCAGCAAGGACAATTTCAGCGCTAATCCCCTCGTCGGGGGTGGAGTAAAGAAATCAATTTAAAGAGCCCTTTAAGTTGGAAAAAAAGGGCTTCATCGTGTGGAATCAAGATAATGCTGCTAATTTCGACCTAAACTCGTAGTGTAGACCAGGCCTAAGAATTTGGCATGGGTACTAGGAGACCTCTGTGCCAAGGAAGGGAGGACTTCTGGTTGGCGAGAAGCAGGGCAGTTAGGACTCTGCTTCTTTATACTTGGAATCTCTCCTCCTCATTCTCTGCTTTCACTATGCCGGTGCCACTCCCTGCTAGCAGTTCCTGGGAACAAGGTAGAGTGGGGGCTCTAGTGCACATTTTGGTGTACAGGCCTGGGCCATAATCTATTTACATTCACTGCAGGGAGACTTTAAAGGATTCTCTCTTTCCAAATGTTCAAACATAAAACAAGTTGTTTTCACAAACCTGTGTGAAGGGGGATGGGGAGTGTAGCTGTGGATATCATGAGTAGCAGGAGAGTTACAAGTATGCCAAAGCAGACAAATGCAGGTGCGGATAGGAAAGATACAAAGTTTGGTATTTTGTGAATTTTTGTAAAACTGGTTTTAAAATCTTTCCCTCCCCCACCTCAAAAAGGTACATGGTGTTAGCCCCCCAGGTTGTTTGTTCATGTGTCCTATAGCGCAGCCAGGAATGCAGATTATTAGCACTGCAGCAAGGACTTTTTGCCATCCGCATGGAGTTCCCTTGCTATACACTTCCCTTCCTTAAGAGTGAGCTATAATGGGGAAGGTCATAGAAATTACCTTCACAACCTCAAAGCATTTCAAGACAATGGTCTCAAGGGGGGGAAGGCACTAAATTGTTGAATTTACTCTTCTTGTAGGGGTGAGTGAGGGAAGATGGTTGGGAAAAGAAAATGAGCTATGGAAAATAACCTATATCTGATTTTTCTTGCAAGGAAACAAGTGGACCAGTTATGGAGTGTCCTTCTTTGCAAATTGCTGCACCACATTTAGTTTCTAAAGCATTTTGGATTGACTCAGCTGTATTCAATACATGAAGCATTTTGCTTTACAGGTTCATTTATAAGCATAAAGTCTATAGGTAAACGATTCAGTCATTGCAACCATCAGCAGAATTTTAATGAGAAAAATGTTTGAACTGTACCTCCACCAAACATAGTTATTCTAATAAAACTCTCATATCACCTGAAGTTTTAGCTTCACTTTAAATGTGAAGAGTCTTAAAGTTAACTTATAAAAATCTCTTTTGGCATACTGTACAAGATTATTAAACCAAAAATCTTTGATTAAAAAGTCAGCTTACATATGTATACATGTAGTGTATAATCTACATCATAATTATTTTCATTTAGAAAATATGCACAATATAAACCACTTCCATGCAATATAATCAATTCTTATTTAAAACATAGTATAAAAAAACGACACATCCAACTACAACACAGCAGTCCTAAGCACTGAACACTTTGCACATAAAATATGTATAATTTTTCACTGAAAGTGTTGTATGAAAAGTACAGTATAACAAAAATATTAGATTTAAATCTGTTTATCTGTTTACTATAGTACCCAAAGATGCAAACTGTTGCCAACGATATGTGCATGCACTTAAGATTGCTATTGTCATATTAAACTATAACAGAGACCATTAGTGTTTAATATTACATTACCATAGTGTCTGTCCCATTATTAGTCTGTCAAACTGTGTTCTGTGGACCTTCCAAGTTGTGAGGACTGTATTTATAAAATGCTTGTATCTAGTGCATCAAAGTATGTTGCTTAGAGTTTAAAAAATTTATAGAAAAATTCATTTTCTGTACAAACAATTAACGATGTATTACTCACTGAAATTCTGAAAAGATCTTGTGAGGTTTAATATGTTGCCTTCCCTGCTATGCATTGGAAGGAGGCTATTTAAATAATGCCTCACTTATATTTCAGTGGTAGTACTGCGTGCATTTCTTGCTGTGGGACCCAGGAAACAGGTGCATTAGTGGCTAGTGTCAGGAAAGCATAGCAGAGAGGGTCAAAATGTGAAACATTATGGAACTTTCTATATTTAAGTACATGAATGCACTGTTTGATAGAAGCAGCATGAAAATAAGCATCCATGAGAAAACGTGTTTTGGTATATTGTAGAGTGATGGGACACTTTCTAGGTTGGTGGAGGTCCGTTGGTATATCTCAACATGGGATAGAAAGAGCGGGCAAAGTTGTTCACTTGTGTGCAGCTGTAGTCTTCCTCTGAGGATGGGATCATGCAGACCAGAAGCAAAAGGAAGAGGAAGAGGAACTGCAGAGGTAAAGCAGCTCTTAATACACGATAAAAGAAGGATTGGGGGCTGGAAGTTGCTTGAGTGGTTTCAGGCTGGTTTCCCATTCTGTAAAGAAAGCATATCGGATATTTTGATAGGGGGAAATGTTAAAAAGGAGGTAATTAGCATGTTGCGCGCACACTGTCACGCATGCCCTCTACATTAACCCTCTCCTCCCCCAGTTTAAGGAAGGCAGCGTTCACTTACTGGAACACAGACTGCTTAAGATATGAAACACACTTAAATCTAGTTTAAAAAAAAAGTGGAGATAATGTCTACTACGTATTACCACTAATAACAGAGTCTAATACATAAGGAAAAATCCCCCAAAAGATTTTAATGTAATTTATTTAGCCTTTAGGAGAGGGGCGGGCAAACTACGGCCCGCGGACCACATCTGGCCCATCAACCGATTTAATCCGGCCCTCAAGCTCCTGCATGGGAGCAGGGTTGGGGGCTGCTCTATGCACGCGTGTCACAACTCCCGGAAGCAGCAATATGTCCCCCCTCCAGCTTCTACATTTAGAGTCAGCCAGGGGCTCCAAGCACAGCTCCCGTTGGTGGGTTACTGTGGCCTATTGGAGTTGCGGGGGCCTGGAAGGGGACATGCTGCTGCTGGTGCTGTGTGAGGTAAGCGCTGCCTGGAGCCTGCACCCCCCTCCCGCCCTCCAAACCCCTTGAGCCCAATCCAGAGCTCTCTCCTGTACCTCAAACCCTCATCCCCAGCTGGAGCCCAGAGCCCCCTCCTGAACCCTGAACTCCTCAGTTTTGGTCCCAGCCCAGAGCCTGCACCCCAACCCTAATTTCATGAGCATTCATGGCTCGCCATACAATTTCTATATCCAGATGTGGCCCTCAGGCCAAAAAGTTTGCCCACCCCTGTTTTAGGAATAAGCACTGTGTGTTAATAGGTTAGGGTAACAGGCTGCATTTTGCATAGGGTTATTGGAGTCAGTTTTTAAACAGTATCTTAATTTTCAAGAGACTAATGTATCTGCATGGACTCTCTCCCTGATAGAAGGCTAGGCCTCACATTGTGAAATTTCCTCACCCTATTCCACAGGATGCATCTTTAACCCATTTACCCTTATCCTGTCACCCACACTTGGCTGCAGTGGTGGCTTATGTGTCCAGCCCTGCAAAAGCTGTACTCCCTGCAGATGCATGGGGTGTGAGAATATGCCATCGCTTCAGGAATAAGAGAAGAAAAATTAACGCCGCAGCTCCTTGCCTCTGCCAATTGTAAAGGGACCAACCTCCAAAAGGGCACACTAGAGAAAAGTTCCCATAAAAGTGCAACACTACAGTAAGACACAGGGTTTGTAGGGGCTAAGCAGGGGGTTCTCAAACTGGGGGTCAGGACTCCTCAGGGGGTCACAAGGTTATTACATGGGGGGGGTCGCGAGCTGTCAACATCCACCCCAAGCCCTGCTTTGCCTCCAGCATTTATAATAGCGTTAAATATATAAAAAACTGTTTTTAATTTATAAGGAGGGTCGCACTCAGAGACTTCCTATGTGAAAGGGGTCACCAGTAAAAAAAAAAAAAAAATTTGAGAGCCACTGGGCTAAGCAGACACAAAGGAAGGTGCTACTTCTATGTACCACCACTGTATCCTCATGTTGGTATCTGGGGGAAACAGTGAGGTCAGCCATGAATCCAGCTACATTGCCTCCATAATGTGTACAGACCCATTAGGAGCAGGGTCTCCCCACATTTGTTTGCCATTTGGCAGTACAACATACTGGCACGAAGCCATCAGGCTTGCCTACTCTCTTTATTTTAAAACGTACTCTACATTTCTACCAGAAATCACGTGCTACCTGACACTGTTGCTCTTGCCTTCCGAAGTTCTCCTTACACCAACCTGTTAAGATAAACATTTATTATTACCCAGCTCTAGGACATTAAAATGTAAACTCTTGTAACTAAAATGAGCAAGTTTCAAAAGGTTTGAGGCTAAAGTACAGATTCAATTCAAGGGAAGGTGGGATGAAAAGACAACAACAATCTTAGAAAAATAGGCATTTAATTTAAAAAGTTCTTGCCGTTTCATGTGGGCTGGATTTCGCTACTAGTGGATGATAACTTCCAGAATCCAAGTCATCTGCTGCTGGCAGAAATGCACTGATGTCCTAAAAAAACAAACCACGTACCCCTAAAATGTGTATACGTAAAGCATCAACATAAAAACTGTAAAATGTTGTATATGGCTATCTTTAAAAAATTATCCATGTGTATATATGGATGGCAGCCAGCTTGTGAACAACGAACAGTTCCACTGCTAAGCACCCATGAACTAGGATACTTGTTTTATCCTGTGCAGTTTTGAGAAACAGCTTTGGAAGGAACAGAAAGCATGAGAGGCAGATATGTGCTGATATATTAGCTTGAAAACATGTCAGTAAGCCATACTGGTCTAATTCAAGCTCCCACTGAGACATAAGGCAGGGTATATCTAATATTGATTGATGGACATACAACATGTAGGGATTATGTACACACACACACACGTCATATTTCTTGTCCTAATAAGTGCTCATATTTGATAAGGCAATAAGGAGCTCTAAATACATACAAGTTTTAAACCAGCCTGATTTTCTTTTAGAGTTTCTACTCTTGATTTTTTAATTTTGGGCTGGTTTTGCAGCACTGGTTCTTGTATCCTTTATTATCATAGCACTTGTTAATAATCAAGTTTAAAAATCATAACCCTGACTCACCACGTTTCCTTGTGAAGTTTTTAAGTCATGTGAAACCTGTTCAAGAAGCCTTTTCAGTTTCTTTCCAATTACATGTATTTTCTCATCAGCTTCAATATAATCTTCTCCATCTGATTTAACTAGAAGGTAGGTGGAGATTTCCTGTAGAGCATTTACTTGAAGCTGTTGTTCCAACAGCTCTTTCTCCAGTTGCTTAAAAAGGAAATGGTTTGAAATATAACAATCAGTATAACTCTAAACATGTGGGAGGATTATTAGTTCATCTTGTTATGAAATTATTTTATTTCTACAACAGTTCCAGTGAATAATGCAGCATGATTGATGATCCAAAAGGAACAATTCACAGAGGGTGTTGCAGACTAGGATTTAGGTGTAATTGCAGGGTTTTGTGGGAAAGATTATTCATAACCTGGTCATACTTCAACACAAACTGGACCTTCGTGAGTACTTAATCTGTTCACAAACAGTACCTCTATCATATTTAGATTCAGATAGATTTATTAGTCAACCAATTCCTAAAGCCACAAAATCTATTCATGTATAAATGAAGTATCCCCAAACTGTACTTGTTTCCTTTCAAACAACCATTTTTTAGAAAAAACTATGTTATTTTATTTTTGTGGAAATAACTTGCATGTTAGTCTCGTACCTTGATTCAATAACCAACCCATAACATACCATTAATTCTTTTTGGCACTCCAGTATTGTATCGGGGTCAGCATTTGCATCAGTGAATTGTGCATTATGTCTTAGACTTTCAGCGCTTGCTAGTCCCAAGAGTAGTTTTTGACTCAGTTCATGGAAATCCTGAAGAAACAAGTAAAGGTTTACAAGAACGTATGCCTGGAGTATTGTAATAAAATCAGCCAAACACTCTTGCTTTGTTGTTATGCAATGAAACAGTTGATCAAGTATTTTTACTTAGGTTTGTTGAGGGTTACTCAAAAAGATGACTGGTCATCCTGGGCTAAAACTACACGTAACAGCTCAGACTAGTGGTCCCAACTCTATCAGCTCCTTCTGTGGCTTTAAGCAAGTGATTTAACATCTCTTCTTCAATTGCGCCATGTCATCTATAAAACACGGGAAATAAGGTAGAGCTACTTCTCAGGCATGTTGTGTGGATTGCTTGCAAATTGCTTTAAACATAAGCCTTCAAATATGTTAAGGGCTGTTATAGGAAGGGTGGTGATCAATTGTTCTCCACTGAAGGTAGGACAAGTAACCTGATTAATCTGCTGCAAGGGAGAATTAGGTTAAACATTAGAAAAAAAACTGTCTAACTATAAGAACAGTTCAGTTTAGGGATAAGCTTCCAAAGGAGGTTGTGGAATCCCTCTCATTGACTAAGACTCTAGGTTTACTTGGTTCTGCCTCACCGTGCTGGGGGGAGATTAGATGACCTCTCAAGTCCCTTCCAGCCCTACATTTCTAAAATTCTATGAAAAATAGTGTAAGTGCTATTCACCACTGGTGTGGCTATCCTGTGCATAAAAAACGCATACATTCAAAGAAAGCTATAATCTGAGTAAAAATTCCAAGGAACTGCTGATATTCCTGCAACTGCTATACTGTGTCCTCTAATCTACTTAATCAGCTCATTACAAATAAACTCTCATTCAAAGTGTGACAAGACAAATGTTTGCTCTATTTACCTGGCACTGCATTAGGGTTTGTTGTAAACCCCTTCTCCAGTTGTCCATTGAATGACATACTTTCTCCCAGCGCAAATTCACTTGTCGAAGCCTGTTTTGAAGCTCTTTTGATTCAGTGCTATCTGTTTGCTGGAAGTCTTTGCTGCTTTGATTAACGGAAAACACTAAAGCCTTGTAGTTATCAAAGGCTTTAAGCATGTCCTGAAGAAAGAAGCAGATTAGAACCCTCGGTGAATTATCAATAACTTTTATAACAATCCTCCACAAACTAAGAAATCACAAATATTTCAGGGAGTCACTAGATCTGAAAAAGCATTTTCCAGATATTTCTAGGGAAGACTTTAAGGCAGAATTTCTCAGTTTCTTGAAGTTGAATACCCACTGGCAATTGCAGGAGCAATAATGTAATTGCATAAGATAGAATTTTGCAAGGCCCTGGATGTTAAAAATTCTACATTCTATTAGAAGCTCTATTTACAAGTTTTCAGGACCTTGATTTTACAGTTATTAAATGACTCTGTGCACTGCCTGGATAGAACAAAGGTAATGGCAATGGCTCCTGTCCCAAGAAGCTTATAATCTAAATCGGGGTCGGCAACCTTTCAGAAGTGGTGGGACGAGTCTTCATTTATTCACTCTAATTTAAGGTTTTGAATGCCAGTAATACATTTTAACATTTCTATAAGGTCTCTTTCTATAAGTCTGTAATATATAACTAAACTATTGTTGTATGTAAAGTAAATAAGGTTTTTAAAATGTTTAAGAAGCTTCATTTAAAATTAAATTAAAATGCAGAGCCCCCCAGACCGGTAGCCAGGACCCGGGCAGTGAGAGTGCCACTGAAAATCAGCTTGCATGCCACCTTTGGCACACATGCGATAGGTTGCCTACCCCCTGGTCGAAATTATCTCTCATCCAAAAATAAATAAATAAATAAAAAATAAAAACCACCTCCAGCAACATAGTACCCCGTAACACCGGGTTGAAGTCAAAGATCCAGCACTGCCTTACAGGGAGGAGTGGCAGCTAGAAATTGGAAGAATCTAGCAATTTCTTGCACATCACCCATCCAAGTACAGACCCGGCTCAGCCCAGCTTAACTTTTAAGAGTATCATCACAAATAGTGTAGCAACCTGCACTTCATGTTCTGGTGAATGCCAATTTTTATTGTGTCTCAAATATTGTTCTCTTTCCTAACCTAATATTAACTGAGATAATGAATTTATTCTGCATATTTGATTAATAAATCTTGATGTTCACTTCAACAGAAGTCAGTATCTGATAACTGAGATGTGATTCCACCTTTTGAAATAATCCATTAGAAGAGCTACACGAAGTGTCTAGTTTCTGGGTCTAGTTGCTCTCCTCAGTTTGCTGGGAGATGCATAATAACCTGTGCAATTATCAGGCATTGTGCATACAAATCTGCACACATTAGGATAGAAATCTCACATACAGTTGGATGATAACAGCCTAAAAATCTTTATTGTTAATATAGTATTCACAAATTATAGGAAAAAAAGACTATTTGATCAGAGAAACAAGTCTTTTAAATAGTAATGACATTCTTAAAGCCTCACTTCTCAGTATGCAACAACTTACTTTCAGTTTCTTTACTCTTTGTTCCATTGTATGCATATTGGTTGCAGGCTTTGCTTTCTGTAATTCTTCCAGCTCTTCTTCAGTTTTATCCAGCCAAGCAGTAATATCACTGAGATCAGAGTTCAGTTGTTGCCACTGCTGCAAATTCTGTTTCATTCTAAGTTTATTTCTTAGATCCTGAGCTTGAATGAGCTCCCATCTCTCAATAACAGCTACAGTGATATACCAAGAAATGCTTTAACACATCGATAATGTGAATATTATTTAAAACAGAACAGAATATTATTTACAAACTATCAAGTTTAGTGTTTCTGAAGAACCCATTCTGCAATCAGGTTCTGACCAGAGAGTCTCTTTCCTTGTGTGATGGGGTATATCAGTCCTGCACTGGGCCAGAGGAGGTTAATCCCATGCTATGGTCTGAGGAAGCCATGCCCCCTCACCCATGCTGGGCATGCTCCAATTCGAACCACAGTATAAGAGGAAGCAGCTCAGCTCAGTCTAGACTGACCATCGTTAATTGTACTGCAGGCTCCTGCTGGGAGAGTGCTGGAGTCACCAGATGCCAACGCCAGCCAGGTTGGTGCCTCTACCAAAGCCCAGCTGACTGCCAAGGCAGTGATTGCCGAGGGATCCCCTGCATTGGAAGAAGGGGTAGGAAACAACCCAGTGAAGGAATGGGAATGATGGGTGAATGAGAAGTGAAGTATCAGTTCCCTCAGGTCCTGGATCGGGACTTGGCGGAGAAGGGTAGGCTCGGGCCCCCTACCCCATCTGACCTACTGTGGACACCACCGACATGCAGGGAGGTGAACTGGGCCATACAGCCTTGGGAAGAAAGGTGGCTGCCTAGACTTTGGCAACTAGGCCCTATGTCCTGAACCCCATGACAGCTTTACTGACTTAGGCCATTGGGCCATACTGCCCTGGGAAGGAAGGTGGCTACTTAGACTTCAGCTACTAGGCCTTACTGTCCTGAACCCCAGGCCTGCCTTAGTGACTCAGGCTGAGGGGCCATACTGCCCCAAGGGGCTGACAGGTATATCTGCCCTGTGACACCTTGTATAAAAATACTATAATAATAAAATTATTATAACGTACTACTAGTATCCTGAAAGGTCAGCTTTACAACCAGATGTACAACCTATACAGGGTACCTGACACTACACAGGAATTTTTTCTACCGTAACTGAGGAATACTTTATCAAGACAGGTTTCAGAGTAGTAGCCATGTTAGTCTGTATTCGCAAAAAGAAAAGGAGTACTTGTGGCACCTTAGAGACTAACAAATTTATTAGAGCATCAGATGCATTTCGATGAATGCATCCGATGAAGTGAGCTGTAGCTCTCGAAAGCTTATGCTCTAATAAATTTGTTAGTCTCTAAGGTGCCACAAGTACTCCTTTTCTTTTTATCAAGACAGAAATACAGAAGAAATATAGAGAGGTAGAATGTAATGATCCAGACTGAATTTGGCAAAAACAACAGGATTAACAACCATAGGATGAAAGTAAATACAAGTGACCAAGTTTTAGGTATCATCTGAAAGAGGTATTTCCAGCAGCATAGTGCTACATAAAACCATGTTGGGGTATTGCTTCTGTGCTGACTGAAAAGAAAGAGTGCCAACCACTCAGTCACCAACATCACTTCTCATAGCACATAGGCCTGCCTTGGAGATCTTCCATCCCCACAGTGACCTGGCTTGATGCTGGTCAAAGTATGCTGATGCAGTCACAGCATAAAATGGTTGGTATAGCTTCAATTTATCACTGTCACTACTGGAGGTTTATAATTATGGTACACACCTGATCTTATGAAGATCTCGGAAAATCTGAGACCAGGGTATTGTAAGCTTAATGGAGCCTGCTCAGCTGTCTCTGTTCTTAGTATGAATCTGCTCTACATTGAAAAATGTAGCAAAGATTACCAAGCCTTGGTTAATCAAGAGCTTATGTAAATGGGAGCTGTAATATACCATTTTTTCCTTATGATTGGAGTATAAGTTACTGAGAAAACAAGTTATACCAATCTTCTTTTAGTCAAAGTAACATACTTCTTGGTTTCAGTAAAGAATTTTCACATTCTGATTAAAAATCCATTGAAGTGGCTAGAACCACACTGAAACGAATGGGAACAATTTCACTTTAATCAGTAAGGAGACAAAAGTCAAGTATATGATGAGTCTGAAACTCTTGAGTCTAGCAGATAAAATATAAGGGCTGAGAATTCAGCAATAAACATAGGTCAGACAATGTCAAGTGAGAAGAAGGCTTAGCAAAATCTATTCTTTTGGAGAACAGTAGAACACCTTTTCTCAATGTAAGTGTACTGTCATGTTGTCTTTGCTTTGTTTACTCGTGAGTCACATAATAAACCATTTCATAATAGCCATTATTCATGTTTTTACATTGTTTATCTTTACCTGATTGCTTCTCTGCAGCTACAATGCTCACAAGCCCCTGTTCATTTTGGGGCTCTTCATCATTCAGTATAGCAGATACTTCTTTCACACAGTCTGTGCTCTCACTGCTTGCAGACACTAGCTGTTCAACCTAGAATTATTTCATAGGTTTATTAAACTCACATGCTGTAAATGCCCATGAACCTTTAAGTTGCATGCACATTAGTATAAAAGGTAGCAGAGTGTAGGTTTTGAGAGTTACACTTAATAAAGGTGCAGCAGGCCAACACCATCTCTATGCAACAACATTTTATGTATACCAGGTAAATATGCAACAGTTACTGGTAGAAATACAGTAATGACAGAATCTGGTGAGAGGTTTAACTTTTCAAAAGGTGTTCAGACTCTTAACTTCCATGATTCAATGGAAGTTTAGGAGCCTATATTTAATTGCTTAGAATTAATGTCCACAGATCTGGAACTCACATAGCCTGGCTTATATGGGGTACTTGTCTCTGGAATGCCAGATTGCACATTTCTCACCATCTCTGCCTGGTGGTACTGATGTTTTCTGCAGGTTGGGCTATCCGGGGAATGCCATGTAAGAGCTTCTGAAATGGATTTTCCTGCCACATAAAAAAATAAATTAAATTAAAAAACCCTGAATCTGAGCCCCGCAACTCTGTAGTGAAGCATTTACTTTTTAAATAAATTAAGAAGTGTTCTGAAGAATATGGCACCAAGTGATGGCATCAAAATGACAGTTCTGCAGCTTTCCTTGCAAAGCATGCACATTTGCAAAATGTCAGCAGTAATCCAGGAGGTAATGAAATCACAGCCATGCAGTTATGGGACATTTTATTTTCTTCTGAAAATGTCTGGCTGCAGTATGATTTAAAACAAGAAAAGAAAAGTTTGCACCATAGTTTTGGGAAGTTCCTATTCCCATGATATGATCATTTTGCTGCAATGCATGACATGTGAGTCAAGAATAGACCTGTCCTGACTGGAAGAGAATAGTGAATGCTCATTTGGGATTTAACTGATGGCATGCCCAAGGCTCTGTCACACACAATGTAAAATTATAAGCGATAGTTTAAGTGCTGCTTTTACTTGCAAAACTAAACTACTGTCTCAGTAAATAGGTGATTACAATCAACAAGGAAAAAAATAATACCCGGACCAAACCACCGAAAGAGCTGAAAGATTTTGGATCAATATAATGAAATGCACATTAACCATCTCTGCATTTGACAGGAAAATTCTAAATGGCATGTCCTTGACTGCTTTGTTATGTACATGTGTTTCTACTGCAGCGTAAAAACACCATGACACAATGGCACATGGTGTCCACACAAGGCAGGAATCAGACGTTACATATGAAACAGGTTTAGGAGTATAGCGTGCACCACAGGGAGATTGCCATGTTCAGACACATGCATTAGCAGGTGCCTACCAGAAGATGCTTTCAAAGTTTTTGTGGTCATTTTAAGATATGCCTCAGGATTTTCAGTGATTTCTACATCTGAAAGAGAATAACGTCATTTTCCTCACCGGACAAATATTCAATATTTACTGAATATTAAACAGAAACATCTGAAATATTGACTGAAAGGAAAAACTTCATTACTATTTTCATCAGACATTTTTAGAAAACAAGGAATTTGGGGAAGTCATTCAAAACTTTAAGTTTGCTTTATACAAAACTATCCTTTTTGTCCAGACAATATCATGAAGAGTTAAACACCACTCACTTTTTTCTACCATTACAAATTAACTCCCCCCAAACAAACGCTGCTTCAGGAATCCTGGAGGTGGCTATACTGAAAAAAAATGTTTGGGATTATTGGCTCTTACCTGAGAGAGCACTGTAATATGTTCCTTCTTCTTCATCCTCATGAGAGGAAGAGCCCCCTACATCACCTGTGTGATCCCATTCAAGTGGGATGGAGTCAACACTGACAGGGGTCTCACAGCCTGACCTTTCATGAGTCGGTGCAGGGGACACAAGATGGCAAAGGGTCTGCTGGGAAGAAGGCACCTCATTTGTTGCCTTCTTATGCCAGGGATCATTTTGCATTTCTCTTGAGTCTTCTGCATCTGTCTCATTTTCAGATGTATCTTTATCATCTTCTGTCCCCTAAAAATAATTATTTTATATTGTGATGAACGAACATAGATCTAGGTCACTTAACAAGTAATCCCAGAAGCAGCGGCATGTCCCCCCTCCAACTCCTACACGGAGGCACAGCCAGGTGGTTCTGCACACTGCCCCATCCGCAGGGACCACCCCTGCAGCTCCCATTGGCCCTGGCAAATGGGAGCTGCGGGGGCAGCACTTGGGGCGGGGGCAGCATGCGGAACCCCCTGGCTGCCCCTATGTGGGAAGGGGGACATGCTATGCTTCTGGGAGCCACGCGGATCGAGGCAAGCCCCCAACCCTGGTCCCTGGCTGGAGCGGGTCAAGCCTTGGAACCCGCTCCCCAGCGGGAGCTCAAGGGCCAGATTAAAACATCTGGAGGGCCAGATGCGGCTCCCGAACCATAGTTTGCCCACCCCTGCGTTAAAACCATGCTGCTACTGAGCTACTGCTATGCAATGAATATTTCGTTTTCATACCAACACCCTGCCAAAGCACCAAGACCATACTTATCCCTTACAGGATGCCTGGAAGTCAATCTTTGGTGGAACCGAGAGACTCGTCCAAACACTTCCTGACAGTATCTATGCAGTTCCTCCAACTCATCTTCAATCAGGATAGCATCCAAAGGCTCACTCTTCTGAATCAGCTGCTCTCCAAAAACTATTAGCTGATCAATCTTATTGGTGTTTAGGGTTATTTCCTGTTGGAAACCCTATATTGAGCATACATAAGAAATGGTTACTTAAGCAGTGTTTCTTTCTTGCCTGTACTTGAGGCTGTTCTGCTCTAGCATTGTAAAGTGAAAGGAATCTGAACATTGGCACAGTCATCTATCTTCTTTTGGCAGATAGCTTCCTATCCACCATCTGAAAAGGTTTGCTTTTTGTTTTGCCAGTAAAAGTTGTGTGGGTGAATTTAATGTGTGAATTTAGGTGCTGACTGAAATTAGTACAAAGTGAAGTGCTCCATCCATGCAACAGGAACAGCACAGGCAATAGTGATGCAAACTTGCCCACACTATCCAGTTGATGTACCACAATCCTGATCTGGATGGACCACCTCAAGCGTGTGAAAGAGTACGCTATTCTTCATGCTTATGCAAAGTCTTCCAGTAAGCACCCCAGTACCAATGATGGTATTTGTGATGTAGGGATCTAGCCACTAAAACCTGAATGCATTCTATCTTTGCTATTGAAATAGATGGCAAAAACTTCTGGTCACAATTAGCTTGAACAAGTGACCTATCGGTAACTTGAACCATCAAGTCCCCCTTGCCACTAAATCACCTTTTGAACTTTGCACAGAATAAAACCGAATACATGCTGTGGAACAAGAAGAATGTGTTATGGGGGAAAGGATAAGAGTACTGCTGAAAGGAATATCAACTTAATTATTCATGTAGCAAAGAATTAATACCTTCCTGAAGGAATGTCACAAAAGCTAGTACACATGTGCGTGATTGAAATTTTCAAAGAATACACCTCCCAAATATGCTACATTATATTAAAAATCCTAATTGGAGATAATAATAATATTACAGAACTGGACCTATCTTCAAATTGGCTAACAGATTCTAAACTTTGATTTTAGGTATATAGCTGTTTAGTGATTGCTGTTTACATTTACCCAGATTTAAGCTATCCTTCAAGTTTAATATAACTGTCATTGACACTAAGTTGTAAGGGGGAATGGAAAAATAGAATTGAAGACTCTGAATACTGAACTTACATTTTATAGAAAGTATTTTTTATGTTGAATTGTACTATTATTTTTTAAAGTTTACTGATCCTATAACAAATATGATCTGATGAACATAATGTATGCTGTCATGAAACGAGCCCATAGATAACTGGCAGGCATTGTCAAGAGACTACAGACTGACATCATCTTTGTTCTGTAAAATAGCTATTTTGAATGATACATACGTTTAATTGCCGCATTTTGTCATCAAAGTTACTCTCTGAGAAGTGTTCCACATTTGTCAGCTGAAGGTCCATTTCTGTGAGCCACACAAGAATGCTTTCCCTTGTTCCCTCAAACTCATCTCTCTGGTTGGTGAAGTACTGAATAAGACAAGGGCAGCTGTACATTATTAGTTTAATTACTGAATAAAGATTGTCATAGGAACATTTTAAAACTGGCATTTTCTTTCAGAATTGCTGTTCATTTTAAATAGACGTGTGTAAGGCCTTGTCTACACACCAGAATTATTCTAAATTGGGTATACTTAAAGCAATACAACCCGCCGCTAGCATGGACACTGTTATACTGATATAAAGATGTTTATGCCACACAGGAAGGAGAATGAAGTATATGAGTATAAAGCACCTTTATACCAGTATAACTACACCCACACTATGGGGGAGGAGGGGATGTCGTGGTATAACTATACTTGTAAAAAAAAAAAAAAAATCCACACCCCTAATCCACATAATTCTACCAGTACAAAAACCGTATTTAGACCAGGCCTTAGCTGTTTTTGCTGCTCTAACTTTAGCAGCTAAGTTTAGATAAAGGAAAAAAGTCCCATCTCTAATTAAAATTAGATCATCAAAATTAGCAAAATGATTGATTAGCTGGAATGTGGAAATTCACTCAGGTGTAATAATTATGCCATTTGGTGTTAAAGCCACTTGTATAAATTTGTTCTACTTCCTGCTGTCCCCCACCCAGGTGGATATCAGAAGAGGAGCTTTCTCCATCACAGCCTGCTAAACAGTTCCTGAATATAATATACTGAAAAGAGATTAGGTAAAAGAGTGCAAATGACACCTTCTAACTGCAGGTTTGCTCCCTTTGCGTGGTTACAGTCAGATCTGCTGATTTTGGGGAATTCATTATTCTTCCTGCCACTTGCTGGGAACTTGCTATATCATACATTGGGCTGTGACTAGCTTTTCCAGGCCATAGTACAGGTATTTGAGCCCTGAAGTCAGTTTAACCAGCTCAGAGAGGATCACTTAAATATTAGAACGAGCCTCTTTGTGTCCCAATACTCCTTTGCCACTCCCCTCCACTGTGGCTCACGTTGCAGGAAAAGGAGCTCTGGCTGAAGAAAGTGATGTGGCCAGTATGCCCCTTCACCATACCTTGCACATTTTCAACCCTTTGGGCCTGTCACAAACCAGCATAAATTACAGCGGCCTTGTACAACACTACAACAGGATGTAGGGAGAGAACTTTAAGCTTCTTTGCACCCCAGCACCATGGTGCTCTCTGTGCAATTCAGCTGACCTCAGGACCTTGCCCTCTAAATTCAGAAAGGCACAAAGAGTTTTATTCTGTATTGGAACAGACAGGTGCAATTCCAATTAGGTCAGTAGAGATGCATCTACTTACTCCAGTGCTGAAATTACCCCAATAGTAGGTGTGACAGAGTTCAAAGCAAAAAGGGATGTGGTTAAGATAGAGAGGTGTATTCTGTGTAAAATGGGCTTATGCTTTAGCCCATAAAAAGCCCTATTTATGATGCAGCAGGCCCCCAGGAAGCCTATATTTTGTGCAGCAGCCCCTGGAGCCTTGTTTAGTATCAGGATTGCCACGCACCATAGGTCACCTCAGGACTGATTCAGAAGGCAAATGAAGAAGTCAAAGTAAAGTGTCTCAAATTCTGGCAGACATTAAGCAGAGTGCATCATGTACCATGAACACAGCCACAGAAGGGTGCTGGGTCAGAGGAGAGGTAGAACAGGAACAGTACTACCTGGGGGAGGGGTGAAAGACATGCTCTGCAAAACATTGCCTATTATTCACCTACTCTTCACCTTCCAGCAGCGCTGGTTAATGCCAATCTATTTGTTAAGTACAAATGCCACCAAATGGCCTCCCTATGAGGTGCCCTCACGCAGTGATTGGTAACTTACACACCTTGCTGCATTAACCTCTGGTTACACTTTACTGAAACATACAAAAGCAAGGTTTCAGAGTAGCAGCCGTGTTAGTCTGTATTCGCAAAAAGAAAAGGAGTACTTGTGGCACCTTAGAGACAAACAAATTTATTTGAGCATAAGCTTTCGTGAGCTACAGCTCACTTCATCGGATGCATTTGGTGGAAATGCATCCGATGAAGTGAGCTGTAGCTCACGAAAGCTTATGCTCTAATAAATTTGTTTGTCTCTAAGGTGCCACAAGTACTCCTTTTCTTTATACAAAATCAAGTATTTCTTCACACAATGCACAGTCAACCTGTGGCACTCTTTGACAGAGGATGTTGTGAAGGCCAAGAGTAGAGTTAAAAAAGAACTAGCTAAATTCATGGGGGATAGGTCCATCTATGGCTATTAGCCAAGATGGGCAGGGATGGTGCCCTAGCCTCTGTTTGCCAGAAGCTGGGAATGGACGACAGGGGATGGATCACTGGATGATGACCTGTTCTGTTCATTCCCTCTGGGGCACCTGGCATTGGCCACTGTCAGCAGACAGGACACTGGACTAGATGGACCTTTGGTCTGACCCAGTCTGGCTGTTCTTATGTTCTGTTCTTATAATTGCAGCATCCCAGTATAGACTGACAGATTTTGTTGGGATAACTTTATCCACGTCTAGGTAAGACGTGGTAAGAACATTCCAGGTAAGAACAAAGGCCAGTTTCTGGTACCTGACTCCTGTACCAAGCCCTCTCCTCCCAGCCCTGGTTGCCGGAGTGTCAGAGGTGGGGTAGGTGGTGCCATGAGCACTGCTGTTCCTAGGGAACCACTGCCACCGTGGGTAGATTAGAACAGCCCCCAGGCTACCCTAACCCTGTGCTGGAGCAAGAACACATCCATCCTGAAAATCAGGGAGCTATAACAGGCTGCCTGATGGCATCCCTTGTCTTCTGTTGCACTAAGTGGAAACCTGGCGCAGGAAAGAACCTGGGGCAAATGTTTAACCTTACCTTGAGCTGTCTTTGATTTTGCTGGTTTGTGTTCCAGCCTTATTGTCCCTTATGTAAACTTTGGGGTTTGCATTTATAAATGAAAAATCTAACGGTGTAGATGATGAGCATTCTCGTAACAACTTTGCACTTAGATAGTGTTATTTCTACATGGGCTTCACAGGGCTTTACACTAACCCTCACGACACCCTGCAATTACCTTCAGTCTTCTTAGAATGGCAGCAACCCGTTTCTGGAGATTGTCCCAGCGCTGGTTGCCTTCATGTACCATCTGTTTCAGCTTGCTGGCTGAATCTGTACGATTCTCGCGGGCAAGCCGCCTATATTGTTTATTGATTAGCTCCAGCTGAGTGAGTCGCTCATGAATTTGTCTTTGAAATGCCTGTAATGCAAATTTAGTAATCTTATTCCTTTGCACTTAGAAAGGATCGATAAAATACTGCAATCATGGTACAGAAAAATCAGATCCTCAAAATCAATCAAAACCCTGATTATGTTTTATCACCACAACCTGCCCTCAGATGTGTGTTCACAGCTCCCACTGAAGTCACAGAGCGTAAGAGCACATATGCAATTTGTCCTACTTTACAGAATTTAGTCTATTACAGTTTCTTGTCCAATTGGAAATAAATGATCACATCCAACATACATGTAGTATATAATAGCTTGCAATCTCTTAGACTTTTATAAGCAAAACAAACAGCTGAGTTACATGAGCAAATAAAATGTAGCTTTTAATAATCTACTATTAAGGTCTGTTTCAAGGATTATCAACTTCTTGGAGAAAATGTGTTTAAAAGCAGTTCAACCACTGGCCCCAGGAACTAATACCAGGGTACAGTCTATTTGTTAGAGCCAGAGCCGGTGCTAGGCATAAGCAGACTAAGCAATTGCTTAGAGCCCCAAGCTGCTCAATTAATTATTAGCATGTGTTGGGGGCCCCCAAAATATTCCTGCTTAGGCCCCCCCAGTGGGCGAGTATCACCTCTGGTTAGAGCAAATAAGTATCAGGAATGTTGGGTTCTGTTCCTAGTTCTGTCACTGACTTGCTGCCTAATGCTGGGGAAGTTATTTAACCTCTCTGTCCCTCCATTTGCCTATCTGAAAGATGGGTATAATTGTATTCCCGTATCTCGGAGAGGAGCTGTGAAGTCTGCAAAGAGCTTTGAGAGGCTCAGATGAAAGGTTCTTTATATGTGCAAGAATTAGTATTCTCGATAAGCATACACGATGTCTGTGAAACATCAAAAGCTGAAATAAAAAGTGTTCACCTCAAACTTCTTCAGCTCCTCTTTGGCATTTGTGTATAAAACTTCGGAAGAGTTGGGATAAGCTGCTGTCCTTTCGGCCGATTTCAACCAGTCTTCAAAGCGAGAATAGTCATCTAAAAACTTCTGCCACAGGCGCCAGGTTTCCTCAATTCTGAGGTGGGGGGTGAGAGGGAAGACAGGCTCTGCTTTATCACAAGCTTGCCAATCATGTCTCTACAATTTTTGCTTTTCTCTTCAAAATTTGGTTCATGTAGAATGTAACAAAATTCCCTGAAATATCGCACAGTTATACACACGTCCTAGAAGTGTCAGAAAAGGACTCACTTCATTCGCCTCTCCATAGACATGGAACAAATGTTTCTCCACCGTCTGTCCAGACTCCTGGTAGTCTGCTGGATGGAGTCACATTCTGTCTCATTAGCACATGCATCTGAATCGCTCAGCAACTTGTCACAGATATTAAACACAGATTCTACCCCTTCACTGTGCTGCTCAATGTCTCGTTGCAGATCCTGTGATTAGGAAATAAAAAGAGTTTAATTAACAAGCAATTAAACATATACATTCCCTTGTAATAGGCTGTAATGGACAGAGAAGAGTGATCACCAGCTCAGTAAATGCAATTTTAGTTTTAATGAAAGGACTTAAAGAACGTGTTGAACAAATGACAAACAAAGAAGAGATCAGAGAGCTGTCATGAGAAAGTGCACTCTTCCCCATTTAATTTCTCAGTGAAATTCCAATATCTTCATTAATAATTTGACAAGTATAATACACATTCAAAATCCAAACCACACATTCTACATTGTAAAAATGTAAAGACAAATGTATTTGTTTTTACAATATCAGACAGCATCTTCTTCTTGGTTTATTCCACTATAAAGTCTAGCGGTGAATACACAGGATAATTCATCACCTCAGTGAATGCAAGAGCATAATTCACGTCACTCTGGTAATATCACAAACTGCAGAAGAGTGGCACACACCAAAGAGTCACATCTGCAATTTTTCAGTTCCTCCCTCTGGGATCATCTGCTCCATGGTATCATTTAAAAATGCAAAGCAAAGTTCTCTTGTCCAATCTGCACTGTGTATTTCCTCTCCAGAGTCTGTACTTCCATTGTATATGTGGCACTTATCAACTCCTATTGAGACCAGTGCAATAAATGCAGAATATGCAATAGAGATCCAAAGTGCAGGGTCAGAGAAGTAAACAATCAGAAATGCTATTATAAAGCCACCCCATGCAACCCTAGGGACTTGGGAAATACCATTTAATATTAACCACATTTACATTTTTATGACCTGTTCCTGGCTTCACTACTGAGGATGCAATGACTCTGCAGGAACTTTATTGCAACACAAGCAAACACTGTCAGTGGGAAATCCCATTAAACGGTAATGCAAATTCCACCAGCATTCCTGAACAAGAAATCCACTGCTGGTTTTCTTCTTGATTTTACCGCCCAGGGAGAACTCACAGGAATAGAGAAGAACACAAGGACTTAAAGGAAGATGCTCTCAGGAATTAATAAAAGACTAACAGTAAAACTTCAGAATGTTAGCACAGAAGGAGCAAAACCTCACTGGCTGATCTAAGTGAGAGCAGCATGCGTACCTGAAAGCAGAACTGAGCCACAAATGACCAAAATTAAAGTATATACAGTATTTTACATAAAAAGAAATATCCTTGGAATTAATGAAAAGCTGCTGCTATTGATAATGATTTATGACATCATCCGTACCACTCACAGAGGTTTCTTTCTGAGGCTGTTAGAACACCAACTCATGCCAGAGTTTTGTATGTATCTTGCTAAAATTCAAATCTGTCTAGTTTGTTATGTAACCACATAGAGAAGAATGTCATATGTGACTTGAACCTCTTGGGCCAGATTCTGGTGCCCTTATTCACACTGCCCGTGAGTTACTCCTTGAGAAGAACCACTGATTTCAATGGGACTATTCACAGAGGGCTAGACTGTGACTTTAGGCAAGGGCGGTGATACTGGCTATCCCAGTAGTAACATTGTGCTGAGTCACCACTTTGAGTAACAATTCTACCCGGATTCCTCCTTGCCACTGCGGGTGTAGTAATCTGTGGTTGGCCTATACCAGTGGTTTATTACTCTCCTCTCACTCCTCCAGTGGCTCAGCTTCTGTGATGGAGGGTGGGGAAGTGGAGGCAAGGCTCTGTCCTGTCCCTAATCTGCCACTCCATAGAGGGAGTAAGCAGACAATTAGCCTTACTTACTCCTATCCACCTGGACCAAGAGCAAGGTAGAGGTGTAAGGAGTGGTGGTGGGGTCTTACCCCTCTGTGTGGGTATGCAGTGTGAATCACTACATAGTCCAGAGTAACAGACTGCTCAGTATCACAAGTACTCCTCGTTCTTAAAATCTAACCCATGTTTTTCTGACTGACTGCAATGTGTATTGTTACAGTCTTCCTGTTTGCGGATAGCTCAGCTGTTCTCTGTTCTCTGTTACTTTTGCCTGGTGCTTCTGGAAAGTAAGAGCAGTAATCCTTATACAGATGCTAAAAGCAGATCCAGCACAGGATTTAAATAGGTTACTATGGATTCTAGGCTGTTCTCTACGCAAGAAGAGGCCTTGTCTTTTGAATTTGTGGCCTGTACATAGGAATAGATTCCACTTTCTGTTACGCTGCTGTAAATCTGCAACTGACTTCAGTGATGTTACTCTGGACTTACTTACATTGGTGTAACCATGATCAGAATCTTACCCACAGAGTACAAAAACTATTCTATTAATACAAAAGTGGCTTGCTGATACTACCAAAGTATTGTTATTATCCGTTATGTTTGGGTTCATATAATAACTTCAGTCAGAATCCTTGTTGCTATCACAACTGCTTAATTAAAATGATGTTAACTTTCATTAGAGTGGCAAGACAAACAAACTAAAATACACTAAGTGAGGCAGAAAACATGCATACAGAACAAAAACTCCTCACTTCATTGATCAAAGTTTATTAGACTTAATTATTTAACTGGCCCTACAATGCTGGACTCCTCCTGCAATACTGAGACATCTTTAATTTGTATTTTAAATCTTAAACAGAATGCCTTATGTTGCAATCTTCAACCTGTAGATGAATGAAACGTTATAAAAGCATCTCCACTTGCCAACAATTACACAGAGTTTTAGAATCAACAGTTATTCAAGACAGCATACATAACACCTTTGTGATCATGGATATCAAACATAAAACAATCTATTAAGACATATTCCTCACCATTAGGCTGTATCCATCAAAATATTTTTTGAAATAAAACCAAGGAAGATCTTTTCAAACTCCTATATGAATGCAACAATTAAAGCTTAGTGAAAGGCTTTCTGCTTTGAAGTCTTTAGAGTGAGCACTACCTTACCATATCCAATGTGTTTAACGGTTACAGCAGAAGGAGGCTAGGGGTGTCCCAGATTTCTTTGTTTATAATGAAATCCAAGCAACCAAACAGTAGCTTATTCTATAGGACTTTGAGGAGTAAATAATGTATCTTTGCAGCTGAAGTCTGAATGGCCATAGTAAAAATAAATTAGTTTGGACACAATTCTTGTGTGTCCGAAGTCTCTGTTTTCTGCTCCCAGGAGGAGTTATCTAGGGTGTCAGCCGGGCATAATTTATCACAGCCTATGGAAGCTAAAAGGTTTTAATGAGGGGAAAATAATTACTTGTTATTTACAGAACAGTTGCCATTGCAGATTAAACTATTAAACACTGGGAGCCAAAGGCCACCCTTGCTCCTGTCTGCATGCGCAACTCCTCCTACTGAAGTCAATGGGAGCCATGCCCACTACCTCTGCGAAGGGTGAGTCTGACCCTGACTGTAACTTCTCCTGAAATGCTGTGTTGAGCTCTGTGGAAAGGAAGCTCAAATAATTCCACAGGGAACAGAGCTCTTATATCTGGATTAGTCAAGGTAGTTTATTTTAGACAAAGGGACAGACAGTGGGGTGGGGAGGAAGCGCTTAAGCAGCCATGCATGTTGTTTGCAGGCAGACCTGTAAGCCTCCACTTTTGGAAAGTTTAGCCCTAAAAGTTTAGGGTAAACTATAAATGCCCCTCTTATGGCGATGGTCAGAGTTAAGTCATAGGTCCTGTTGTCCCACAGCGGCAGGCATTTTTAATCTGTTTGTGCAGACACTTCAGCCTAGATTGTGCCTTTAGGCACAGCCCCAAGCAAGGGGTGATGATGCATAAATTGCACTGCTCCAGCAGTAGCCACAGGCGGTGTTGTGACTCAGAGACACTCCTCTGAGCCACAGTCCCCTCCCTGCTTCTCCCACGCACCCGTGGGTCAGTGCAATAATGCCACCCCTGCCCTGCCTCCCAAAATCAGCTCAGCTGTACTAGCTGCTTTGTTAAGGCCCTGCCCATTCCTGGGAGGAATTCCTGCCTATCTGCCCTGGGAGAAGCGAGCAGGCATGGGTCAAGGTACTCAGTGCAGAGAGGTTCACTCTATCCCTCGCTCCTGTGCATGGGCACAGTCTGAGGCTAGTCTACACTGGCTATGGTAAAGCGCTGCCGCAGTAGTGCTTTATCGTGGCTTGTGTGGTCACGGCAGAGCGGTGGGAGAGAACTCTCCCAGTGCTCTAAAAAGCCCCACCTCCACCAGGGGCGTAGCTCCCAGCGTGGGGCACTGTCTACACTGGTGCTTTACAGCGCCAATACTTGCTGCACTCAGGGGAGTGTTTTTTTTACATGCCTGAGCGAGAAAGTTGCAGTGCTGTACACTGCCAATGTAGACAAGCTCTACATCATTGTCTAGCCCTGAAGCTTCTGCTGTCTTGAACCGAGCAAAGCCTTATCCAAAGGGGAAGAGGATAAGAGAACAAACAACACGACAGAGGTGTAGTCACATTACTTAATGCACTACTGGAAGGCAGGAAAGGATTTTATGAATGTTTTTGTTTGTTTCTACAATGTTTACATTTCAAAAACATTCTCTAAGTGTTAAATCCCTATAAAGCGTCTCACGAACACTTTGTTAAGGGCAGTGTATTGTAGCCAGGTCGGTCTCAGGATATTAGAGAGACAATGTGGGAAAGGTAGTATCTTTACCGGACCAATGTCTGCTGATGAGAGAGACAAGCTTTCCAGGCACAAAGGGCTCTTCTTTAGGTCTGAGAAAGGTACTCGCAGTGTCACAGCAAAATGCAAAGTGGAACAGATAGTTTAGCATAAATAGCACATACCTAAGAGACCAGTCAAGGTAGAGTGACCCAGTAATACCACTCCAGTCACGGGACAAAAAGAGGGTGTTAGTGGGTTACAGCTTGTTGTAATAAGCCATACATCCAGTGTCTTTGTTCAATCCATGATTTTTAGTGTCAATGAATTTAAGCTCCCAGGCTCATCTTTTGAAGTGCAGGTTTCCTTTGAGGATGAGGACTGGTAGTTCAGATATAGAGTGATCATTTTGTGAAAAGTGTTCACCCACAGGTGATAGTGTGTTTTTGATGTTTTTTCACCCAGAAAAATGATAAAAGACAGAAAAAAACTCATCCGCACAACCATTTCAAAAGATGAGCCTGGGAGCTTAAATTCATTACTTTGCTAGACACTAAAAATCATGGACTGAATGGACACTGTTCAGACAAGAAATATCTTGAGTGGTCCCTTACAACATGTGCTATTCATGCTAAACAATCTGTTCCACCTTGCATTTTGCTGTAACACTGGGAATACCATTCCCAGACCTGAAGAAGAGCTTTGTGGCTTGAAAGCTTTTCTCTCTCTCACCAATAGAAGATGGTCTAATAAAAGATATTACCTCACTACCTTGTCTCACTTTGGCAGGAAACACAATGGCTCAAAATGTGAACAACAGAAAAGTCAGTCAAGGAAAGGAAATGAGTGATTTTAAACACAGGACTGATCATAATCAGCATCACTTTAAGCCCATTTATTTCAGATGCTATGATTTTCCCACCTGCTGCTCAGCAAGTCTTTTCTGGATCTCTTGATCATCACAGATGTCATACACAACAGGCTTGGAAAGCTCGGCCTCAATGCGAGCCAACCAGGTGCGAAGGGTACTCATATTTTTGTCTAATGTCTGTATGACAGCAAAGGTCCCTTCCAGTTTCTTCAGCCTAGGGATATTGGAAAGAAAACAGGTTGTTATAAAGATTATTTAACAATGGAAGTAGTATTAGCAGAGGCTCTGGAAATGAAGAAAGTATGATTTATACAGTATTCTTATCTCCAAACTGACCTGCCTTCTGCAAATTAGAGACACATTTTAATTATAACCTACCCAAATTGGCATAGCAGATGCCTCCACAGCTGAAGAAGTTCCTAAGTGAGTCATTTAAGGAGACGCTGTGAACAGGGAGTAGCCTTCCTAGCCTCTTTCTGTGCTAGTGCTAGTGGGTTCCTTAGTCATTTCCGTAAGGATTTGTATACCGAAAACTTGTCCCAGTGTACGTTTTGTCTATTTGAGACAATCTAGTCATCCCCATCTTCCCGGGGTGCAGTGTGACTCCACGTTGCCCCAAAATGCAGGGCAGTGCATACCAGGTAGGAACTGCTCCTTAGTCTTTGAGCTGCATGCTTCACTGCTTGCATAAGTGAAGCCATTTACACCCATGCAAAATGGGTCTAAACACTACTGGGTCAATTCGGATCTCTCCTCTCATTTACACTGGTAGTATTTTACAACTACTTGGTACAAGTATACATGAGGCCAGGCAGTGGAAAAATAATTATTTTCCCTAGTTTTCTAGGTTGGGCTCTTTCAAGCTACTCTCACATGTGAATTACAGTTCAACCTTGGAGGACAGGCACCCTGCCAGCAGATTTTGATGCTGCTAGGAATATATTAAGTGGGTTATGCTGCCCCACGGAGGGAAATGGTTTGCTACACCAGCTCTATACCTGGGGGGGTGGGAGTTATTCTCTAGAGAGAGATGGAAGATGTAGCTCATGGGTTGAGCAGTTTGAAGAGAGGAATCTCAGAACAGCCATGCCTAGGGAAAAGGTTTGAACTGAATATATGTGCTGTTTTAGTGTTAATTTCTGTGTTAATAAAGCCAAACCCCAGGACATTGCGCTGTGTGTGAACTATTCCTCTGCCTCTTCTATTTTCAGCAGGGCACACATCTCTATGGCTTCCTTAAACAGGCCATCTATATTTTTGTCCGCACAGCAATGGGATATTTTGGTCACATGGACTATGCTGGTTTATGCAGAAGGGTGCAACAGAATCCTCTAACATACATGAAACAGAGAGGTGAAGCTAGCATAATAAATCTAAATTGAGAAACTTAAATAAGCCACTATGAAGAGAGAGAGAGAGACTGATCACAAAAGAGACGAGTTTGAGGAAAAGGTCCAGCTCTGATTTGCAAGGACAGCAGAGACTGTGGGCCAGATCCATCCCTGGTATACTCTCTCTGTAGTCAATGAAGTTACATCAGGAAGGAATCTGGCTCTGGCTCTCTCTTGCCCAGATGGGTTACCTTTATTTCTTCCCACTCCCACTTTAGCATCTAAAATAGGCCAAAGTCACAGGTCGTATATCCATTTGTCTGTTTCAGGATGGTGACTCCTGTGTACCTGTTTTGTACGGGTAAATTTACAATTCCTGATTGATGATTTCCATGGGAAAGGCAGGATTGCTACTCTGCAGTGGCAGCTATTGCCCTGCTTCCACAATGGTTTGGAAATGCTTTTTCAGATACAACAAGGGAGCTTGATATTACAGTGCAGCAAATGGCTCTAGTCCAACTAGATATAAGAATGGCCATACTGAGTCATCTAGCCCAGTATCCTGTCTTCTGACAGTGGCCAATGCCAGGTGCTTCAGAGGGAATAGAACAGAACAGGCAATCATCAAGTGATCCATCCCATCAACCACTCCCAGCTTCTGGCAAACAGAGGCTAGGGACACTGAGAACATGATGTTGCATCCCTGCTCCTGCTGGCTAATAGCCATTGATGGACCTGTCCTCCAGGAACTGATCTAGTTCTTTTTTGAACCCTGTAATAGTTTTGGCCTTCACAACATCCTCTGGCAAAGAATTCCACAGGTTGACTGTGTGTTGTGTGAAGATGTGCTTCCTTTTGTTTGTTTTAAACCTGCTGCCTACTACTTTCATTGGGTGACCCATAGTTCTTGTGTTAGGTGAAAGAGTGAATAATATTTCCTTATTCACTTTCTCCACACCAGTCACGATTTTATAGACCTTTATCCTCTCTTTCCTAAACTGAAAAGTCCCAGTCTTTTTAATCTCTCCTCATACGGAAGCTGTTCCATACCCCCCATCATTTTTGTTGCCCTTTCTGAACCTTTTCCAATCCCAATATATCTTTTTTGAGATGGGGTGACCAGAGCTGCACTCAGTATTCAAGGTGTGGGGGTACCATGGATTTATACAGAGGCAATATGATATTTTCTGTCTCATTATCAATCCCTTTCCTAATCGTTCCTAACATTCTGTAAGCTTCTTTGATTGCCGCTGCATATTGAGTGGGATATAAGTGATCCATCCCGTCATCCAGTACCTGTCGGCTATGTTTTCAGGCAACTACCCAGAAAGACCCCAAGATCTCTTTCTTAAGTGGTAACAGATAATATAGATCCCATCGTTTTATATGTATAGTTGGGATTATGTTTTCCAATGTGCATTACTTTGCATTTATCACCACTGAGTTTCATCTGCCATTTTGTTGCCTAGTCACCCAGTTTTGGGAAATCCTTTTGTAATTCTTTGCAGTCTGCTTTGGACTTAACTATCTTGAGTAATTTTGTATCATCTGCAAATTTTGCCACCTCAAAGTTTACCCCTTTTTCCAGCTCATGTGTGAATATGTTGAACAGCACGTGTCCCAGTACAGACCCCTGGGGGACACCACAATTTTCCACTCTTCGCTTCTCAAATCACCTTGCGTATCTACAAAATCTCTGTGTACTGTACAACAGAATACCATAAAGTATTCAGATCTTTGCATTCGGATAACACGTGTGATGGGATCCAGGCCTCAGACTGGCACCGTTCATTCACACCACATACATGCTAAAGGTGCAATCCTGCAAACACTATCTGGGTTAGCGCTTGCTACCATGACTTCGATGGATGTCAATATCAGTAGTACACCTAGTATTATTATTACTATTTGTATTCCTTTAGCATCAAGGGGCTCCCATCATGGACCTCAACCCCATGGTGCTAGATGCTGTGTAAACAGAAAAAAATATTCAGTCCCTGCCCCGAAGAGCTCACAATCCAAGTATAACATCAGAGACAACAGGGGAATACAGAGACACAGATGAGGGAGCACAAGGAAACAATGTGACAGTAAGTAATAATGAAGGCTGCAAGTGTGTCATGGAGGTCACAGTTTCTGTGATTTTCTGGGACCTCCATGACTTCCGCAGCTGCTGGTGCGACTGACCCCAGGGCCGCCCGAGCAGCTGGCCTGGGGTAAGCAGCGGGGCTGCCCCTGAGGCCAGATGCTTGGGCAGTTGCTGGGACGGACCCTGGGACTAGCCACTCGGGCAGCTGCTGGGGTGGTCCCAGGGCCAGCCGCATTGGCCACTGCAGGAGCAGCCCTGACAGCTGGCCCCAGGGTCGCTGGAGCAGCAGCGGTCCCAGGGGCCGCCCTGGAGGCCGGCAGAGCAGCGGTCCCCAGGGCCTCAGAGCAGCCGGGGGCAGTCAGCCCCCATTACCAGTGCAGGGGCTAGCTGTCAGTACCGGGGCATCCCAGAGTAGCGGTGTCTCAGACCCACCCAGAGCACCCTAGGGTCTTAGGAGCTGCTAAGTTTTAGTCAGGGGTATTTATAGTAAAAGACATGGACAGGTCATGGGCTATGAATTTTTGTTTATTGCCCGTGACCTGTCCTTGACTTTTACTAAAAGTACCCCTGACTAAAACTTGGCCGTGGTAATAAGTAAGTGTTTGCATGGCTGCACCTTTGACAAATAAACAAAGATCAGGAAAAACAGGAAGGAAGAAATTTTACAATGAAGTGATTTTTAAAAGGAAAACATTTTACAATGAGGAAAGCAAATACAGCTGTTTGTCTTAGAAACCTCCCTAATTCAGGATATAAATATTGTTCTCAATATGTTTGTTGTAATAGAAAATGTTCGTTAGGATTGCCAGCAACTATAGCACAATAGAAAGAACCATTGTGGCACTATTAGCATGTGTTTACTTTGTAACACAATTATCACAAGAGACATGCCAATCTAATTAACTAATCTGTTACATATGCCAGCTAGAATATGTCTTTCATCCCAGCCTTAATGCTCTGGGTCATTAATCTCGATCTTGAGAACTAAAACCTAAGATAAACGGACAGGTGATAATAATAAACGCCCTTCAGAAATCAGTGCTGGTACAATATCACAATATGGGAACAAACTACTGTCTTGAATAAACACATAGACAGGTAAATTCTTAATGAAGTCAACCAACACTGGGCACGTGGCTCAAGGTTAGTATATTCTAATTCTGTTCAATATAGGTTTGTATTCCGTGCGCGACACTGCAGTATGTGAGTGCCTTCCAGTAGCGCATTAGGTGACTAACATCTGTCACGTGTTGTTTGTTCTCTCATCGTCTCCCTAGAGGAAGAAGCGTGCACAGTGGAGAGTTTTGTTTTGGAAGGGAGGGATTTTTTTGGGAGGGATGGAGGAGGGGAGTTAATATAAATGTTGCTATGTATTTGTTAGAGCAGGCAGGTCAAAGAAACACGCTTTGCACTTGGAGGAGATGGTGGTGAGGTTTGTGATGGTCCTTAGTTCCTGGGGGAGTTCATTCCACAACCTCAGAACCAGCCCCTGATAAAGTTCTGTCTCCCGCACAGACAAGCTTTAACCTGGTTGTAGAGAGTTGCATTGTGACAGAGGAACGAAGTTGCCAGGTAGCCATAAAAAAATCCTGAAAGGTGCTGAAAGCCTCCTGAGAAATGCTGGGTGCCCTCAACTCCCACTAATGTCAAAGAGAACTGGAAGCATTCCCTCAGGAATCGACCCGGGGGAATATTGGAACAAAGAATCCAAGACCCTTTTACTGAATAAAAAACACATATTTGTGTCACTGCTACCGTAGCCTTTGTGACGGGGCAAGGCCAGATGGCTATAGAAAAGTAGTGGGAGATAGATATATTAGCTCCAGGCTAAACAAATCCCTGGTACCAGGATAAGTGAAATGGCAGCTGCTCCAGGTCAATTAAGACACCTGGGGCCACTTAAGAACTTTCCAGAAGGCAGGGAGAAGGCTATGTTGATTGGGACACGTGAAGCCAATCAGGAGCTGGCTGAAACTAGTTGAAAGCCTCCCAGTTAGTCAGGTGGGTGTGCATGTCAGGAGCTGTGGTAAGAAGTTGCGCGGTTGGAGAGGCTGAGTAGTACACACCATATCAGGCACAAGGAAGGAGGCCCTGAGGTAAGGGTGAAATGGAGCTTGAGGAAGTGAGGGCTGCTGTGGGGGAAGTAGCCCAGGGAATTGTACATATGTTTCTAAAAGGTCAGCTACCATAGCTGATATTATTAGGGTCCCTGGGCTGGAGCCCGGAGTAGAGGGTAGGCCCGGGCTTCCCCCCATACCTTTGCCCCCTGTTTAGTCACTGAGACTGGGAGACAACAGAGACTGTGCAAGGAAGGATAACTTCTCCTCACCTCCCTCACTGGCTTATGATGAAAATAGCTCAGTAGACTGTGACCCTTGTCTCTAGAGAGAGAAGGGTTATGTGGAGGGTCACAGCGAGCCTCTGAGGCTAGTGAAATCCGCCAGGAAATGCGTGACCCACGGAGGCAAGGACAGAGCTTTGTCACACCTTGTATTTTCTTTCTGCAAGTATTTGTGTGAATTAACTTTTGTTTGCAGAAAATGTCATGAATGCTTCTCAAATCTGAACCATAGGAGTATTTGTGCTGCGAGTGTTCGTATCGTATTACTTTCTGAAAGCTCTTTATGGGTATGAGAGTCATTTAATCAGGGAGCAGAAGCTGTAGCATGTGAGCGAGCAATCACACAGCATGAATAGTGAGTTAAGACAAGCAAATGATCAAAGTAATACATGTGGTGAACAATTCATGATCATCCATAGGCCAAAATAGGGTCACATAAACCACTGGTCAAATAATTTTGAATAATGAACACATTTGTAACGATAGAAGTGTGTGGATAGCTCACTAAATTTATTAGATAACGGACTCAGCTGCAACCAATTTGCTCAGATCCACTCAAGAGACTATTGGTTCCCAGCAGCACTGGGTCATAACATTCCCCAGCTGCAGCTTGCTTCTCTGGGGCTATGAAAAGGAAAAGGCTGAAAAGTCTCCTGTACTTTGCAATGAACATGACTTAAATATGGCCCTTATTCATTCAATGCATGCTTAAGCACATGCTTGGAAGACAATTACTAAATGTTTTCATCTTAAAGCCTAAATTCAAGTAGCGGCAAGGGACTGTGTAGTGCTAGTGGGTATAACTAAGGACCCGATCCTGAGACACTGAAGTGAATTTAAAGACTCCCATTGATCTGAATCGGCTTTGGATCAGGTCCTAACATTCCACCACTGGAGCCTGAATTGAAATACCTCAGACGGCCTAAAACAAATCCCTTCTAGATGTTAGTGTCATAAGCCCACATGAAAGAACAGCATGTTTGGCAGTCCTTGCTCAGGAGAGGTCCAGGGATAGAAAGGTTCTTTTGTTGCAGGCCAGGACTAAAGTCTGTTGGCAGGAACATGATGTGATAAAGAATTGCATAGTGCCTGCCTGCAATATGCTGGTTTATAACCAGTGCTGTCAGAAAATGTAGCAGAAAGAACAAACTATAAATAAAACTCATTTCTTTGTTTAATGGGATGAAGAGATTCAGATGTATATTTTTAAATCTTGTTCATCAGTGTAAATATCATTCTGGTCGGGAAGCAGAGATACTATTCATATTTATTAAAAAAATATGGTGAAATTAAATTGCACTGTCAATTGACATTACTGCCTGATAACAGGAAATCTTTGTTCGGTAGATTTTAGTGCAAACAGACATATATAAAGCACACAAGCTTAAGAAATGATGACTTCATTTGGGCCCAACCTTTAAACGTGTGCACGTTCATTTCTCTGTGCAGCTTCTGGCTCTTGAAAAATAACACAGAAACCTTTGCATTGGTTGATTCTATTATTTCAATTAATAGAATTAATATCACATTATCACTGAACAAGAAGGGGCAAGCTTCATTTCATATATTAAACCTTCCATTTATCCATAATATTGTAGTCCCAAATCTCCACTGACATTGGTACAATGAGATACCAAAGAGACCAGTACACATTTTAACTTAGAAGGCCCCTCAATGCTATTTATCCAGTCTAATGAACTCCCACACAGCATAATCCATTTTCTCATCCACTTGTCACAGGAAAATCGGACACACACACACACACACACACACACGCTGACATAGCAGTGCCCATCCCCCAAGTCTGCTGAACCACCCAGACAGATACTACTGAATTAGTGATTTCTATTCTTACATGCACTATAACCAAATGCAGAGCTGATTATTGAAACAGCACTTACCGTTTATAGGGGAAAATCATTCCTTAGCTTGTAAATTCCAAGCTGCAAGGATTCTGTCTGTTTAACCACAGCACTCATGGAAGAGGAAACCCCTCCTCTATGGATGCTCTATTTATTCATTGCTTTAGCATCTCCCCGGGGGGGGGGGGGAGCCTTTTTCCATCCTCCTCCTCCTCCTCTGCAAAGCCCCTAGCTGGGGAGTCACAGCATGCATGCGCACATGCGTGTACACACACACACACACACACACACACACACACACACACTGAACAACACTGGTTTCCTTCTGTTAACCTGCATTTTTACCTGGCAAATTGCTGAGAACCCAACCACAAACACAAAGTTGCTTTATTTTGACATAACAGAGTCAGCTCATGAAGAAAAATACCTTGAGTGATTGGTTGGGGGTGGTAATGAAAAGGTGATGCTCCAGAGGCTTCAAAACCAAAAGGTAAAGTCTGCTGAGTACAGTCAGATACCTTCAGCCTCAGACTCTGATGATTTAAAGAGAGATTTTCCTATTGAAGCAATTCCCAAAATTAAAACACCCACAAATGTACGCACGCACACACACACAATGCTTTTTTGGATTATGCTCACAGCTTTTTGTGTACAAATTAAAGCTCACTCCTATTCAATCTACCTTGTCCTGTGTTCAGGTCTCCAGTGAAGGAGTAGGACCAATGAAGTGCAAGGAGTTACACTGGCAATCAAACTGCCCCCTAATCTTTACTTATGACATCATTCATTTGTCAAAAAATCAATCATAAAAAATTACGTGTTCTGACATCACTGCCAGAGAAGGGTGAGAAGGGCTGGGAGAGAGAGAAAGAAACTTGGTTTAAAGACAGATGTATCTGAAAATCAGCAACATGGCACTAAACTTTGAAAAATCACACCAAAAATCCAAGAAATTATTTGGAAGTCTAATGCATTTGACCATTTTCTCTGGCATTATGGGAAATCTGAGCCCACCAGATTTCTGCCAGGGTTTATATTTTTATTTCTTTTTTTGTGTGCAGAGAGTGAGTTCAAAATACATGAGTGCACAGTAGATTATTCAAAACAGAGACAACAGCAATAGCGAGCTGCCCCCCTTTGCAGGCCTGGCTCACGCTGGTGCTGACCCACGATGACCCTCGAACCAGGCCAATGGGCCACCTACAGGAGGCAAATTCTGCACCTGTCCCAACATTAGTTTGGGTCTCACACAGAGACCTGGGGGGATTTAACCAGGGCCATGGGGTGGCTAATACGCAGGTGCCCCTAGCTGGGAGGCCTTGAAAGCCACAGCTGGAAACCATCCAGCCTTTGGGCTCCGGGAGAGGCCGCCCCACCCCCATGTGTGGGCTTTCCTGTTGACTCAGAGCTGGCCCCACTTAGTCACATGGTGCTGCCAGGCCCCATCGCTGTGCAGCAACTGGCGGAGGCGAGCCAGTCAAGTAACCTCAAAGGCCGGCTGAGCTGTGAGCTGCACCCTGAAGGGAGAGGCAGGAGCAACAGCTAGGTGCTGCAGAGAGGGCTTGCTGCTTTCCGGGTGGGGAGACGGAGGGTAAGGGAAGGGAAGGGGAGGCTTGCCTGGGGGAGGTGCTGTGACTCGAGCTGTTCAGGGGGTGACCGAACTTTTAAATTGCACCCCCCCCCCCCCCGCCCCTACTATCACACAGCAGGCAGATAGAGCCATTGGGATATTTTTCTCACTGAGATCCACTCTTGTGAGTAAACAAACCGTCATTCTGCACCTGCTGAGGAGGCAGCTGAATCTTTCCTTGCCGCTGTCGAGGTGGCTGGTGTGTGGCTTCATGAGCCAGGGAAGCAAAGGGTAGGCCGTGTCCCCCAGGAATACTATTGCCGATGGTAATCCGCCAGTCCAGGGGAAAAAGTCCTTGTTTGTAGCTTTCTGAAAAATCCTGTGTTGTTAAAGATGCGAGCATCATGCATCTTCCCTGACCAGCTCACACTGGCGTTGGTGAAGTGTCTGTGTGAGCCACCAATGCTTTCATAACCAGAGAAAAATAGTCCTTTCTGTTGATGTACTCTGTGGCAAAGTGGTCTGGTCCAAAATAGGGATAGGTGTTCCATCTATTGCTGCATCTCAGTTCGGGAACCGCAGTGCTGCAAATCCACCCACTACCTCACAGCGCTGTGTAGCGGGAGGCAATAAATGGCCCCTGCAGTGAATTTTGCAACTGCTAACTGATTTTCCACTGACCAGCAGCTCTCAATTTTGGTGTCCCTGGAGGACTGGGGCAAGCTCGGCACACGGACCCAGAAATGCAGCCTCACACATCGAAAAGCTCTGCAGCCACTGCTTGTCATCCCAAGCCTGCATTACAGTGCAATCCCACCAGTCAGTACTCGTTTCTTGGTCCCAGAAGTCGTGCTCCACCATCTGCAGCTGCTCTGTGAATGCCAACTGCAACCTTGAATTGGTTCTCACTATGTCCCACAGCAATCTGTCCTCCAAAAGAATCATCAGCTGATTCAATTACTCTTGCAGCTGCAAATTTTGGGAGGATTGTGAATTCTGTGCTTGCCACACTTATGACCGAAGTGCAGAGTTGTGCAGGCTCCTTGTTTCAGTCAGAGATGGTGGACAGCCAGGAGTGCTGCGCGGGTTCATGAGATTTTGAAAAAAGGTGCAAAAATTATGGGATAGAGATGACATTATGGGATGGAGACAGTTGCATGTTGGGAAGTTGACCCTTTGCTCCCACCTCTGCCCAACTCGTTTTGGCCCCACCATGCACTGCCAAAACTTCCCAAAAGATGGTGTGTTGGATGGGTGGCGGGTTGCACACTGGCATATCTACCCATGGTGCACTGCAAACACTCTTGGTGAGCACATGCGGTGCTGACAGAAGGAGACAAGTATGTACACACACATGCGATATACTAAGTGCGGCGGCTGAAGGATGATGTAACTTGTTTCAGAGTGGTAGCCATGTTAGTCTGTATCAGCAAAAAAAATGAGGAGTCCTTGTGACACCTTAGAGACTATTTATTTTATTTAATTTATTAGGGCATTAGCTTTCATGGGCTAACTTGTAACTTGTGTTGACCAAAGTTTGTAGTGTAGATACGGCCAGAGCCTAAAGGCTTGTTTGTATGGCTAGTTAGTGTGGCATAAGCCATAGTGTGGAATCTACAGCATACAAGCTTTCCGCAAGGTAGCTTGCCATGTGGATACTGCTACCACACATAATGGAACTTTTTCCTCACTGTAGATTCCCACACTGGCTTTCTGTGCACTAACTTGCCATGTAGACAAGCCCGGAGCATTCCCTGTAATGACATAGATTGACCTACTGGATGTAGACTACCTGTTGCAGGCTGCAAGGCTACCTGTGTTATGCAGATGATTTATTTTGCTTTAATCTGATGTCCTGAATATTCTTATGAAATCCTGTTTTACTACGACCCTTGTAGTTTTAGATTGCTGTTTAAGAATTTCACCTAGACTGTCCAAGGAGTATTGCTCCACTGCATACAGGGTGTGAATTCTTAATGTATGTGTTCTTGGCAACCTGCTCCCCCGCAGCCTACACATGCCATTTCCTCTACATTTTGGGCCTTGCACACTTGTGTGTGTGTACATATGTGTAGCATTTCATTTTAAGGATACAGCTGCTAACTGATAAGTGGAGATAAGAAAAGATTGCGGATGATGTTCTGGAATCTAAGATGCATGTTTCCACAATTAATGGAATTGCAGAACACTCAGAAAGTGGTCAAAATCTCAAATTAGACTTTAAACTTTTGTTTGTCTAGTACCCTGCTTTTTTCCTTTCCTGCCAGCCAACAAAGGAAAGCACAGAAGAGACTGGCTAGCTAACAGTCTCTCCAAAGCTGTACAGAAATTCATTTGCATAACTTAAAAAAAAAAGAACAGATGTCTGAATGTTATTTTTTCCATGGGAATTATGTTTTCAGATGCTTCCTAGTTTACATCAAACCATGCTTCAGCGTGACACACATGACAATGCCTTTGTGAACTGCACAAGCCAAGCAGATGCATACAATAAAAGTGCTAAATCCATTTTGTGTAGCTGCTGCCATATGGCAAATCTGAACTTGTCACCATGATCTCAGAGAATCACTCCAAATTCTAAACTGAGAAATCACCTAATTTGCCCATCTGTCTCAGGTTTTTTATTGGTTTAAGGTGAACTAAGTTATTGGAATTGTTCTGTATTGATTAGATTGGCTTTTGACTGAGTTTTGCTGTCATTTCAATATTGTATAGACATATATTACGTGCATATATATATATTATATTATGTGAAAAACAACTATGTTAAAAACATTAAGGTTGCCAAATCAAGCACTCAATGTTAGGAAATGACAGAAATAAGGTTCCCTGTGCAATCTTAATGTAACCTCTTTGTGCATGTAGTTCATGATACAGTCTTGTTGCTAGACATTTTTAACATGAGTAAAAAATTATTTTTACCTAGCTTTGGTCTTGGAAACAGATGACCTGTTTTGGCTGATTTTTTTTTTTTAAATCAACCTGAGGCAGACATCTAATCGGGAAAATTTCAGTCCAAATGTTTAAAGTTTTGCAGTTATAAGCAACTATAAGGTTTTATAATGGGAAATGTCAGGCAACCATAATTATATGCGGTGCTACTAAGCCCCACCTATGATAAACACATGCAAACACACACATATATTTCCATACAGACATATACAGATATTACATAATCCAGAACTTCTGCAGGTGAAAATCTGTTGGTTCCACTGAATTTAAGGGACCTATGCCAATTCACACCAGCAAAAGACCTAGCTCCATACAGCTGCTATGTATGATTGTTATAAGATACATATGTGGTTTATAATTTTCATTTTTAACTTGTAAAACTTACACATATTTCCCCTTAAGACATTTCTCATGGGTTTTTTTAAGTAATCACTCAATTTAAACTTTTGTTTTTCCTCTCTTTTGTTGGATTCTGCCCCTGAATTTGTCTCTGAGAGGTTAATTCACCTGGGTGGCAGCAGTTGCTTACCATAGTTTGACAGTGTATAATTTTTCCTATGTTAATTCATAGATTTTAAGGCTAGAAAGATCCATTATGATTATATAGTCTGACTTCCTGCAAAATACAGCCCACAGAATTTCACTCAATGGTCAAGCTAGAACAGATCTTTCAGAAAGATATCCAATCTCCCTCAATTGAAAATTATAGCTGGGAGGAAAAATTTGTACTGCAGTGTCAAAGCATGTTTGGGAATAAACGTAAAAGCTTTGCATTCTCTAATTAAAACTGAAAAACACAGCGTGAATATGGGTTATAATTTCACAAAAGAAGTGCTAAATTTCAGAAAAAGTATACACTAATCCCCTACTCCTATATCTTGTTTCTACTTCAGCCTCTATTTGCCACTGGATTCTAGCTATAAGTGGCCAGCAGAGAATTCCCCTGGCATAGGATAACTCTCCAGGGGCATAAAGCTGGCCCCTGCATCAGCCATTCCTCTCATCCCCAGGTACAGGGTGTGTTAGGTAAGGGAGGGGGCATGCAGAGCTCTGTGCCAATCTTGCACTAGCATAAAGTCCCACAGGACTGCATAGTTTGTAGGCTGCTCCATCTTACATCACAGCTCAGACAGGCTCTCAAGCAACCCCAGGATACAGGGAGCTCAAGCCATTTTTGCTGACCTCTCTGTCCTGTTCCTGCACTCAATGTAAGGATCGAGGAACACAGAACTGAGAATACTAACAAGATCCTCCAGAGCACACTTATGATGGGAACACAGGATCAAACCAGTGGTCTATCTGGTTCAACATCCATTCCCCAACACAGTGACCATTGTCCTAATGCTTCAGAGGTAGTGCAAAAAACCCTGCCACAATGATCAGTTATGCAATAATATGTTCAAAGGGGAAGTTATTCCTAGCCGCAGCCAGGCAGAGGTTGGTTTATGGCAAAGATTACTTGAGTTCTTTGTGGGGTACAGTTGTTGTGAAGAAAATAACCTTTCCTTTGCTTTTAATTTATAGTACTTTCTCAAATATTATCAGTAAAACACACCATGTGTAATTCAGTTTTTAAACTAAAAAAAATTTATGAAGTGGCACCAAGCTGCTTGCAAAGATCAGAAATTTTTTTAAAAATATGGTAGCTTGCATTTTAAAACATTATTTCACAACAGTTAACATTCAAAACTGAGAGCAAGTGTGCAGCAAACAACAACACTGAGTGGTATCAGAAGTTAAAAATCCAGCACCTTACGACAAACCTATAACAGGCAGAGAAAAAGTGAAGTTATAATACTTCAGTACCATAAATACAATGAAGATCCATCAACAGAAGTGAATTGCAAGTACAAAACCTCTTGCATGAAGAACTGGAATGCCTTCCTCTTATATAGCACTTTTCATAGGCAGATCTCAAAGTGCTTTACAAAGGAGATCAGTATCTATCCCCATTTGACAGATGGGGAAACTGCGACACAGACTTGCCCAAGATCACCCTGAAGGCCAGTGGCGGAGCCAGGAATAGAACCCATGTCTACGAGTCCCAATCCAGTGCCCTATCCATTAAGAGCAGAACTGAGTGGCAGACTCTAAAGAAGGGCTATTCTGTTGAGTCACCTTAAAGTCACGCTAAAATCCTTCATTACGATTCAGGGTAATTACGGCTGAGTCATGGTGATAGTTGGGCCCACTTAGCTCCAACCAGAACATTAAGGGGGTAGGAGTCTTCTTTAAGGCCCACAGAAAACAAAGACAGGGAGAAACTCTACAAAGAGTTTACCTCGGGCAGAAATCTTGGGTAGATGCCAATGTTATATTCATTTTATTGTTTCTGAGTTACCAATAAACCCAAATCCCAGAAAGGGGGTGAGTCTGGACATCACCTTGGGGTCGGTGTACTGTGCTGGGGTTGGGATAAAGACTCAATCTGTTCACAGATTATAATGAAATTGGATTATCTCAATCAGAGGGCAGGGTCACAGTTTTCTTAGTTCTTTCAGTAAAATAAAACATTTAATCCAATCAGAAGCGATCATAGATGGAGCTATCCAGATTTTGTTATTTTGCCATGGCAAAGCTTTTCTGAATTTATCAGTCTGTGGTGTATGCTACATTTTAAAAATAATATGCAGGTTTTACAGATGTAGTCATGTAAGAGCAGCCTACAATATTGGGATTAAATTCCTATTTGTTAGGCATTCCAAAACATTTAAGAGCAGACTGGACCATTTTGACCATCTAGTCTGACCACCTGCATAACATAAGCCATAGGATTTGACCCAGTGATGCCCACATATTCCAATAACTTGTACATGGATTAGACCTATTTTTTAGAAAGGCATCCAGTCTTAATTTAAAGATTCCCAAGTGATGGAGAATCTACCACACAGCTGCACAGCCAATATGATATTTTTAAAATGAAGTTCAGTATAAAAGCAAAGTAAAATCACTTTGATTCTACTTTAAACTCTCAGATTTAGAAAGAAACCCCACCTCCCCCCCCCCCCAGTGCTGTGTACTGGAGCAGTGTGGTTTCAAAATAGACCAGAAAACCCTAACAATCAAACTGAATAAGAAAATATAGATTTAATCTTATTTTTAAGCCAATTTTGAAATCCCAATTAATATACTCTAAAATCAGGTCAGTATGTTTCTGAGTTTAGTTGGGAATTTAGAAATTGTCAAAATAAGCATTTTATTTCAAAGTTCAAGGCCACTTCCTAGTTTCAATCACTTTCCATTAAATGCAAGTATTGAAATTTAAGTTCTTACCGTCCTCCAAAGACATCAGAGAGATGCTGCCACCGATTGTTAATTTTATTGAGTTTGTCGTCTATTTCTGCAACTCTGCTCTTGTTGCTAATCTTGATCAGCTGGTCACCCATTTGCTTCAAATGAAGTTTATTTTCACCAAACAGGTTTATTTCTTCCATACAGTGCTGAAAAAACACATCCAAAAATTACTCACAACAAATAATGAAAATCAATTTCTTGTTGAAATAATGTTTCTGGGTTTCTTTATTGTGTGGGTGGGAATGGGCTTGAAGTGGGATGACCAAGAGTGCTATAGAAACATAAGGGAGTAGATCCTCAGCTTGTGTAAACTGGCAGAGCTCCACTGGGGAAAATGGAACTACATCAGTTTACACTAGCCGAGGATCCAACCTATTATCTTTTTATCATACAACCAGAAAATAAATGAAATAGAGAAGGGTAGGGAAAACAAACCACAAAGCACTACATTAGATCTGGTGTTTCAATACATTAAAGTACTACCTTGAAAACTTATTCTTAATGGAATAAAGTACCCATAATTAAGACACTATAAAAAATAAGTGTCTTAAAGACCTGAAAGCTTTCAGGTACATAACCCTAAGAATAGCAATTTAAATTTCTAATATTTTCTTGTTTTTTTTTCTTTTAACTTAAATTTTCAACAAGTTACCTTGAAAGATCCTGAATTCAAGTTCAAGGGCTCTTTCTTTGCTGGTATTCTTATACTTGGGAGATCTGGGATTAGATACTGAGCCCCTTAAGCCATTAGGAAAGGATACTGGCAGCGGACTACTGTCCTGTGTCTATAAGATAGAGCTTTTTATATATTATTACTTAATCAAGTCCAGTACCACGGAAGGAAATCAGATGTGTTTCCCAACTTGATCTGTGGGTTTTGAGGTATTTTTTGGTTGTGGTGAACTCCTATGTACTTAGTACCAAAACTACTGCACACCTCCGTATTCTGGGATCATCCCTCATTTACCTTCCAACTGTCCCTTTCACAACAGCTGGCACTGGTGAAAAGTGGGGAAGCAATGAAGCACTACCAGGGCTCCATAGATCACCTACAAAGGATACTCTAAGAGGAGGAGTCTCTAGCTTCACACCCTAAAAAATCAAGCACAGGACCGGTATGTTGCATCCTCCCGCAGTGTAAAAAGCAGGAGTTCCAAGTGCAAATGCAGTATGCTGCTGCGGCACAATCAGGGAGGTGTTCTGTTTTGGTTTTGACTTGGAGATTGATCAGCAGTAGGGATAAAGACAAAGGACTTGGTATCAATGGAAGTTAGGCACTAAATACCTTTGTCAATTGCGGCCTAAATGTTTAAACTTCTTGGCTTTAGCCTGTAAATGCTGTTCAACATTCCTATTTTGTCTACAACAAATTCTTAGGATGCATGAAAAGCTGCTTTCCTGTTTACCTTTTGTAATTTGTCTATCACATCTTCAATGCTAACATCTGCAGTCTGTAACACTTTGCTTTCCATCTCTACCAGCCATGTACATAGCTCCTTATTTTTTTCATCAAACACAATCCACGCATTGAGTCTGTCCTCTATCTCCTGCTTACGCAGAGACACCTATGGATAAGAATACATGACAGATGTCAACATCTCTCTCAGCAGGAAGCCAACAATTACAAATATAATCGAAAGCATGCATGACTAAGATATATATTCATGTTTCTTTTTAACAATAGATTATTGCAGAAGACTTCATTATAAATGCAAAATTCTAAATTAATTAGCTGCTCCAATTTACAGGAGCATTTATTAGAGTTCTCCAGTTTTTCTTTTAAAGATGGTAACCAGAATGTTATAACATGAAGTTGGAACACCAGGAGTAATCATTGTCTAGCAAACACCAGATTCTCTCCATTAGAAAAGCTACTAAACTAGATGACGGCTTTATAAATGATGACATTTGTAACAATTCATAAGCCATACAGTGGAAATCTGGCAATGCCAAACAAACAAGGAAAACAAAATATTCATTTCTACATACAAACATATATAAAATAGCTATATCTCACAGACCCACATGTACATATACACAACACGTGTTGCGATACATCTCTGTAATAAGTTCCCATATTTCCGCAATTACAATAAATTATGCAAATACATATTCCATTTATTGTCCACCTTTGATCATCTCAGTGGCATTTTTCTAGGGTGACCAGATAGCAAGTGTGAAAAATAGGGACAGGGGGTGGGGGATAATAGGAGTCCATATAAAAAAAAGCCCCAAATATCGGGACTGTCCCTATAAAATTGGGACATCTGGTCAACCTACATTCTTCCCATTTACCTCTCCTATTACTAGTGCCTGGATTCTACGCCCGATATAATTTTATACACTGGTTGAAATTTCAGAGTAGCAATGAGGGAAAAGAAACATAAAAAGATCGTTCACATCACATGTGATGCATTAGATAATCTCACACTATTCTGCTTTTGCCCTTTCAGTTCTGAGAACTTTGATTCCATATGTTCCTCATGCACAACAAATTACAGGGCAGGGAAATGTATTCCTAAATCTGCACTGCCTCTTCATTCACATTACTTGGACTACACATAAAGGGGGGGGCTAGAAGTGTTATGGAAGGGGCATAGGGGAATGGCCTCCAAAACGCATAAGAACATAAGAATGGCCCTACTGGGTCAGACCAAAGGTCCATCTAGCCCAGTGTCCTGTCTTACGATAGTGGCCAATGTCAGGTGCCCCAGAGGGAATGAACAGAACAGGAAATCATCAAGTGATCCCTCCCCTGTCGCTCATTCCCAGCTTCAGGCAAATAGAGGCTAGGGACACCATTCCTGCCTATCCTGCCTAATAGCCACTGATGGACCTATCCTCCATGAATGTATCTTTTTTGAACCCATTATGGTCTTGGCCTTCACAACATCCTCTGGCAAGGAGTTCCACAGGTTGACTATGCGTTTTGTGAAGAAATACTTCCTTGTATTCGTTTTAAACCTGCTGCCTATTAATTTCATTTGGTGACCCCTTGTTCTTGTGTTATGAGAAGTAGTAAACAACACTTCCTTGTCTACTTTCTCTATACCAGTCATGATTTTATAGACCTCAATCATATCTCCCATTAGCTGTCTCTTTTCCAAGCTAAAAAGTCCCAGTCTTATTAATTTCTCCTCATAGGGAAGCCATTCTATACCCCTAATAATTTTTGTTGCCCTTTTCTGAACCTTTTCCAATTCCAATATATCTTTTTTGAGATGGGAGGGCCACATCTGCACACAGTATTCAAGATGTGGGCATACCATGGATTTATATAGAGGCAATATGATATTTTCTGTAATATTACCTATCCCTTTCTTAATATTCCCAGCATTCTGTTCGCTTTTTTGACTGCCACTGCACATTGAGTGTATGTTTACAAAGAACTATCCACAATGACTCCAAGATCTCTTTCTTGAGTGGTAACAGCTAATTTAGACTCACATTAACAGTATGCCAACATTTTTATGGCTGACTTGGAACAATGCTTCCTCAGCTCTCTTCCCCTAATGTCCCTACTCTACTTGGGCTACACTGATGACATCTTCATCATCTGGACCCATGGAAAAGCTGCCCTTGAAGAATTCCACCATGATTTCAACAATTTCCATCCCACCATCAACCTCAGCCTGGACCAGTCTACACAAGAGATCCACTTCCTGGACACTACGGTGCTAATAAGCGATGGTCACATAAACACCACCCTATATCGGAAATCTACTGACCGCTATGCCTACCTACATGCCTCTAGCTTTCATCCAGATCACACCACACAATCCATTGTCTACAGCCAAGCTCTACGATATAACCGCATTTGCTCCAACGCCTCAGACAGAGACAAACACCTACAAGATCTCTATCATGCATTCTTACAACTACAATACCCACCTGCTGAAGTGAAGAAACAGATTGACAGAGCCAGAAGACTACCCAGAAGTCACCTACTACAGGACAGGCCCAACAAAGAAAATAACAGAACGCCACTAGCCATCACCTTCAGCCCCCAACTAAAACCTCTCCAGTGCATCATCAAGGATCTACAACCTATCCTGAAGGATGACCCATCACTCTCACAGATCTTGGGAGACAGATCAGTCCTTGCTTACAGACAGCCCCCTAACCTGAAGCACATACTCACCAGCAACCACACGCCACACAACAAAAACACTAATCCAGGAACCTATCCTTGCAAAAAAGCCCATTGCCAATTCTATCCACATATCTATTCAGGGGATACCTCACAGGACCTAATCACAGCAGCCACACTATCAGAGGCTCATTCACCTGCACATCTACCAATGTGATATATGCCATCATGTGCCAGCAATGTCCCCCTGCCATGTACACTGGCCAAACCGGACAGTCTCTACGTAAAAGAATAAATGGACACAAATCAGACGTCAAGAATTATAACATTCAAATACCAGTTGGAGAACACTTCAATCTCCCTGGTCACTCAATTACAGACCTAAAAGTTGCAATATTACAACAAAAAAAACTTCAAAAACAGACTCCAACGAGAGACTGCTGAATTGGAATTAATTTGCAAACTGGACACCATTAAATTAGGCTTGAATAAAGACTGGGAGTGGATGGGTCACTACACGAAGTAAAACTATTTCCCCATGCTTATTCCCCCTCCCTCCCACTGTTACTCTCACCTTCTGGTCAACTGTTGGAAATGAGCCATCCTGATTATCACTACAAAAGATTTTTTTCTCCTGCTGATAATAGCTTACCTTAATTGATCACTCTCATTATAGGGTGTATGGCAACACCCATTTTTTCATGTTCTCTGTGTGTATATATATTTTCCTATTGTACTTTCCACTGCATGCATCCGATGAAGTGGGTTTTAGCCCATGAAAGCTTATGCTCAAATAAATTTGTTAGTCTCTAAGGTGCCACAAGTGCTCCTGTTCTTTTCACATTAAGAAGAAATCTACCAAAGAATCCAGAGACCCTTAGGATTTCTGCCACAATCTGAGAGCTCTTCTGCATCCATGATATGCCTGCTCACACTTCATCAACACCACCAGCAGAATGGAGATCATATGATTGCACCTGCTATCTCAGCCACCTGCACTGTCTCCCCTCTGATGAGGTAAGTTAACTCAATCCATGGGGGCAAGGAGGGGACAGCAATGCTGACTCAAGCCGCATTAACTCCTGTAAGCGTTTCTGATTTTAATTCTGTTTGTTTAAAGGGGGCACATTTTGCATAGAATGGCAGTTCCCTGTTCTAGCCCCCCATCACTCACAGAGCTCTTCCCACTAGAACTTCAGGCATAATCACTCCTGGGGAGTTTGCAGTGAAGGGGGACCATTATGAACTAGCCGCCTTTCCCTTCTGTGCTTCCACTCTTTTCCCCTTTCTGTGGTTTTACCCCCATCTTTGCTCTGAGGTGGAACATGCACTATAGATCTAGATATCATATGTGTGTTTTGTAATAGACCAAGATCCTTACTGAATGAATTGTTAAATCCTTGACCTACATATACCTTGCAATGGCAGCGATGCAAACACTAATCCCCTTGAATGCATCTGCTCATTAACTGTTTGTTTATTTACTTCCCTACCCTTTCCAGCATGAGCATCAGTCTGCCTCACTCTGCAATGTTCATGACAGCTGCAGGGTTTGATTTTTAAAATCTTTCAGACCTCTCCATTTAAATGTCAATTATTTTCAAACAATACATATCTTTCACTCTTCTGCTTCGACTCATTCCTCAAAACACATACAAAATGGAGTATTCTATTAGTATGTTTGCTAATACGCGATGGTCACATAAACACCACCCTATATCGGAAATCTACTGATCGCTATTCCTACCTACATGCCTCTAGCTTTCATCCAGATCACACCACACAATCCATTGTCTACAGCTAAGCTCTACGATATAACCGCATTTGCTCCAACCCCTCAGACAGAGACAAACACCTACAAGATCTCTATCATGCATTCCTACAACTACAATACCCACCTGCTGAAGTGAAGAAACAGATTGACAGAGCCAGAAGACTACCCAGAAGTCACCTACTACAGGACAGGCCCAACAAAGAAAATAACAGAACGCCACTAGCCATCACCTTCAGCCCCCAACTAAAACCTCTCCAACGCATCATCAAGGATCTACAACCTATCCTGAAGGACAACCCATCACTCTCACAGATCTTGGGAGACAGGCCAGTACTTGCCTACAGACAGCCCCCCAATCTGAAGCAAATACTCACCAGCAACCACACACACCACACAACAGAACCACTAACCCAGGAACCTATCCTTGCAACAAAGCCCGTTGCCAACTCTGTCCACATTTCTATTCAGGGGACACCATCATAGGGCCTAATCACATCACCCACACTATCAGAGGCTCGTTCACCTGCGCATCTACCAATGTGATATATGCCATCATGTGCCAGCAATGCCTCTCTGCCATGTACATTGGTCAAACTGGACAGTCTCTACATAAAAGAATGAATGGACACAAATCAGACGTCAAGAATTATAACATTCAAAAACCAGTTGGAGAACACTTCAATCTCTCTGGTCACTCGATTACAGACCTAAGAGTGGCTATCCTTCAACAAAAAAGCTTCAAAAACCGACTCCAACGAGAGACTGCTGAATTGGAATTAATTTGCAAACTGGATACAATTAACTTAGGCTTGAATAGAGACTGGGAATGGATGAGTCATTACACAAAGTAAAACTATTTCCCCATGTTATTTCTCCCCCCCACCCCACCCCCCCCACTGTTCCTCAGATATTCTTGTTAACTGCTGGAAATAACATGTCAGCATGCTGTCTTTAAGTTCAGACAGCAGCAGACCTCCCTCCGCCTCTCTCTCACTCGCTCAAAGCAAGCAAGCTTTCCTCAGTAAGGGTTCCTTTGTCCCAGAGCAGATAAGCAGCCAGCTGTCAGAAACGGAGCTTTGAAAGGGCATATCCGAGTTCAAAACAATGAAAAGAGTGGCCACTTGACTTAAGGGGATTATAGGACGTTGCTGGAGGTCAATCAGAGCGCAGTAATGCAACACCTCGTTTACACTGATGCTGCGGCACTCCAGCGGGGGTGCAGCAAACATTATTCCACTCACCGAGGTGGAGTACCAGCAGCACTGTAGCCGCGGAGTCAGAGTGCTCTACGTGCCTTGCCAGTTTGGACAGATAGTGAGCTAGTGCACCCGGGGCTCCTTTATTGTGTTGTAACTCGCAAGTGTAGCCAAGCCCTTAAGTGAGGCAGTGTCAGGCACTGATTGCCTGGGCTGTTGGCTCTGCGTAGCGCCTCACAGCTGTGAGCTCCATGCAGAGCTGACAGGGGATGTAAGTAAAGCAGTGTCTACACAGACACTGTGGCACCCTAACTACATCAACCTAAACACTACACCTCTTGTGGAGGTGGAGTTATTAAGCTCGGTATACTGGAGGACTTACATTGACAGGAACAACGCTGTAGTGTAGACACTTACAGAATTAGGTTGACAATGTCTCAAAACACACATAAAATGGAGTATTCTATGTATGATGTCGACCTAACTCTATAGCGTAGACCTGGCTTCAGTTTCAGGCAAAATATTTCCCCACATCAAAAAGAAAAGGAATACTTGTGGCACCTTAGAGACTAACAAAAGTCTCTAAGGTGCCACAAGTACTCCTTTTCTTTTTGCGGATACAGACTAACACAACTGCTACTCTGATCCCCACATCAAAGTTATTATGAAGGGCCTGATTGTGCAATCCTTATTCCACCCAAACTCCCATTGCACTCAAACTCCCTTTGCCTGGGTAAGGTTTGGGCCCTAAATACTAAGAGAACTTTGTTTCTACAGTTTTTTTTGTAATCTACAAAAAAATAGCCATGTAATTTTATGACTATAAAGGGTTCCATTTGTTGCTAGCTTAGAACTATCTGCTAAGCTATCTTCTTAAATCAAGAATCTTAAAATCTAGCACTTTGTTTCTTTATCCATTACCTTTCTCTATTAATACACATGTGTAAAATATATACATAAAATACCTAGCGATATATACCAATCTATAAATTCAGTGAGCCAAATTCATCCCTGGTGTAACTCCACTGACTTCTGTGAATGAATTTGGTCCAGTACATTTTAAATGCAGTGCTAACTTAATGCAATACAACAGTAAGCCACAAAAGATAGTAAATGTTGAACAGTAAACTGTTCAAAGTTTTGGAAATATATTATATTAAAGAAATGGCAAGTCCATTTTTAATAAACATACCTAAAAGCTAATTTACTTCTCAATTTCATTTATTAGCTTTTTTGGAGATGTATTTTACATCAGCCTATGCAACATGCCATCACTTGTGAATTCAAAAGACAAAGTAGGTAGCAGGAACAGCAAAACAATTCCCCCCACTTTTTCCCTCCTTCACCTCAGGCAATTCCTCTGTTTAGCCTTACTACTCTTAGTTTGTGAGTTAGAACAAAGCCATCCATTTCACCCAACAGTTGCATTTCTTTCATACACTCAATTGCTAAGAGTTTGCAAAACTGGAGCAGTGTGTGTTATCAAAACAAAGAGAGCAGAGCCCAGACTAACTTTATTCCATTATTGTTCAGCCATGCTAAAAAGGAACGGCATCTACAAAGAATGCCCCAAAAGAGACTCTACAACTAAAGTTACCCTGCATGTTAACGAAAGCATGTTTCTTTCTACTGTTTATGCCCTGCAAGACATTTCACCCTAAACGCATCAACGAAGAACAAGGACTTGAACAGTATATTCAACCAATGAAGTGAGCTGTAGCTCACGAAAGCTTATGCTCAAATAAATTTGTTAGTCTCTAAGGTGCCACAAGTATTCTTTTTCTTTCAACAGCTAAGTGACTTACTCGTAAGCAGAGTTCTTCCCATTGTCTGTGCAAATGCTCTACTTGCTCCTTCAGCAGCATCACATCTTCTGCAAGGATATAATGAGCCAAGTCTGCCTTCATATTATCAAGTTCTTTCACGTTTTGATTCCAGTCTGCAAGTGACTTCTCCAGTTCCTGCATTTAAACACAAGGAAAACAATCCTTTAGACTAAGCTCCTGTGTTTTTTCAAAATCTGTTGGTTAATCCTCTGATTGGCTTGTGGGGGAGGGGAAAACAGAAAAAGAGGAGGGGAAATTTACACACAGGCAGCCAAAAGGATAACACTGTGAAGCCTTTGCTAGCATGGTTTTAGGTCAGCCTCTCTTTCCTTTTCCTACTATCTCTGCATCCTGTTTGGGGGAGGGTGGGAAGAGAAATAGTTAGTTGAAAAGATTAATCTCTCTTTAGCTTTATTAGAGGGTTCCCTCCAGTGTTCGTTATTCTGAGCCTGATCCAGAGCCCATTAAAGTCAATGGCATAGCTCTTGTTGCAGAAATAAGCCTCCTGGTTACTCTATAAAATACTAAAATATTCTCTAATAGATATCCAACACCCAACATCTTCTGATACACTGCTGCAGTGTTTGGTAGAGTTGCCAACTCACTCACTTTCACTGGGCTGAGGCAGGGGCTTCGGTGCAAAAGCAGGTGAGGGTTCTGGCTCTGGGGTTGGGTGCGGAAGGAGATGTGGGGTCTGGCTGGGGGTGTGGGCTCGGGGGTGGGGCCGGCGATGAGGGATTTGGGATGCAAGAGGGGGATCAGGGGTGCGGGAGGGGGTTTTGGGTGTGGGCTCTGGCTGGGTGGCGCTGACCTCAGGCGGCCCCTGGTCAGTGACACAGTGGGGCTAAGGCAGGGTCTCTGCCTGCCCTGGCTCTGCGTGGATCCCAGAAGTGGCGGCATGTCTGGATCATAGGTGCAGGGGGTTCTATGTGCTGCCCACAGGCACCGCCTCCATAGCTCCCACTGGCAGTTCCCTGCCAATGGGAGCTGTGGAGCCGGCGCCCAGGGCAAGGCCAGTGCACTGAGCCTCCCTGGCCAGCTGCCCCTGTGCCTAGGAGCTGGACATGCTGACCGATTCTGGGAGCCACGCAGAGCCAGAGCAGACAGGGAGCCTGCCTTAGCTTCACTGCGCTGCCGACCAGACTTTTAAAAAAATATTAAAATAAAAAAAAACAAACAAACCAACAACCACCCCCAGATCCATTTCTTTAGTTACAAGGAGAGTCTTTCCTGATGGCTTTAAAAAAGTGTTTTGTGTTAACATTGTCACTGAAGGAGAGGAGTAATTGCACAACAAACTGCAGTAGGGAAATATCTGTGTTCTACACATGAAGGAAAGTCACATTTTACAATAAAGAAAATTTGTCAAAAAATCTTCCTGGTTCTGCTAACAAAGAAAAATGCTCTGTCTCGAGGAGACGTAAACTGGACCAAAAAAAAATGCACAAGGGGAGCAGACAGCTTCTCCTACCCTCATAGTTCCTCTGCATGGGCTGGGGGAGGCTGTCTCTCCCCAAACAGTCTGGCGTGGCCCTGCCCACGCTCCACCTCTAAACCCCTTCCTGCAGTTCCTTCCCAGGTCCCTCTCTTCCGTAGCCCAGGCTAGCTAGGGCTGTGGCAGGTAGGTGCCGCAATGACTCGGGGTGCTGGGACCGCTCTGCCCAGTGCTGGGGTTAATGCTCTGGTGCTCTGTGGCTGGGCAGCCTGGGGCTCCATAGCTGGGGGCGCTGCAGCTGGGCTGCCCGGAGCTGGGGTTGGGAGCTTGCCCGGAGCTCCAAGGCTTAGGGGGTGCTTGGGTGGCCCAGGGCTGGGAGTCCACAGGGTGGTGGGGGGTTGCTCTGGGCTCCTGCGGGGGAGGGGCAGCAGAAGAGGAGGGGTGGGCCTCAGGCAGAAGGGGAGGGCTAGCCTCCCCCAGTGCCAGTTCAGTGGCTGCCTATGTTCTTCTGATCCATCTGTATATATGCACATTCAGATTTTGAAAGGAGACTGACTCACCATTCAGTTTGCAAAGGAAACACTGAAAAAAATTCTATTAAAATAAAAAGGGTTGATAGTTGAACTGAAAATAATTCTCCCAGTTCACAATAAATTCTCCCTTGAAAATATAAGGGTGTGCATTTATACAGCTCAATATACATTAACAAGGGATCTGAGTCAAAGCCCAATGAAGTCAAAGGGAGAATTCCAATGGATTTTATTGGGCTTTAGATCAGGCTCCAGGCATGGGAAGAGCACTGTTCCACAGAATACCACCTTCTAGCTCTTATATAGCACTTTTCATCTTTAGATCTCAAAGTGCTTTACTAAGGAGGTCATTATCCCCATTTTTTTTTTACAGGTGGGGAAACTGAGGCATAGGGAAGGAAGTGATTTGCCCAAGGTCACCCAGCAAGCCAGTGGCAGACCAGGAACAGAACCCAGGTCTCCTGTGTGAGTCCCAGTCCAGTGCTCTATGCATGAAAAGGTTCTTATTTGGTCCTTCTACCTAAGGGCTGCTTCTATACTGACACAATTTGACACTTCTTCTCCATTGCCAAAGTTCCACTGTTGGTATTATCAATGGTGATAACTGTACACAGTCAGGGCGCAGGCATTTTTAATGAACACTATGTCAACACAAGTGTTCGAAAGCAGACTGTTCCTGCATATGAAAGGAAGCCAGCTATCACAAAGAAGATCTCAGGGAGCTGATAGCGATCCAAAGATGTCTGACATCTATAAACTTACTTGTTTCCACAAAGGCCAAGCTATTCAGTTCATAAACATGGTGATAAAGCACAATGCCATGAAGCCAAATGCAAAATTGCCAAAATGAGTCATGCACTGGAAATACTTTCCATGACATTTAACTTTCATGGCAGGACGTTGGCAGCAAAGGCTTTCATTGCTGACAGCTAAACTGCTGCTGCCCCACTCTGGCTCTCCTTTCCTTTTCTTTATTATTTTTAACATGCCACAGGTGAGCAAGGTGCTTTGTAGATATATAAGATAATAAGGTCCCTGCCTGGAGAATTTTACAGTCTATCATAGACTGATAAAACAATAAATAAAGACATCCAACCACGTAGAGGTTGGAGTGACAGATGGGGACAAGGGAATTTTAGCTTCTTATTTTAATGGGTTTCATTTATTTATTTATTTGGCGAGGCAGGGGAAGTGATAAACCTCTGTGTCCCATTGAGGGCATAACAGTAAATATCCTGCCAAATTTCAAAAATTCCAGCACTTGCAGAGATTAGGATGTTACCTCAGACATGGGGGAAGGGGAAGAGGCAATTTACCAGTAGCACAGAAGAACTCAGTTTCACAGAGGAGCAGGCAAGATAGAAATCCAGTCTCCTAGAGGCTTAGGTAGTGTATAAGGAATATTTTTTTTTTACAAAATGTGCTTTCAATACCTTAACATGTTCCTTGGTTTGGTAGAGCTCTTCATGCTCCTCTGGAAGTGGATCTTTTACTTTTTCCTTAAGCTCTCGCAGCCTGCTTTCCATTTCTTTGATTAGCTTTTTGCAGCTGTCCCACTTCTGTTTTTTACAGAAACAAGGAAGTTATGAACGGTAAATACCTCACAATATGAACGTATTGTACTGTATCAATGAAAGAAAGAACAGCAACTTCCAAATTAATTTGTTTTAAAGGGCTGATCATCAGGATCTTCTCCCAGTGCGTGCACACTGTCCGTAATAAGAATTTCATTCATGGATTAATGGGAGAATTGAGCCCTCTCGTATTTAACGTTTGCCTTGAAGTGCATTTTAGCTCAAGTTGTTCACATCTCCATTTATACAAACTAAAAGCATTGGAGCATAGTTTTAAATTATGCTGGGGATCAATTAAAGTGATATAATTAAATATGAGGTTTTTATGCTTTGAAACACAAATTTACTACAGAGAGGAAATGTTCATGGATCTCTCTCTTAAATTCAGAGGGGGTATATATGGCAAGGTGCATATGGCCTCTGGCATAGTCTGCACCTATAATGGCTCTAAAAGAGAGTAAAGAAGTGGCCCAAGTTCTCACCCAGGTGCTTCATGGCTGAAAAGTGTGGGCAGAGCTCCGCAGCCCAGCCGGGCTCCATGCCCATAGACTATGACTGTAGTCCAAAGAGGGGAAGCCCATTATAGCAGTATCCACCCAGCTACCCAGCTCCTCTCCACAGATGTATAGTCCACGACTTTGGCCTTCCCACAGCCCCCAGATATAGAGCGATGGAGCTGGTGGGGAGTGATCTCAAAGGGAGTCACAAGGCCTCCTAAGAGTCTAGAGTAGGGGAACTCACACTTGATACTTTACTAGCAAGGAACGCTGTTGTGGAGGCAAGGGGCATGGGAGCCTTTTGACAACTTCAAAATGGAGCTGTTACCTGAGATTAGAGGCCCCTGACTGAGACACACCCCTGTAAGGGCAAGTGGGGGACAACAGAGCCACCATGATACCCCATGCCCCCAATCAAAAGCACTGGTTTCAGGGGCTCTGTCCTTGAATGCCACTGTCTCCCCAACCTGGAAGCTTATCTGTGGGTGTTACTGCAGCCCAGTCGTGTAGTACTCTTTGCAGGGCCTGCATACAGGACAAAGATAGATTAGGATCCACTGAAGGGCAAACAAAGAGCTGGGAAGCTGCTACTCTTTCTGGGGCTCCTTGGGCACTTGCTGCAGAGAGCCTCTCCTCCCCACCAGCCTGCTAGTACTGGTCAAGCTGCCATGAAACTCCCCCATGTCGGAACAGGAATGTGCAGGCATCTCATCTTCCTGTCGAGTACCTGCACAGTGCTGAGGAGCTGTTTCATGATCTTCTCCACTTGAAGCTGGGCATCATTCCAATTCTCCTGTAACTGGCTGAGTTCCCCTTGTATTACAGCATTGGTCTCCGGGTCTGAGTCTTTACATAACTTCTCCCCAATATCAACGGCGATGGAGTATGTAGTTTGCCATCTCTGAAGAAGTATTTCCTTGTTCTAAAAAACCAACCACAACATTCTAAATCTCAGCCCTGCGATTAGAGAGCTTTACAAACCTGCTTGGAATTTCACTTTTTAAAAGATGACCTACAAAGGGAAAAAGAAATGGGCTTGTTCTTTGTTTTTATTTAACTTTTTGTAATGTGTTAAAAAAAACAAACCCCTCAACCCCGCATTTTTTCTGCTTGTTTTGAGTGTAAGATGCTATGCTTACTTTATAATGAGTTAAATGATTACACCAAGAGAGTGAAAGTGGAGCAATTGAGAGGAGATTTTTAGTCATACAGTTAAAAAGTCAAGTGTTTAATAAAACGTGTGTTTGTTAACAACTCTTTAACTTCAATGACTAAGCAACATATTGGAGAAAGAATGTCTTTGTTAAAGACGGAACACCTCATTTCAGCAAAGTAAGCTAAAAACATCCCTCTGCTGTGAACCCTAACAAGATCTTCACCAAAAATAGGGAAGATGAAAGTTTACATTCCTGTTATATCCAAGCAGAAAAGCATCCATAAAAGCCAGACTTTCTGGCCTTAATTATACATCATAAAGAAGCAAAACCAGGCACTAGTATAATTTTTGAAGTCCCCTGAAGGTCACCTTTAACAACAGGAGAAAATAAACATGAAACAAATGAGGCTAGCAACAAAGGAATGGGGCACGGAAAGTCTTAACATTTATAGTAGTCCTAGGTCCTAATGTTAATGGATTGTTTCTGTGCAGAAAGAGTAGTCTAATAATGAATCAAAACCAAATTTTCTGATTGCCTTATACATAGGCCAGTTAGGTGCTTCTGTTCACCTTCTTATAATACAATGGAATATTTAGTTCAACTGAAAGGCAACACATTTAAAACTAATAAAAGGAAATTATTTTTTACACATTACATAATCAATCTGTGGAACTCATTGACTCAAAGCATCACTGAAGCCAAAAGTTTAGTGCCACTCAGGAAATCTTTAGACATTTATATTGATAATAATAAGATCTACAGTTATACTACATTAAATATATTTTTAGTAAGGAATATAAGCTTTCATACTTCAAGTCATAAACCGGACACTAAATGACAAAAGTTAGGAAGAAACTTCCCCTATCTGGTGGCTATTCCATCACTAACTATTGTGGCCTTGTCTATACTGAAGTTTTCTTACCTCTTATTTTTAAAAAGGATAAGTGTAAACCACAATTCTTTGCACTAAAGTGAACAATGCCAGGTCTACACTAGCAGGCGCCCTTACTATTATGGGGTCTTTTCCCATAGTAAGGTACTACTGTACTGGACATGAGGAAGGTTGGCAGAATCAGGTTCTAATGAATTCAAAATAGTTCAGCTAATCTAATAAGACATATCATTGTTTAAAATATTCTCCGTCATGGAATATTTCTCTCCAAAGCAAAAAATTATTCAGTACTCTACCAACTATAAAGCTGGCTTCTAATCAGACAGTATTCAACTTTAAACTCAGGTTCCTATTATAATTTAAACTATTAACTTTAAGAGCTTCTCTATCCAGAAATCCGGGACAGTGTTGCACTATTAACCAAGCAAGAGATTCTGATTTTGGTTCATAATTAAACCTAAAGTTACTTTTTGCCTGAATAGAGTCACATTTAAATTAAAAAACAAACAGCTCTGGTAACTTAAGTCGTTAATGTTCAGTTCAACATTCCCATTAACATAAAATCTCCCAATTACACTAAATACAAACTATTGGGAATTTTGAAAATTTACTCACAGAGGTCACTCAAATGAAGACAAGCAAAAGGAAACAGGGCTGACTTTCTGCAATATTATAGGCAGGCATAGTCTGTGTGCTTTAGCAAGAACTTGTTGAGGTTCTTTGAATCTTTTCATCAGGACAGATTTACTAAAAACTGCATCTGGCTCCCATATCATAATTTATTTAGGAGTTTATTGTGGGTTTCCACAATGCATAAATCAAGACAAATTTTAATGAAACTGTCCCTTTAAAAAAAGAAATCAGCAATTTGTTTTGTGCAAAAAGTGAATGCTTTTAAAGTCCTTTCATTTTTCTGGATACATGTCATTTCAACCTGAAAAATCACTGATCATCTATTTGTTTATAAGAAATAAAAATATGACCTTGAAATCGTGAATTAGATTCCTAAGATGGTAAAGGCTGTAGCTGTCCTGGCTCTTCACAGCAGCTATGAAGTTATTTGTACAAGTAAGAAAATTTGTGAGATTCTGTTGAGAAACCCTGAAGTGCTGCCACTGCTTCACAAGTCCATCAATATCTTTCCTCCTCTGCTGAACCATCCGAACAACACTCTGCCACTGCTCCTTCAGCAATGTGAGTTTGGAAATAAACTCAGTTCTGAAGAGGACAGAGATTGGAATGTTAATACAGAATGTCATCTTCACCTTGAAAGCACAAAATGGAGTACCATAAGCACCAGCCTTCACTATGTATCAAAACTTCTGTGTGACAGAAAACTATAAAATGATACAAGAAGAAACACAAAAGTTTCTCCTGCTGTGGCACAGCAGCATATGGTACAGCTAGACCCAGAAGCAAGTTGTTCCAAATGCATTCTTGAAGTGGATGGAAGTCAATACTGGCAGCAACTGCACTGCAAAATAGAGCCGTACTTGAGCAATGCTAGAACAGCCAGCTCCTGTCACCATTGTGCTCTAGTGCAGGTGGAGCCTTAGAGCCCATCTGCAACACAAAAAAACTGTGTAGTGCTGAACCCCTTCAAACCAGTTTTTGGTTTCTACCATGAGATATAATACACTTTTGCCTGCTCCACATTAACAAGTTGAAGTGTTTTCAGCCCATGCTAGTAAAAATGGGTTCAGCTAACATACTTTTTGAATAGTTCAGATGATGCCTTAGAGAAAAAAGGGGAAGGGAAAAGGTAAATCACTTGGGATTCACATAAAACAACAGTATGTATGAGTGATTCTTAGAGATGTTCCATGAGTTCGTACTCTGGCCAATAAACAACTCATCTCTCCATTACCCAAATTAGGATCAAGTTGGGTTTACAAAAATTAGCCAGAAGACCATGTCCTTTTTATGAACATGAAGAATCACCAGGCTCCGCTGCTAGGTGATTTTCTTAAGTGCTCTCTGACTTGCGGCATGAGTACTCAAGGAGGAAAAGAGGATCGAGTCCTTTACATATGTCAACCATTTTACCTACCACCATAGTATAGCCACCTCAGCTGTAAACACAGCAACTCTTTTACAGTGCATAACAGTTAGGGCAGGAAGTGAAGGATATCTTATCCCCGGAGAAACTACAAGGGGATTTTTGGTTTTTAGGTAGGCAGAATATAGTTATTACCCAAAGGGGAACTTGGCCAGGACACCGGTGGTCACACCCCTACTTTTGCAAGATGTACCACAGGCTCTAATGAACACACATAGTTTTGACTTGGGTTTAAAAAGTCTCTTTTAAGGGACAGTTAAGGGTGATTCAGTACTGACTCCTAGGGAAGCATGTAACACATTAAACCATATCGACACACGCACATACATCTTAGGTAAGGCTACGTTTTAGTTTCAGGTATTTTTAGTATAAGTCATGGACAGGTCACGGGCAGTAATCAAAAATTCATGGCCTGTGAACTGTCCATGACTTTTACTTATATACCCCTAACTAAAACCTGGGTGGAAGGCCGTGGGTGCTCTGGGGGGGCAGTCCAGGGGCAGTGGTGACCCCTGCTGGTGCTGGGAGGGGGAGGCCAGGTGGCGGCACGTGTCCTTGGACCCCCACTGGTGCTGGGAGGGGAGGCCAGGCAGCAGCGCGTAGCCCAGGACTCCCACTGGTACTGAGGGAAGGGTTGGCGGGGCTGGCAGGCTCCCTACCCGGCTCCATGTGTCCCTGCAGCTCCTAGGGGTAAGGGTGGCCAGGGGGGCTATGCACGCTGCTCCTGCCACAAGCGCCGGCTCCACAGCTCTCATTGGCCAGAAATTGCAGCCAATGGGAGCTGTGGGGGCAGCACCTGCGGGTGCAGGCAGAGCCCCCTGGCCCCTCTGCCTAGAAGCTGGGACCAGTGGGACCTGGGGAGCCCCCGACCCTGAGCTAAGCACCTCCCCGCACCCCAACCCCCTGCCTCTAGCCCTGAGTCCTGTCCCACACACAACCAAATTGCTGTTGTTGGCCCAGGGGCTGCCCGGCTTGGCCAGCCCCTGAGCCAGCACCGGACACTGCAGAAGTCATGGACCTCACGGAATCCATGACAGACACACAGCCTTAATCATAGGCATAGAAATAAACACTCATCATTTCAATGAAAATCTATGTCCTGGGGAGCCATCTGAATAAATGTATCCACAAGTACTTGGCTGCGGCGGGGTCACAGAGCTCCTTCAGCCCCGGGGCTGGAGGAATTCTGTGCCCCAGCCAACCATTGGGGGGCCGGGGGTGCCCCTGCTTGTGCCCCCTTTGTGCATGTCCCTGGTAAGAACTAAGGAGGGAAATCTATTTTTTTTTTTTTTTACCTTTTTTCTGCTTCTCCTGTTTCCAGCAAAAGTAATGCTTTTGATATGATAGAATTAAAAATCTGCTGATTTACAGAAATCTCCGCTTGCAGCATCTGCAAACATTGCAAAAATAAGAATATTAGTTCAATAACTGACGGCCATTTAAAAACAAACTTTACAATGGGCTTGACTACACACAGAATTATGCTGGTATAGCTATTCTTGAACAGCTCCATATTTAGTGAATAAGGAGCAGAATCTGGCCCATGTGCCCTAAGGAGTACAAGTTTTACATAAAGTAGTAAATGTTTAGTATAATGTTTGTGGAATTAGATGCAAACTACTAATTATAAAAAACTCTGGGTGACATCCGTCTCTGTGTCTCTAACTTGCAATGCATGTTATTTAGTATTTGCAGACACAGTTTTTGTGATTTATTTCAGCTGGGACAAGAAGCATCCACTCAGCCTTGCCCCAATTTAATGTTCCCAAAGTGTAATGTATTATTGACACTTTGAGTCGATTCCATTTATAGATTGCACAGAATGCTGTTGTTCTGTAATACCACCCACAGTATCTCTTTGCAAAGATATGGTTTACAAGATTTTTTTTAAAACCTAGTTTAAATCTTCAGCATTATTACCTCATATATTCTCTTTTGATCCTGAAGCTTTTCAAATCTGCCAGCAATATTCACTTTTAAAGCTTCTTTCATCTTTTCTAGAAATAGTACCCAGTTTTCACATTTCTGAAGAAACTTCTTTTCATCCGATGGAATTCCCTCAAATTCACTGTTTAAAGAAATAATACAGGAACTAGTCTATTATTGTACATTTTCCAGTTATGATTGTTTATGCTCTACCAGACTGGTAGCACCACGGGCCCTAATCAACGTAAGGTCCCATCGTGCTAGTCTCTGCTTGCTAAAACACATGCTAACACATGTGCCTTTGTGCTCCAAACAACTTAAAATATTTAAAAAATCAACAACCTGATGGAATATTTTTAAGTTAGTTTAAAATGGAGGAATTATTTTTGACAAGCCTCTTGGAAATCTGGGGACCAGCTTGTGGAAAATATTTTAATCTGCTTTTAATTTTCCTCATGCACACTGAAACAGTTGGGGGAATTATTGTGTTTTTTTGACCTGTAATGCTCCAGGGCTGTTGCTGTCTTCTGAGCCCACAGTTGATTCAGGCTCTGTAGTTTCTTCACAGTGAAATCACTGAGTGGTAGCCTAAAGCTCACTTCATTCAGATTCTCAATGTCAGGGGAAACTGCAGGGAGCTCCAACATGTGGCTCTGCAAATAATGGAACAAAATAACTGAAAGAAACATCACCTTTTTTCCATATCTAGAAAATATAAGTCTTTTTTGTGATGTTTGACAACACAATGTAAACAATGCCTTTTGTTCAGGTTAAAAGGGTCATGGATGAAAAAGATTAATTTCAAGAAGCATAGTTAGTTAATATTGGGCTATATCATCCCTCCATGTACTATTCCACTAGAGAGGACTGAAAAGAAGAGTTTTCACTTTCAGTTTCCTTTGTACAATTCTTGGGGAAAAAGTCAGACACACCCTCTGAATCCTCATTCATGGAAGTAGTAAAGGGTTATGCACAGCATATTTTGTAGTATCTATAAATAGCAGGGCTTAAACTTCATAGAGAAGTTTGAGGAGAAGGAATTATGCCAACCCCAGATCCAGCAGGTTTCCCTCTTCTTTTTTACAATTCTGCCTGAAATCCATGTTCTGATTCCTTTTTAAAAGTAACTCGTTATGTTTTATGTTGCTTTGGCGATTCAGTTATTTTGATGCAAGGCTCTTCAGGTAAAATATTCCATTGCATTTCTGATTTCCTTAGAAATTTTGTAACGACGAAGAACCATCTTCTGCTATCAATTAAAACGACCAAAGCTGCTATGCTTGTGAAGAAAGAAAGCTGGCCTTTTCCATCATGACATTGGACATACATCATTTACTATGATGAAGTTTAAAACATTTTACGTAATATAGAACTTCAGGTTTATAAATAATTTATTTGGAATAGTTTTATGTATATTTGTCAAGATTTTTTTTTGAAATTACGTATTCATTGTCAATAGTGGCATAATCATCACAATGAAGTCACTAAAATTTAAATACCTGGCTTCTCAGTACATATTAAATTAGTTTAATGGCCAGTTCAGTTCGCTAAGGGCCCAATCCAAAGCCTACTGATTGTCCATTTAGTCAGACTTCATGGAAGAGTCAAGAACTTGGCCTCATTATAGGCAGGGATAGTAGTACTGCATATTACTAAAATTACCAGATGCTTTCCACCATAAGACCCTGTATTCAGTTGCTTACAACTTTCCCAGACTTTAAACCTTTTGGCTGGAATTCTCCATACAGGTTGTCTGGCTGACGCTGAATTTTTTTCTGAGAAACTTTCAGCCAAAACAGTCCAGCCATTTCCGAGAACGAGGATAGAGAAATGTATGTTTTGTCCATGTTAAGAATTTGGTGACCTTTTCTTCGAACAGTTCTAGTAACCCTATGCCTTGGAGAAAGGATTAGAAATTTTGCAAGGAGATGGCCTCTGTGGCAGGGATGTGCCTTTTGTCATCCCCATGAAAATCTGGCCAAATAATATGCTATTGCAAAATCAGTGCATGTGCTCATAGACTTCTTCAAGGTTAGCAGTTAAAATCTCTGAAGAGTCTGATGAAGTGAGCTGTAGCTCACGAAAGCTTATGCTCTAATAAATTTGTTAGTCTCTAAGGTGCCACAAGTACTCCTTTTCTTTTTGCGAATACAGACTAACACGGTTGCTACTCTGAAACCTGTCTTCAGTGAGCATGCTCAAGCCTCTCACAGCTCCTAGTGCTCATACCATCCCCACAGGGCAACAGAGCACACTCCCTCCCCTCAGAGCTCCTGCATGTGACCAGACTGAGCATGTGCCATCCCTACAGAACAACTGAACATGCTCCAGCGACAAAGCCAGACTTTTCCTGTAATGCCTGCTTTTAGCTGCTCTGGGACGGGTTGAGGCCAGGCACCAGAAGTGATGGCAGAGAGCCCGTCTCTTCTGTGCTCTCAGTGACATCCCCCCCACCCTCCCCTGGAAGCCATCCGATTCAGATGCAGAGGTGACAAAACTTGGACCGGGGGAAAGGAAGGAAGTAGACTGGGAAAGTGTCTGATGAGAGTGGGACTGGAGGGAGTGGGATGCAAAGTTAGGACAGGGAGCCAGAGGGAAGACTGGTACTGGAAGTTGGAAGGGGGCTGGAGAAGAAAAGAAACAAATCAGATGAGGAGCAGGAGAAGGGAACTGGGACTGGCTGAACAGGACGACTTGGAGGATTTGAGGAGTGGGAGAGATTGGGACTTGGACAGTAAGCCCAGACAGAGAGACTAGAACTGGGTAGGCCAGGAGAATGGGACTGGGACAAAGGGGCCAGAGGTGGGGAAGAGACAGAATATGGCTGGGTTGGAGAGGGTGGGGAAGAAGAAGTCAGACTCGGAAGGAAGGAGAAGAAAATTCTGTGCCCAGTAGAATACACTTCCCTCCAAAGCCTGGAATGAAACCCAGGATTCCTGAATGCCACCATTTCTCTGCTGTCAGTGAACCCCCCTAGTCAAGTGTCCTATCCCTCCCTAGCGCTGGCCCACATGGAGGATGAAAACTTAGTGCAGCTATCAATTACTCAGCTCAAGTGGCAGAGGTTTCTGCAGTGGATCTAAAGGTTGCAGTCCTACTGATGATCTCATGTTGGTGTCACTATGATGGAATTTCTGGTTTTTCAGTTTGCTTTTTAAAAAACCTAGGTAATTACACACCAAAATGCTATGTTAACATTATTAATAACATTATCAAAGTGGCAAAGTCAAGCACTCAAAAGTTAGGAAATCACAGAATTGAGGTTGCCTGTGCAACCTTAATTTGGCCCCCTTGTGCATATGCACTGTGATACAGTCTTAAATTACTATTTTTTTTTCAAGATGACCCCTACCTCATTCCCTGCACAGGATGGACCTGCTCTGGGTATCCATCAGGCTAATTTAGTAAAGGAAATTGTTGTCTGTAGGACCCCTGCTTTTTTGTTGCAGAAGTTGGAGGTGTGTAGTGAATGAGGCAGGGGACTGCAGGAAGACAAAAGAGGGTCTCATTGTTAAGGCAGTTGAATGGACAACTGGATTTCATACCTGCTTCTGCCACAGAGTTCTGCACTAAATGAGTCAGGGGCCTTGTGGAGAAAAAATAGTATGTGAGCAGGAGATCCAAGACTGTATCATAATGGATATGCATGTAGGGGCCAAATTAAAGTTGCACAAGGAACCTCGATTCTGGAATTTCCTAACTTCTGAGTGCTTGACTTTGCCACATTATTAATGTTCTCTTAACACATTTTTTGTGCATGTAACATTTATGATAATAAAGCTACAGGAAGTACCTATAGTGCTACATGAATAAGTATCCTACAGACTCTCTTATATATGCATAATTTATATCCTTATAGTCATAAAAGCTGGATGTACCATGAGCAATTCTGAGTCTTCTTCTTTTCCCGGGAGATACAGCTTATCCAAAACTTCTATGTGTGTCTTAATTCGAGCTTCCACTGTGCCCAGACAATTATTGAAATCCTCCAGTTGTAAAAGGTTGAACTAGGATGAGAGATTATTTTTGTTATAATCAGCTTTAATACATATATTCAATATAAGTGATGGCAGAGAGCCCGTCTCTTCTGTGCCATCAATATGAACAAAAGAGTAATAAACAGCATCCTTATGAAAACAAACAGCTACTAGATTAGAGTAAATGGTGTAGTAATTTGTAGTCAATATTTATGTCTATATTTAAACCATGCTTATTTCTATTCTTTTTCTAGATTTTATCTTTGGAATATGTCCTTGCATTTTTAGAGTAAATATTTAGCCTTGATTTCTTGTTATTGGCTTCATAGTTCTAGAAATTAATGGCTGTTTTCCCACAGCGCAGTAAGTTTCGTTCATTCTGAAAAAAACAAGGAAAGTGAAATGGAAATGAAGAAAACACTTCATTACATATAAGGGCACCACTGTCCCCTGTCAGGGTGAGAACTAACTCATTGGGGAGGAGAGATGGTCTTATGGTTAAAGCACTGTAGTGGAACTTGGGAACCCTGGGCTTATCAGCTCTGCTTAAGACTTATAGAAGGTGGTAAACTCTGCAAGTTTTGACTTACAGAGTTTCTTCCCAATTTTTCCACTGAGGAGAAGTAGGATTTAACCCAACATATATATATGTGGCAAGGAGCTGAGCTTCCAAATCCTGTGAATTGTGGGAGATCCACATGGATCAAGGAGAAACAGGGCAGCAATGCTGTGCAGAGACCTGCTACCAGGGACTTCATGATTTAGGGTGAAATTATGGAGCCACAACACAGCTACTCAGACGGCAGGAAGTTTATGAAAATGGTTCTGCTCCCTTATCAGCCACATGGAGAGTTTGGTCCCATTTGCTCCTATAGATAAGGCTGTGAGCGTTACTTGGGCTCTAGTAGCTCCCAACTGGCTCCATCTGAGGGGAAGAAATACAGGACTGGGTCTAGGATCCCACAGTTTTTTTGAGGGAGGAGGTTAGGGTGACTCTTCACTTCCCTCCCCATTTCCAGGGTTGAGGGAGCTGTGCCAGGAAGGGGTCTGGTGTCACCCTCTGCCTGAGAGCTCTCAAATTACAGATGTGTAAAGAATGAATGACAAGAACGACAAAGGAAATCACTTGTGGTAAGACCACAAAATTACACAAGAGAAAACGACTACACAACCAGAAGTGATATAAAACTATATTGCACTATAGGTAAAGCTTACACATGATATCAAGAATCAGAAACATCATCCCCAGGAAACAACCTGAGTTTCCAAGCATTGGACTGGGATGATGGATGGAGACATTAAGATCCATCCATATTACAAATTAACAGGCCTGCTTACAAGTGTGTGACAGAGCAGGGTGTGCGTGGAAGGGGAAAACAATTGAAACTGAGTAAACGCAGCGTAACAGGCACACGATGAACCCACCTATTTCCCCAAGACTTTATTTCTCTTTCGTATCTCAGCGGATGCTATCATGTCACTGAGTTCTAATTCAAACTGATCTTCAGTCCAGCAACTACATAATTTTGTTGAAGAATGAAACTATTGAGAGCAAATTTACTACATAAAGAAGTACCTCAAATTCATCTGATTTCATCTGCAACATCTTTTCCAAATAAGCTATCCTTTGGAGAGGATGCACCTTCTCTGAGAGACCTGCATGTGTGGCTGCATTAATCCGTTGGGCTAGCTGGTCTGTCAATTCTGAAACCTGGAGAAAGCTTCCCTTTACAGTTTGAAGGCCTTGTTGCAGTATCTAAAATGAAAGATCAAAAAAATAAATCAGATCTGTGCTCCTGTGTCTCTTTTATTGCTATAACTAAAGCTCCTTCGGTTGATCTGCATTGGAAACCAAATTCAACCATAGACTAATAGTGGCTTTCATTGACTTTAATGGGAGTGGCAAGCACTTACTCCAGGGCTGAATCTGATAAGTCTATTAACAATGTTGGGTGGGACGAAACCATAGATGTTACTGAAGGTCGGCCTTCCAGTTACCCAGAGATTTAGGCTGATTTTTTAAAGGTGCTGAAGAGAGTTAGGCATCCAACTCCCAAAGAGCTCTTTAGCTCCTTTAAAAATTCCCAGCCTTAGTATCTGGATTCAAAGTTCAGTGGGATAACATTGCCCCGTAAAAACAACGAGGAGTCCTTGTGGTGCCTTAGAGACTAACAAATTTATTTGGGCATAAGCTTTCGTGGGCTAGAACCCACTTCATCAGATGAATGGAGTGGAAAATACAGTAGCAGGTATATATACACACACACAGTACCTGAAAAGATTTCAGGCACTCAGTTACTAATGTTATGAGGGAGATTAGCGAGAGAAATTGGAAAGAATATCCATCCTCTCAAGAATATCTTTATACAGTGATGAATATCCTGCTAACCACTATGCTGAACACCTTTGCCAGCACTTTGGAACTATTTTGATTGATTGAGAGCTTTTTTTCCCCCTCCAGCAACAATACTATACATTTCAGTTCTACATGTTATGAACAACTATGGGAGTAGCTGGCACTTCTACAACCTACTGCTTGTAGTTCCTTTTATCTGGAGAGGGATTTACAGAATATCATCCTGGAATGTGTAATTCTCTGCCACGTTCACTTAATACTAAACATGAAAATCCCTGAGTTTTTTTTTCCACTGAAAGCTACATTTCAGTGGGCAATGAGTAAAGAAATGTTTCTTCTGATTAACTATAAAAGTAAGGACAGACTTCCCTGAAAGGTCCAATGTGCTTCTGGCTTATTGACCCTATCTTTGGCATGGATCAGACTGTAAACACTTCAGTTATTTGTAAAGGTCAAAATATATAATAAAGGTCAGTCATTTTCAGTTCAGTGATTGCTACAAAATAGCCAGATGCTCAGGTTCCCTATGTTACCTTCATAGAGTATTGCCACTGCAAGGGGATGGAAATCTGGCAAAAACTGCCAGTCAGAGATTTCTCTTACATTTGGGAATGACTGGAGGGGATTAAGCAAAAGTAGCTGGTTCTATGCCAGTTGCTCCTGGCACCCCACCTCTGGCATAGGAGACATGTCCAGAGCAAACTGCACCCTGGTGGTGCTCCCTAGGGGACCACTGCAGACAATATAGTTTAGAGAAGCCTTGCTGCTGCTCTAACTAAACTGGTCACCGGCTGCCCACAGAACTGGAGAGTGCAAGAGACGAAGTCGGGTCACCATCCCCTTCCCTTCTTTGCATCCTGTGCTTGGCCTGACCTGAGAACCTGGCCCAATGTAATTAAAGAAAATAAAAAAGGATGGATTACCAAAGAGAAGTTAGGTCCTGGTTCCCATTGTCAGGATTTTTAAACAAGTCCAGCCTTATATAAGGCAGCGAGAGCACTTTTATGTACCTTCACATCCTGTATCTTCTGCTTCAGGACTTCTACCATGTTGTCTTCAGGTAAGTGAGCTCCCAAGAACTGATGACACTGCTCTTCATGTTGTTCTAACTTCAATGCTGCCTCAGTGTATAACCCATCATAAGACTCCCAAAGCAATAACAAAGCTTGTGCTGTCTGTAGCTCATCAGTGACTTCTTCATTTGCCAAAGCCCATCTGCAATATACAAGAACATAACACAGGTTATTGATTTAGGTTCTGCCCTTGCACTTGAGGACGTGCACAGACCAGACTCTGATCTCTTCTGAAGATTCTCAGTGGAATTTCTCTGGATTTACACCAGGGCATCTGAGATCAGAGTCTTGCCATCAGCCATGTCCATACTGTCTCGCCTGTGTTGCTGCTTTTTCTGTTTGTTTGTTTTTCGGTCTATCACCCAGACCCACAATAAAACAATACATTAAAGTCGACTGGCCCTAGTTCAGCAAGATATTTAAGCACACACCTAACTTTAAGCATGTGAGTATTCACAATGAAACCAACTGAAACATTCACATGCCTAAAGTTACACACATGCTCGGGACCTTGCAGAAGCAGGGGGCTTTACTACCAACATTCTATTTCGTGGCTTTTCTTAGGCGTACCTTGTATGTGCCTCCTTGCATTTACGTTCAATAATCTCTGCTACTGAGGAACAACAGTATTTCTTGAGGTTAGCCGCAGAAGCCTGGAGCTTGGCCCAGCTTTCTTCACTCTTCTCTGCTTTGTCTTGAAGAGACTGTGAAAAATGAGTCACAACAATTAAGCGTGGAGATGAATGAGCCACAGTTCATTGACCTAAAATGTAGTTTTCTTTAGAGACTAGCAGATGTATAGCAGTGATACTGTAACAAGATTTATGGCAAAGACAAGTTTTTGTGAAAGAAAGAAATAATAATGTAACAATAATATACTTGCTGCTACAAATTAAAGAAATGAAGAATAAATTGTGGCCCAGTCCAGTAATACATAATTTCAGAAGCATCTCTTCAGACAGGTATTGGTCCAGCGGGACTCCTCTTGTGAATAAGTACTACTCAAAGCAAGAAAGTGTTGAAGAATTAGGCCTTTGACTGGCACATATGGAAAAATAACTGGTTTGAAATTCTGTATTAAATATCAATAGAAAAATATCAATTGACTTTTTAAAGAAGTTTCACTTATTTAGTTCAAACTATTCATTCTAAATTGGAATTCATTTTTCCTTTGGTGTTACTTGTTCCTAGTCCAACCAAAGAGCAGACGTACTTTGAAATTCTTATTTTAGATCGGAAATAATAAAGAAAGGTTAAATATCAATAACTAGAGTCCTCTGAATACATAAGGCTTGATTCCCTGTTGCCCTGCACCTTGTTTATTCATTGTAAAGAGAGCACAGAGCAAGCACAAAACACTACCATTCTGGATTGTTCATACTTTGCACCTGGTCTGCACTAGTGTGAACGACTACATGAGGTATAGGGCAATGAAGAATTAGGCCTTGTCTGCACACGATCTTGCATGTGTTTAATTAATCTGGTAGATACCTGAAAGTGGTTTATTTCAGTTTAGTTTACACCAGTTCCTAACTTAAGATAAATCCAAATAAGCCTGATTTAAACTGAAATAAGAGCATCTACACAGCTTTTGGCACGGGTTTAACTAAACTGGTTTACATTCAGGCCTTTAGTTAAACTGGTGCAACTCTGCTACTAGAACAGCCCCTGGGCCCATTGTCTCTGCAGGCAGAAAGAATGCCATTGACTCCCATGGGCTTTGGGTTAGGTCCATCGTGAAGCTCTAAAGAAGCAGTTTCCTGAGGGGAAACTTACTGTTTTTTTAATAGGTTTCAGAGTAGCAGCCGTGTTAGTCTGTATTCGCAAAAAGAAAAGGAGTACTTGTGGCACCTTAGAGACTAACAAATTTATTAGAGCATAAGCTTAGTGAGCTTATGCTCTAATAAATTTGTTAGTCTCTAAGGTGCCACAAGTACTCCTGTTTTTTTAATTAATCTTTGCCCACATCTGCACTAATACATCTACTTTGTCTTTGGTAGATTTACCTGCAGAGTCTTCACCTGGCCTTTCAAAGCTTCCAGCGATATTACAGAAGGTTTGCATTGTTCTAGGCAGTACAAAGAGCTTATTATCATCAGGTTAACTTCTTCATAGGCTTCGTCATAAATTATCCATTGCTGTAATATTGACTGCATTGAGGTTTTTAACTGTGCTACCTGTAAACAAACAATCACTGCTGAGAAAAAGGATTGCTCCTGCTTAACATTTACTTACAAAATTTATTAATGAAACTATTTCTCGGGTAATTTTGAAATAAAAATGGACTTCAGTACTTCAGCTCAACGCATGCTGGATGACAATCCACAAAAATTTCACAAATGAAGTATTGGGATAAATTTGAAATACAAATTCAACTGGATACCAAGGCAATGCTGGTTTGGCAGCCACCACTCCAGAACCCCAGGCTAGGTGAAAATGTGCAGAAACAACGCATGGCTGTTATTCTTTGCTGCCAACATCAGGATGCCCCCTAACAGATAAAGTACTATGGCTTCTGAAGGCCTTAATCTCCTTAGGAAATAGACAATTTGAGATGGAAATTTAGTTCCAGTTTAGTCAAAATGGAACAGAAATTGTTTGCGGTAGTTCAAGCTTCTAATAAAATACCATAGTGTTCTAGAGAGCGACATTCTCTTGTATGCCATTGTGCTATACAGTGCAGATGAAACAGAACCACAGCCTTGTATTCACATTCAACAACTGCTGGAGGAACTTCAGGACTCACTAGATACAAGAGCCATGCAATGACTGAGGTGGCAAACTTTCCTCTTTTTCCTTACCCCTTTTCATTATTACAATTACTTTTATCATAGTAGGACTTAAAAGGTTTTCCTTTGTCACAGTCTTTGTGACGTTGTCACAAGAATGAAATCATAGACCTATTCCAGTTGTTACAGGTTGTTCTTATTTTTCTATAGCACCCACCCCCTCATGGGCAGGTTCTCACCTTGCAAAAGGTAGGGCTAGATTCTGACTCTGACTACACACCTATACAAGAAAGGATGGAGGAGACAGAACTCCCCACTATATCGGCTATCTGTATCTTAGGTCCAGGTGTGCAGGAGTAAGCACAGCCACTTGTTCCTTATCTGGACCAAGTAGGCAGGATAGGTCCAGGTTGGGAATAGGTGGACTTTTGGCTCAATCCCATTACTCGTTGGCTAGTGTATCTGAGCCAGTGTGCAGAGGTAGGAATAATTTACTGTTGGTACCAGTCAGCAGCAAATTATTGGCACCAGGGAGCAAAGGGGACACAGGGAGGAATTGTGCCTCCGAGCAGGGCTGGAGTCACAGTCCTACCTGAGACTGTCCCAGCAGTGATGCAATTAGTGCACCACCCCTTGCTGAGGATCGTGAAGTCACAATCTAGCCCCTAATTAGGCCAGCCTGCTAGAAGGAAAAAAGCAGTACATAAATAGAACCTCAGGGTTACGAACACCAGAGCTACAAACTGACCAGTCAATCACACTCCTCATTGGGTACTGGAAGTATGCAATCAAGCAGCAGCAGAGACCAAAAAAAACCCAATAAAAAAAGCAAATACTGTCAAGTACTGTGTTAAATGATGTAAACTACTAAAAAAAATAAAGGAAAAGCAGCATTTTTCTTCTGCATAGCAAGGTTTCAAAGCTGGATTAAGTCTATGTTCAGTTGTAAACTTTTGAAAGAACCACAATAACATTTGGTTCAGTTATGAACATGTCAGAGTTATGAACAACCTCCATTTCCGAAGTGTTCACAACTCTGAGGTTCTACTGTATGTTACATACAAAAACCCGACATTTAAAGAACATTAGGGTTGCAAAGTTAAGCAATTAAACTTTAGGAAATGTCAAAATTAAGGTTGTTCATGGCAGCTGGGAGTAGCAATTGCATAGAAAGTCCTGCTCAGCCCCTGTAGCTCTTGACAGGAGCATGTTCAGTACAGATGGAAGTGTCAGAGAATTTCACTGCTAAACTCTAATAAGTCTCTACTGAGCACATTTGAATGGAGATTTTTCAAATTCTTACAACTGGGTCAAATTAGAGCTTTCATTGATCCAGCAAAGAAAGAAAAAAAAAAAAGGCCCTTCTCTGGCACCAGGGAGACCTCCCATTGCTGAATTTCAAACCGCTGTTCCAAAACATTGGTGTACCAGAGAGTCTCAACAAAACAGTTGGAAGAATATCTTTAACATGAACAAAACAATGTATTTTCTCTAATCTCATTCTGAGAAACAGCTGAACCATTTCTGCTGAAGCTTAAAAAATATTTTAGAAAATCAACCTGAAGCAGACACCTGATGTGGAAGATTTCAGTCAAAATGGTTAAAATTTGGCAGTTACCTACTGGAAAGCATTAAGCAATCTTAACTTTATCTGCATTACTTATAGTATTATATATTAATGATGGATTGTAAACATAAAGCTGTATTTATCATACACATATGACATTGCTGGGGTTAACTGGCCTAAGAATAAGTTATGGAGAGCCATTGAGGAGGGAAAGGGAATCCACAGGAGCGTGAGTGGAGCAACTGGGAACTATAAGGGATCTGCTTAGAATTAAAAAAAAGCAGTGGGAGTGGAGGAGGGAGAACCCAGTGCTGTGAAGATGGGAAAGGATTTGCTGGGAACAGAGTGTCTCCATCAAGACTCGAGCAGAGAGCAGGAACAAATAGGAATAGTAAGGGACCAAGTGGATCCAGGTAGGAAGTTTGAGGTTTTCAACCAAATCCTTTAAGCTTACAGAAAAATGTAGATACTTTTTTAAAAAATTGGCAAAAGGGGGTAAATTTTTTCTTATTTGACTCCAAAGCAGGTTGATCTTTTTTTCTTTTTTCCAAACTTGGCATACAGGTTCTCCTTTGGCATGAGAGTAAGCATGATAGTTTTTTGGCCAAAAGGAGAGTTCTTGCCAAAGTTATATGGAACAAAAAGAAGTAGAAAAAACAGTTACCTACCTTTGTAACTGTTGTTCTTCGAGATGTGTTGCTCATGTCTATTCCATTCTAGGTGTGCGTGTGGCCACATGCACAGTCATCTGAGATTTTTGCCTTAGCGGTACCTGTAGGCTGCTCATTTGGGAGGGACCCGCCACTGCTTCATCCGGAGATAACGACGAGTGCACCGCCAGGGGAGGGCCAGGTTCCCCTGCCTTCTCCAGGGATGGCTCCTTAGGTGCTGGAGTAAGATGCGCTGCCCCCACATCAGATTCGGTACTGGTTTCAGACTCCAGTGCTGGCGGTGCCGGGGGCGGTTTGTCCGAGGCAGCCTGGGAGGACTGGTGGGAATACAGGCCCGTCATTATGGGCATGCCCCACGGGTTCCAGTACAGCCATTGAACAGGCCACTGTCCCTGCTGCTATGCCATCGCTGCAGGCGCCGTGCCACCTTCGCGGGTCAGCGGCGAATCACCCCTCCTTGGCAAGGGGCTAAACTCCCAGTCCGAATCTGATCACTGTTCTTCCAGCAACCAGGACAGAGCCATCGTGGCCTCAGTCTGCCGACTGACCCTAGTCAGCGACTGGTGAGATGAGGGCAAGGAGCAGTGCCTGCTTGACGAGCGGAACTGGGGGGATGGAGACCGGTGCCGCGACCGGGATCAATCCCGCCCTGGTGGGGACTGATGTCTGGGAGACCGTCTTGGCAACTGTGACTTGTGCCATGGCAATCTTTGACAGGAAACTTGCCAGTACTGTTGGTACGGGGACAGGTGTCTTGACTCTGGTGTCCCATGTCTTGTAGGGGGAGAGCGCGGCATCAGGAACCTGGGCCTTCTGACAGTAGACTGGGAATGTGGTGCCAGGGGCTGTGGAGATGGGGATCTACGCCTGCAGTCCAGGAACCGAGGGTGCTCCACTGCCCTATGGGGCAGTCCCATGTCCGGCCTGCCTTTAGGCGTTGGGGCCTTAGCCAAGGCCGGTGCCTGGTGCAGTGTCTGTGGTGCCGGTTGGCCTGCTTGTTCTTTAGCCGCCTGGGCTGCTTCGGGCAATGAGGGCCCTAGAAGCTAGGGTCCCCTGCTGCTCCTGGGAGTTGGAGATGTATCCCTGGCTGGGCTGAGGGGTCTGACCTCAGTGGTACCCCCGTGAAGCCCCGGGGCAGGCACGTGGCCTGACACTGTTCCTTTGCCTGTGACCCCTTTCCATTCCGGTGCCAGGGAGCTCTTATTCTTTTGTTGCTTCGTCGGCACTGTTGAGGGGGAGCAGTGCAGGTGGCACCTGGTGCCAGCAGTGCGCTTCACACCGGTGTCGAGGTGCTCGGAATGGGATCCTAGTGGGAGGGCTCTGACGCAGGACGAAATGCAGCCTCCAGGAGGAGAGTCCTCAAGCAGATATCTTGCTCCTTCTGGGTTCTAGGGCGAAAGTTCTTACAGATTCTGGACTCATCCTTTCTATGGGACTCCCCCATGCACTTCAGACAACTGTCGTGGGGGTCACTAATAAGTATCGGCCCGTTGCATGATGAGCATGGTTTGAAGCCAGGATAGTGGGGTATGCCATGCTCCTGGGCGAAGTCCCAGCCGGGACTCTAACTACCAACTAACCCAACACTTAATTTAAAGGCTAACTAAATACCTAAACTATATACAAAGAAGACAGACAATGGACTGTTGAAGAACCGCTAATGATCTTGCGATTGCAAGACAAGGTGCTCTGACCAACCGTCACAAGTGGAAAGAAGGAACTGAGAGGGCATAAGGTCAGCAGCGCCTATATACCAGAGGATGGGCGCGGCACTCAAGGGAGTGCCACAGCCGACCCTACGGATACCACTAAGGCAAAAATCTCCGACGACTGTGCACACCTAGAATGGAATTGACATGAGCAAGCACTCTAAGAAGAATGGGACATCTATTGCAGCCTTAACTATGGATTGGTCATTGAACAGCTCAATAATACTGGAAATTCCCAAAGAGGGTTTGGAACAGTTGCTAAGGTTAAATCCTGGGGAGAAGTGTAAATGCAAAGTTCTCTACCTGACTGACGACACTGTTCCTCATTTCATGTAGCTTATCCATGCTGACAGCCATATCTTCTGAGGTTTGTTTTGCACCATCTTCCAAAGCCATATAATTCTGCTTTAGCTGATCCAGAGCTTTGGATTTAATTGCAAGATGATTTTCTAGCTCCTAAAGGGGAAGAAAGATAAAAATCTTTATCCGTGTGACAATACAAAAGTAAAGACAAATGATTCTTCTTTAAAATCAATCCCAGGTCATTTTTCTAACCATGGGAAACTTACAGCAATTGAGTTCTGGCAGAAATGAGTTTGCCTCAGGAAACTGGAACAATTGTAAACTGTGAATTAGCAGTCTCTTACATGCAGAACACAAGAAACTGCATTTCGCCTTGACATGGAATGCACATGCTGATTTGGAACAGAGAGCTGGATCCTCTGCCAGCACTTGGGCTCCCTTGTACCACTCCAGGCAAAAAGGGCTAGAAAGCTTTTCAAGCAGGGCAGCAGAAGATTCTCTGTGTCAGATTCCAGCCCTCCTACCCACTCCAGCATACACATGCGAGGTAGGAGCATCTTGCACAATGGGGATCTCTGGCTTCCTAACAGTAACTAGGAAGTCATTTTCAGCTGACACGGGTTAGAGCAGTCCTGAGGCTGCTTTAACTTACACCGAGCCTGACATGAGCCCTGGCTGACCCTAGCATTGGGGAATGCATAGGTAGCTTTAAGCCACCTTTCCATTCACCTTTCAGATCTTGCCTCCAGCATAGAGGAGTGAAGTTTGGAATAACTTTCCAAGGGAAGCAGTGGGGGCAAAAGACCTATCTGGCTTTAAGATTAAATTTGGTAAGTTTATGGAGGAGATGGTATGATAGGATAACATGATTTTGGTAATTAATTGAACTTTAAATATTCATGGTAAATAGGCCCAATGGCCTGTGATGGGATGTTAGATGGGGTGGGATCTGAGTTACTACAGAAAATTCTTTCCTGGGTCTCTGGCTGGTGAATCTTGCCCATATGCTCAGGGTTTAGCTGATCGCCATATTTGGGGTCGGGAAGGAATTTTCCTCCAGGGCAGATTGGAAGAGGCCCTGGAGGTTTTTCGCCTTCCTCTGTAGCATGGGGCATGGGTCACTTGCTGGAGGATTCTCTGCTCCTTGAAGTCTTTAAATCACAATTTGAGGACTTCAGTAGCTCAGACATAGGTGAGAGGTTTTTCGCAGGAGTGGGTGGTTGAGATTCTGTGGCCTGCGTTGTGCAGGAGGTCGGACTAGATGATCATAATGGTCCCTTGAAACCTTCTGACCTTAGTATCTATGAATCTGGCCTGGAGTTTGGAAGCAGTCCCATTGAAGTCAGTGGGACTACTTGAGAGAATAACTGCTCCCCAACGCGATTAAGGGGATCACTACCCCACAGCAGTACACGTGAATGTTTCACACATCCAAATGGGCCAATTCCTTTAACTAAAATGTTGCCCTTTAAGTCAGCACGTGTTTTCTGTTAATGATTCACTGTCCAATAGCTCTTTGAATTTATTTAAAATTCATTTAATTTTTAATGAAGCAAATGACTTTTAATTAAGTGTTTTACCCACCCGAAGCGTAGAATCTTATCTTGCTATGATCAGATTGGTCAATTAGAGATACCAAAAGTATCTTATTAACTAGCTGGCAGATTCTCACCCCAATACACTTCAGAGAAAATGCAGATAGATGAGTAACTCTGCATTAATACAGCACTTCAGGGAATAATAGCAGCATAATACGAGAGAGATACAAGTAACCATGGTAATAAAATAACGAACATTTAATGGGAGGAAACAGAGGGGTAATATTGAACTGAATGGATACTGAATATTTCAAGAGTAATTGGGGACCAGCTGGAAGATGACTGCTACCTGTCCTGATTTTGATGGAGCTATCCCACTGCAAAATCCCTAAAATATCCTTAGGGCTGGAGCATCATGACTTCCAGGTCATGATGTAGTGAGGCTAGTCTCACAGCATCAATAATAGAATGACGTCTTCACGTATCAACAGGTCAAAGATAGCAAACAGGACTAAGTGGGAAAGATAAAATGAACCATTTGAGAAATAGAAATATTATGCTAATGCAGAATTATACCAAGTTACCACAGTGTTACTATTCTTCCTAACCAAAGTATCTCCAAAGAACATCTCACACTTATCAAATAGATGACTCAATGCACTGAACTGAACGAAAATTAAATATTTTCCATTAGAAGAAATCCAAAATAAGGTAGTGAAAACACTAAGAATTGTTGTAATGTTGCAGGAAATTCCAAGGATAAAAGAGCTCAAAAAACAACTGTGGAATTTCACATCTGTGTTGTGCCAGATCTTCAGGCACTGTAATTCGGTGCATGTTAATTTACAACAGCTGAGGATCTGGCCTCTGATCTCTTTCTTAAACTTTGCATTTCATATTTTCATTAAAGTGATACTCTGTGCTATGCTTTTAGGAATATGGTAGGTTCCTCCAATTTAAAATAAAAATGATGTGACTTTTGTAGCAAAGACCCAGCAAAGTCTTAAGAGCTTGCAACATAAAGAACACTTTTTACCTTACAGTCTTCCAATGTGTTCTGTACTGAGATTAGACTCGCTGGCTTTTCCAAATATTTCAGCCTCTTGCCTTGTGCTTCCAGCCAGCTGCTCAGAGTTTGTGCTTTGTTTTCATTTTCAGTGACGATTTCCAAAATATGTTCCAATTCTTGTATCTGAAAATTACAGGATTAAAATATTTCATTTTAATTAAATTATGTCAGATTGAAAATGTTTCGCCAATTTAAACTCTCTGTTTTGGTTGGAGTCCTTTGTAGGACTCAAGCAGGACAGGAATGTGTCCAACTGCCTAGTCACAGTAAATAACTCTTTCCCCATTTGGTTCTGTATCTCGCATCATAATTTCTCCATACTTGGGTATGCCGACATATTCTCTAACAGTCTAACCGAACAGTATCATCTAGCTCTTCTGTAGAGTTTTTCATCAGTAGATCTAAAAGCGCTGTACAAAGGAGGTCAGTATCATTATCCCCATTTTACTGAGGGGGAAACTGAGTCACAGAGAGGGGAAGTGATGTGCCCCAGGTCACCCAGCAGGTCTGGTGGTAAAGCTGGGAACACAACCCAGGTCCAGTGTTCTATTTGCTAGGCCACACTGCCTCGCAACTGTGCGCCTGTTCCACATATTATTTCTAGTTTCACCAGGGTGAAATAACTCTGACGCGTTTATTTATATGTATTTTCTATAATGTATAGTAAATATATAATAAAATAAATAATAGTGATATGCACCTTGAGAGTGGTTTTCATCCATTGATCTTAAAGTGCTTCTATAAGGAGAGCATATTCCATCACACTCATTTTCCAGAGGGGGCAGAGAAGTTAAGTGACCTGCTCCCGATCACACAGCTGGGAACAGAACCCAGGGCTCCTGGTTCCCAGGTCTGGGCCTCATTCACTAGACCACAGTTCTTCATAAGAAATGAGTGTGGCTGGTGATATGTCAATCAGCCATTTTAGCAGTCCCAACATCATTATGTTAAATGGAAATAGGTAGGGCAGGGGGAGGATATTTTAGCATCCTCCCTGTTTTCAACCATGTTCCATAATGAGGAGAAGGAACAATAACATGGCTTCTTTTTAAACAGTATCATTGTCCCTGTGACTTCTGAGCAGGTCTTGGCCATCTACCTGCCAGCGCAGGACTGTTTCTTACCATATACTGCCTACTATTTTCAATTTAAATGTCTCAAACCATGGGGTCCATATGGCTTTCCTTCAGCTCAACAGATCACCATTATGATTCCCCCGCCCCAATATTCATCTAAATTCTTCCTTTCTGAATTTACTAATTATACCTCTTCTTACAGAGGTATGATAAGACCCACCTACTGTACCTTCCAGGAGTGGTACGTAACTTAGCACCTGTGAAAGTATTTTGAGATCCTTGGGGGAAAGGTAGCATAGAAGCACAAAGGATTATAATACATGTAATCAACACTGAAAGGAAAAAAAAAAAAAGATATAAAACCATGAAATAAGAGCAAACCTTTCTGTTCAGGGACCCTTGCAGCCTGTGCCACTGCAGATTCATCTCACCAAGATGCTCTGCAAATTCTGTCCTTTCATAGCGCTTGCTTTCTACATCGCAAGTGCTGATCTGCAACAGCGACTGGTTAACAAAATCAACCTTCCACTGTTTAAAGTTCATCTCCATCATGTATTCCTGAAAAACAGTTACGATGGCAATATTAATTTCATAAACTCCATTAACTGCTGATTTATAGTGTAATTCTGTGGCATTCAGAGAAAACTTATTATTCTGATCCATAGTACAGTGCATTTCCTGAGAGATCCATCCTCCATTGTCTAAATCAAAGGTGGCCTTAGTCCACTGCTAACAGACACACGACATAGGCTAAGATAGGTCCCCGCTTTGTCTTTACTCACACAGATGTGTCTTTTCAGAGAAGACGATTCTGCCCAATAGTAAATACTAACTACAGCTAGGAAATGCCATTTATTTTCTTTGAAAGGAGGAAGATTTGGGCAAAAGAAAGCAGATTCTCTCTCTCTTAAATTGCAGTTGTTTATAATGAAGACGCAGTCCTTTCACCAAACAGTACCATCCTGACTGAGGCCACTGGATGATATGGTAATACAGATACCAATATTTTGGAGCCTATGAGATGCATGTCTCCCTCAGGAAGGAAGCTAGGAATATCCTTAAGTTTATCCGGTTGGAAAATTCTGAAGAGCTATCTACAAGACAAGTCAGTGGTCAATTCTGTCATACCGGGGTCCTAGGATATGAATGCTAGAAACATACTTTTAACTGTTAACCAGAACCAAGAAGCTGACCACAAAAATTCAAAGGGCTAAGAAGCACAGGATTAATCTTCAAGAGTACACTAATGTTCCGAGCTGAGCTACCAAGTACTTAGCTGCCCTAAGGAACCTAGAAATAAATGGATATTCTATTCAATTCTATTCTGGCTCTTGTACTGCATCCATTACTGTAATAGCTGAGCACCTGTAAATGACTCGTTCTTCTGCTTGCATATTTACCTTATATTTCTGAAGAAGGTTTTTGACTTGGGACGTGTTACTTTGCAAATTTACAGTAGCCTCATCATCTTCTCTTTGTTGTTCCACATGGGTCAGCCATGTCATTATTTCTGCGATGGCCTCATGAGATGAAAGCTTTTCCATCTGAAGCTGGAAATCAAGTATATAATGATTCTTCTGTACTTAACTGGCTAGCAATATTAAATCAGACCATCAAGGAGGAAGACATCTTTATCCCCAAAAGGCCTCACATAATGTAATTATCTAAATATGAACTTGAAAGTAAACCCTGATACTCAAATTTAGGATATGATTCAAACTTAAAATAAGAAATTTGGACATCTCAGAAGTCTGGGATAAGATTATTATTGCCTGTTGAAACTAACCTTTATATAAAATATAACATTGATGGGCACAGGCAGAGTTAGGTAGAAATACAGTAATAATTAAACCTCAATACAATACTGAGGCTGTTCCAAAAGTAAAAGAAAAGGAGTACTTGTGGCACCTTAGAGACTAACAAATTTATTAGAGCATAAGCTTTCGTGAGCTACAGCTCACTTCATCGGATGCATGCATCCGATGAAGTGAGCTGTAGCTCACGAAAGCTTATGCTCTAATAAATTTGTTAGTCTCTAAGGTGCCACAAGTACTCCTTTTCTTTTTGCGAATACAGACTAACACGGCTGCTACTCTGAAACCTGTTCCAAAAGTGAGTCAGATGGGTAATTGAGCCCTAAAGAAAAAAGTGCTTCCCCTGCATAATGTAGTGCTTGACTGAATTCCATCAGTAACATTTTAAAATAATTCTGCACGTAGCTTGGCTCAAACAAAGAAATGACATGAGATTCCCTCCTTACCTGGTGAAGTTTTTCTTGGATGGTTGGGAACTGAGTGATCAGTTCTGCCCATTTTTGCTCAAACTGTGCCAAGGATGATCTAAGCACTGCAGCATCCATTTGTTTCACATGAAGAAGCTGGTTGCCAGTGCTTATGACAGATGACTTCAAGGATGATTTTTCATCTACTTCCTTAGAAAATGCCTGAAATATACAGAGATTTAAAAATATAGATATATTTTTTAAACACACAGACAGGGTCTCAATCACAGGAGGGACTGACTGGACGGGTTGCAATTCTGGTTGAACTGAAACCTGGTAAAACTCATCTCATTTGATGGAAACTTGAAACCTGCTGGGGCTCAGTAAACCCCAGAGGAACGTTGAGCCACACAGGTGTCAGCCAAGACCTTTCTTCTCTATCTTTCTGCAGGACCCTTTAACCCCAGTATGCTGCCACTTATAACCCCTTTCACCGAACAGGACCCCTATATTTGATGCTTTATTCTCAAGTTGGATCTCCAGTGTCTTGAAAGACCCTCTCCTTCCTTTCCTGACCATTTTTGGGGGGGTTGGGGGGGAATAATCTGCTGGTCCCCTCTCACCTATCAGGATCTTCAGGGTGGCCAGATCTCTTTGTCCCCTGTCTTTGAGGTGCTGGTTGGTTCATATCCACCCATCCACAGAAATATCTTCAGCAGAGTTAAAGCCTCCCAGTCTCTCTCACCCCCATTTAACAGCAGCAGCAGGACTGTGACATGCTGCCTCCCAGAGGAGCCCTGGAGGCAGTGCAGTGCTATCCCACTTCATACTCAGGGCTATGCCCTGCTGGCAGATTCTGGCCACATTGCAATGTCATGGGGGGGGGGGGGGATTATTATCTAGCATCTAAACACTGCAGAATTTTTTGACTTACAAACAAGCTGTCTATATTGTTTCTGACAGTATGTAGGTCTTGTGACACATTGAGAGACTGCTCCTTCCAAAAATTCATTCTCTGCTGAGCAGACTCCAACCATTTGATTAAAGTGTCTGAGTCTCTATTATAGCTATAGAAACAAAACAAAGCAGGTTAGCAGACTAGAAATGACTCAATCCCGTAGTAGAGTCTATAACACATTTCTTTTCTCCTCTCAGAATTGCCCTTCCGTCCACCTAAAGATGTATGCTGCTAGCACTTTATACAGGTTTATACAGGCCAGGATTCCCGCCCTCCACCTCAGACAGAATCACTGCAGTAGCACAGAACTGATATATGACAACTCTGTTCTGCTGAAAGCATACACCTGTTGATTGGAGAAATAAACAACATATTTATGGCCTGTGAAACAGCCTCAGAGCTTCTGAGTCTCGAAAGACTCTCTTCCTGTATTGACCACACAATTGCATATGGATCTCATATGGAGGCCGGGATCATCTGTGAAGAGGCAATGTCTTCACACTGGCCTAAACACCAGCCCCTGGTCTTTGACAGCACAGCTCCAGTGGGTACCCTCCATGTGCAGATCGGGGAGCGCAATCTGCACTTTAATTAACAATTTTGATGTGCAAGTCAGAATAGAATCCAACTCACTCTCCTCTAGAGATGTCGGCCTTGCAGTGCCAACAGGAGTAAAGGCGTTTTTGTCATAAAGTAAGTAGATATGACTGACTACACACAGGGAACAGATCTAGTCAGTAAGATGACATTCTTTTAAATAATCACTTTTTTGACCATAATCGGACTTTTGTTTTCCACAAACAGATGCACAAACTCTGTACTTTAATTACATTGATCTCATGATTCAGGAAATACGGGTATTGAAGAATATGTGACAAACCCCAAATAGCAGTGGCTAACCCTAATTCCCCCTTGACTAAAAACTTACCTGACCAAGAGTTTAAGTAATGTTTGAAGTCTGTGCAGCTCATGGCCAACTTTTTTGGTTAAGGACAACCACAGTTCTTCTAGTTTCCCAATTTGGTTTACTAATTCAGGACAGCTCACAACAGTCATCAATTTCTTCCCTTCCTTCACCATCTGGTAAAGTCTGGCATGTTTTTCATCAATGTTTCTTTTGGTTTGCTAGCAAAGTATAAGTATTTTGCACAACAACAACATATTTTAAAAGAGAAATATGGCTATTAAAACATGCATTTTATACTCACAATCGACATTTATTTTATTTTCTGTTATGAACAGCGATAAGCATAATGGAGACACAAGTTATTTTTCATATTACCTTGTGATGTATCTTGACATGTCATGAAATAGCATGACATGGCTCGACCGCATGAAACATAATTATTGTGGCCCATTTGAGGCATCTCATAATACAAATTCAAATGATAACCTATGCCACCTTTGTTCATCATAGTTAGTTAATGATTTTGATAAAGTCATTCCTTCTCAGTGCCGAATAATCTCATATCCATTTGTTTACTTTGCATTATGGACTTCTATAAAGGCACTACACCAATATGCAGTCCGAAAACACTCTTTTTTATACACAAAATACTTTTGGGTTGGTAAAAGGATTTATTTTCAATTAAATAGCCATGCACAGAATCAAGCAATAGTGAAAAAAAAAAAACAAAAACAGAATGCAGGCAAACAGGATTGAAGTTTATAAACTTGACTCACTATGGACACAAGGGTATGGGAGATCGAATACTAATACCACATGCTCCCCGAAGAGTGCAAAAGCCAAGTGCTGGCACAAAAAACAATTAACTTCCTCCACAGTTTTAAGTGGTATAATATGCAAATCTGTAACTATTCTGTTTTTGGTACATGCTGTGTTCAACCTAAAATCGTTCCTTCTCCTAACAGAAATGAGTCCAAGAAACAAACATGCCTCTTCAATAAAGATAGGTTAGTCTTCCACATTTTCAGCCTCAGCCCTCAGAAGACAACGGAAAGACTCCCCGGGAATGGAGATCAGCCCTAAGCATACATCACTCAGTCTAAGGAGCACCAGCAGACAAACATATTAACAGGATACATCATGTGTTTTAAACTCATTTATATTAACTGAAGAACTGTATTGTTCTAAGATAGGGTGTAGTTCTGCCTTCAGATACACAGCACTTCTCTGATATTTGGAACAAATTATTAAATGTCTATCTGCCTTTCTCCAGAAAACTAACTTTATTTTCCTTGGGAAAGAAGAGAATTCAAGGTGATTTAACTGTACTTCCCAGAATTTTGGAAGAGGTTGATAGAATTGATAGACTTTTCACTACAAAGAGCAGCTCAAATATTTGGAAACACTGGCCTGATTCTCACCTCACCTGGGTGAGAGTTGAATCAGGCTCATAATCATTGTGTATCACTGGAGTATGTGTTTGAATGCCAGCTTTTAGAGCAGCTGTAGGGACTCTCTTCGTAAATGAACTTATTGAAACTGGTGGCAACAAATTACCCCTCTCCCCGGTACTTTTAAAAGGTATAAAAAGTTTTATTTTCATATGGAAATTTAAGTTTGGGCACAGACTACAATTGCTACCGTGGCTAAAAGGGAGATGAGAAGGACCCTGTTTGGAGGACATTAAGCATGTGCTAAGCAGATACTTTTAAAACAGTATTTTTGCCATATATAGTGTACCTTGATCCTACCAAAAAAAAGTGATTAAATAGAAATAAATAAATACCTGGAGAAGTGTAATCCTCTCCATTAATCTTTCTTCTGTCTCGTCTACCAAATTCACAGAAGGCACTGCAGAAGCAAGTGCCTCTAATTCTTTGTTGAAAGGTACATAATCCTCATCAAATTCTGACCATTCCTAAAACACAAGGCATATGTTAATGTAGCGTACCTCTTGTTCTACGCTTGTACTAAACATTGAAAATACTGATGCTTTAACACTTACATATTATTCTTAGTTCAACCAACAAAACAGAACGTCAGAACAAGAGTATAGAGAGAACATATATTAAATAATAGCTTCTATGTGATCTGAAAACTGAGAATTTCAGTTAACACACAGGTGATTTCTCACTCAAAAATTGTTTATGATTTTTTTAAAAAGAAACTTAGGTTTTTAAAACTTTTTTTCACTTTAATGTACTATTGGTGTTTCTGTGCCACACGGGTTTTTATTCTCAGTCTGGGTGTTCAGAAAGTACCAAAGGCATGTTACAGGAATTCCCATTCATGCTGGAGGGAGGGACGGTGTGTAAATTCCAGATTTGAGGGGAAAGAGATGAATTGCTAAAACTGAGCGTGAACAGTCAGTCACTGCCCTCAAACAGACAAGGGTAGTAGACAGCTGCTGGGCAGAGTATCTCTAGCATAGAAAGGGTTCCATTTTCCATACCAGGTTTATTCTAATCCATTACCTTTAATAAACTCTCCAAGCATATGCCATATTGGGAAGCCTTTTGTTCCAGTGATCTGACATCTTCCACCAGCTCAGTCCAGAATTTCTCTTTTTTTTGTAATGTAGCAGGGGCCACCTTCTTGGAACACGATTGCACAACAAGCATATGAGCGATGAGCTTGTGAAAAAAGCCCTGAAAAACCAACACTGTTACATGTTTCAAGCCTATTTTTCTGTTTTATAGCAAGTTCTCCATCAGATTCTTTGTATTACTGTTGGATCATATTAAAGAAGTTCTATATTAAAATCACAAATGAGTTTGATTCCCCATAGTTTAAATTCCAGGGTATTACTAATTAAGAGGTCTCTTGGTTTTTGGTACTGTTTCTCTCCCTCTATGTGTGAAACTTGCAAGCTGATAATTGTGTTAGTACATTCTAAGACAGAGTCTGTTCTCAAAGCAATTCTTTGTAACAACAACTACTAACACAGAGAGAGACTCAAAGCAATATTCTGTAACAACAGAAACAGCACCCAGAGATTCCCCGCCCTTTTGTTGTATTCATCTTGCTTTGTTAACAATTGTGATTAAAATAGAGATAAAGGATGTATGTGGATGGATGCTTGGTGTGGATAATAACTGAATGATCAGGGAGGTGCCAGCCTAAGAATCCAGGGTCCATCGGCTGAAGAAGGCGTCAAGTGGAAATAACCAGAGGACCCCCGGAGGGCAGACTGGAATCCACCCAACAGCCTCAAGAATGGGAGAACCAAAGAACAAGATAACATCTGGCAGCACGGAGCAGTCAGGAATGTGCCATCTGCTGATTGATTCAGCAACAGCATGATGAAGCAATTCCCATAGACTGGCATAGGAAGAAATTCCTATAAAAATGGACTCTAGAAAATGAGAACTTTGGGGTCTTCTAGGAGCATCAGATGAGCATCTGAGAAGGCCCTGCTACCTCCTCATGTCCAGGCCACCTGGCCAGTGGCTTGGCATGAGCAACTCTAAGGCTGGTAACTATGATAACAACCTTGCAGAACCTATCTCTGTGTGTGTGTGTGTGTGTGTGTGTGAATAAATATGAAATTGAATGGAAAGTTATAGCTATAACTAACTGCTTACTATGATTCTTTCTGTATTCACAATAAATGTGGCATTTTGCCTTTTCCCCTTTAATAAGATCCTACTGGTTTTTATTTTATTGGTATAACATTACGTTAGGACATCTGTTGTGATTTTAATCATAAATAATAGTGACGCTTTGCATTCATTATATACTGTTTCATCCAAGGACTTCAAACACTTCTGTGAACCAGGTAAATAATATTCATTATTCTATAGTGATGTTAACTGAAGTAAGGAGTGGTTAAGGGATGGATTGGGGCAGGACCTTTTATGGGATTACAGAGCTGGGGAACTCAATTAGTTTGTCACAAGTGCAGTCCCTGCACCCAATGAAACAGCAAATGCTCCTTCTCCATGATCCCAGGAGCTCAGCACCCAAATTGGGCAGGGAGGCGCATAGAGGAAGGGGACAAAGCAGATCCAGAGCGGGCTGGTCACATTGACACACTGGGCTGCTCACAGGGAAAGCTCCATACCATCACCTGCTCATCCCAGTGGCTAAAAGCTATGGTCTAGCCCAGAGAGATTTGCCCAAAGTTACACAGAAAGTTGATAACTAGTAGTAGAACACAGGAGCCCCTATGCCCATATCCCTGCTCACTCCACTAGGCTGCACACTGTTCCTTAATTAACTTTACCACAGATTTAAAAAATACTGGATATAAAATAAAACATCTTCCTGACATTTTGATACATTCTGAGGTAGTTCGAACCAGGGATAAATGGATCAGCAAACCCAGACCCCTGATCCAAAGAGATCCCCAAAATTGTGCGATTCCATCCAGGAGCAACCCTACTTGTTTTGCCAGCTGGGGCAGAAAATGTTTTCAGTGCCGTCCCCTCTCCACTCATGTCCCATTCCCCTGAGGTGACCGAACAACAACAACAACAAACCAATCAGCAGAGTAGAAAAAAAGAAAAAGCCCAGCAGCATGAAAATGGCCTCTTTATTTATTGTTTTTGAAACCATCCCATCTATCTCAGAATATTTACTGCATTGACTTCAAGTACCTAAGACACTCTCTTATACTAGGAGAAGTAGCAATAACTACTCAGCAATGATATTTGAGAAAAGTCAGTCACAGAAAGTCATACTCTGCAATGATTTGAGCCATGCTGTATTGCATGTGCTGTACCTTGTGATTTTCCAGGTGAGACTGTAAAGTAGTTCTACTTTTGGCTAGCTGCTTTGAGTCCTGAGCAAGCTTCTCTCGTCCAATGTCTACCAATTCTGCCAACCCACGAATCAAGCCTTCGTATTGGCTCTCGCTGATGAAAGGAGAGTTTAGTTCCATATACTTGGCTCTCAGAACCCCCCAAGTGTCATTCAGAACATCCTAGGAATTAAACAAAATTCAATGAGCTTATTTCTTGCAAGGTATAAACCAACATAGAGACCTGCATGCACCATTTCTAAAGTATCATATCGTGCCAGGATGCCAGATGGCTCTAAACCTTTTACTGCTGAAGTGTCTTGTTTTGAAGAGTCAAATCTTGCAGGATAGAATGTTGATTGCTCTGTATTCTTACCTCTAATTTATAAACTTCATGGATCAAAGCAACAGGTAACTGAAATCTCTCCCCATGATCTCTCAGTTTAGCTATTTGGGTCTCAAAGTTGTGTAGCTCCAACGCATATGAATCAGTTTTCTGAATAGAAGATATAATAAGGAATTAAGTGTAGTTTTGCTCCTTTAGGTTTTACACTATTATTATCAGTATTATGATAGCAGTTAAAGATTGGGACTTAATTGTGCTAGGCACTGTACAAACACACAGTGAAAGAGTCCCTACCCCAAAAGCTTACAATCTAAATAGACAAGACTGACAGGGGAAACAGAAGGTAAGTGACTTGCCCCAGGTCATATAGTCAGCCAGTAGCAGAGCCAGGAAAATAATCCAGATCTCCCAGTTCAGTGTCCTATGTACTGGGCCACTGTATTTTTATTAAATCAGTAGTAGTCAAAATAAAAACACATCATCACCCTCTGAGGGTGCAGAATTTTGTTTTCCAGTGAACACAAGAGACCTGGTGTAGGGAGTTCTCTGAAATAAGAGAAGTTTTAGATTCGTATGATTTTCAGATTTAGCAGGATAGGTGTCAGGACAAATCTGAGGGGTAGGTGACTGCTGTATGTTCTGGAAAGGGCATGCAATCTGCCCTCAGTTTAACTATCTTGTCTGTCCTTCCTTAGGGTCTTTTAAGCCCTAGGAGAAGGTAGGTTAATCGATTCATGTACCATACTATGAATGCTATGGCAATTGTTGCATTTGTTAACAACTGTTTATTAGGTATTCCTTATGTGAATACTTATACTGCTGGGGAGATTTGAAATAAATACTAGTGTCCCCTCTCCCATAAGGAGAAGCTCAAGGGACTTTCTAATTAAGGCCGTTACATATAAAGGGCTGTATTTTGTGCTTGTGTGTATTTTGTGTATCTTGTCTTGATTCCTCTCTGCCCTAACTTGCCTGGTTGGGGTGACTTGTGCCCCAAGGGAGTCAAACAGCGAGTGAGCCCTGTGTTTCAATCCCTGCAATCAAGCCCTGCTGTCGCATGGGGACACAGTGTATGTGTGCATATGGGGAGTGGTTCATTCGGCCTTCTCCCCCAAATTTGCAGACCTGACAGCATTAGCCAGGCCTTAGAAAATATGAAATTATTTCTCACATTTTAAAAACAAAACCACAGACACAAACCAGGCAATATTGTCCACTGCTAGATAATTTTGCCTTAACTTAGTATTTTAAGTAAATTACCTGAAGCTGTTCAGCTACATTATGCCCACGTATTGCATTCAAGGTTTGTTGCAGAATAGATTTTTTCTCAATTAACTGATCATACAACAGCCTGACTTCATTCTGTGAAAAGATAATAATAGCAGGAGCTAACTCAGAAGTGTGCTCAATAACAAATGACAGTGATAAATCTCATACAGTGAAAAGACACTTGAATGGTGATTCATCACGGCACTTTGATCACTCTTTTTTTTACATGCTCTAGGCTCGATGCAGGAATCACTGGGTGAAATTCAACAGTCTGTATTAAATCATAGAAACGTAGGGCTGGAAAGGACATTGAGAAGTCATCTAGTCCAGCCCCTTGTGCTGAGACAGGATCAAGTAAACCTAGACCATCCCTGACAGGTGTTTGTCTAACCTGTTCTTAAAAACCTCCAAAGTATTCCAGTACTTATCTATCCTTATAGCTACATTTTTTCCCCTAATATCTAAACCTAAATCTCCCTTGTTGCAGATTAACCCTGTTACTTCTTGTCCTACCTTTAGTGGACATGGAGAACAATTGTTCACTATCCTCTTTATAACAGCCGTTAACATATCTGAACACTTATCAGGTCCCTCCTGTCTTCTTTTCTGAAGACTAAACATGCTCAGTTATTTTTAAGCTTTCCTCATAGGCCAGATTTTCTAAACATTTTATCATTTGTGTTGCTCTGGACTCTCTCCAGGTTGTTCACATCTTTCTTGAAATGTGGTACCCAGAACTGGACACAGTACTCCAGCTAAGGCCTCACCAATGCCAAGTAAAACAAGACAATTACCTCCCACATCTTACATACGACACTCCTGTTAATACGCCCCAGAATGATTTTTGCCTTTTTTTACAACTGCACCACTTTGTTGATGCATATTCAATTTGTGATCCACTATAACCCCCAGAGCCTTTTCTGCAGTATTACTGCTTGACCAGCTATTTCCCATTTTGTATTAAAGTTTTAGATTTTTCCTCTCTCAGTGAAGTACTTTGCACTTGTCTTTATTCAATTTATCTTGTTGATTTCAGACTAAATTCTCCAATTTCACAAGGTCCTTTTGAATTCTAACCCTGTCTTCCAAAGTGCTTGCAACCCTTCCCAGCTTGATGTCATCTGTACATTATATAAACATGCACTCCACTCCATTATCCAAGACATTAATGAAAATATTTAATCGTACCAGACCCAAGGCAGACCTTCATGGGACCCCACTAGATATAGCCTGCCAGTAAGACAGAGAATAATTGATAACTACTCTGAGTACAGTCTTGCAACCAGTTTTGCTCCCACCTTATAGTAATTTCATCTAGACCACAATTCCCTAGTTTGCTTATGAGAATGTCCTTTGGGACTGTGTCAGAAGCCTTACTAAAATCAAGATACATCATGTCTACTTCCCCCAATCCACAGCCCTGTCAGAGGAGGGAATCAGGTTTGGCATGATTTGTTCTTCACAAATCCATGGTGGGTATCACTTATGACCCTATTATCATCTAGATCCTTACAAATTGATTGTTTAATAATTTGTGCCACTATCTTTCCAGGTATCAAAGTTAGGCTGTTTGGTCTTTAATTCCCCAAGTCTTCTTAGTTCCCCTTTTTTAAAGATAGGTAGTGTTTGCCCTTCTCCAGTCCTCTGGGACCTCACCCATCCTCCATGAGTATGCCCTTAAAACCCTCTGTATGCCAACTGGCAAAGGGCACACCCAATAAACTGTTGTCAGAATATATAGCCAAGCAGTGTCCTGTAAGATATCATATAAAAACAGGTGACTTGCTGGTCATTAATACTATTGCATGATTTATGTCCACTTAGTGTGTAAAGAATTATGTATGTGTGCTGGAAATATGTTACTAAACTATGTTCAGACCACACAATTTGAGTAGAGAGGATAAACAAGCTTGTCATAGACAAAGGAATGTTTTTTCACTTGTTTGCCTGTATCTCCAATGTAAATTGAGCTAAATTGAGCAAAATTTAGTAAAGTGAGGCCAGATACAATGGAAGTACATTTACATCTAAGGTAAACAAAGTGATTAAGCCAATTAAAAAAGCAAATTGACCAGAGGATGAGGAAGACAGTATAGCATCTACACCCTAGCAGAGGCTGGGTTTACTTTGCAAAAATACATTTCAGCGGTTTACTGGACTATAAGAAGAGGAGAACAAAGGGAACAGCACCCTCTGACTGTGGAGGTTGGATCCTCTGGCCTGGAGTGCTGGAAATGCTGGTAACCTCATGTAAGTGAGAAAACTGACTAGGCAAAGACTGCAACTTCCTAAAATTAAGTTTCAGTCACTAGAAAGCATGTTTTGCTTTGTTTGTAACCATATCTGTCTGTTTTTATCTTTTTTGTTCTTTACTAATAAACTTCTTTTTAGTTTTACTATAAACCATCTCAGTGTCGTTATATTGAAGTATAGAGTAAGTCCTCAGATAACCTAACTGGCTGGTGCTTACACTGTCTCTTTGCAGGCAGAGAACTTAATTTCTGTGAGTGTTCAGTGAGAGGGACTGGACACTACAGAGAACTACTTGGGAACTGGGGTTCACTGATCATTACCTGCAAGGCAAGATTAAGACTGGCAGAGTCTTGAGGAGATTGCTGGTGAATTGGACAAACTAGTGTGGTAGGGAGCTGACACACAGTCTAATCTCCAGCAAAGCTCACTCTTGCTTAGGTAGAGGGGTAACACAGTGGCTTTCGATTCTGAGCTGCCCTAAGGAGAGTGTCATATTGAGTTCTTGAAGATAATAGCTAACAGTTCCGAGATTGCTTCAGCTAGTTTCTTAAGTACTCCTGGGTGAATTTTGTCAGGTCCTGCCAACTTGAATACATCTAACTAATCTAAATATTCTTTAACCTGTTCTTTCCCTATCCAGATTGTGTTCTTCCCCCTTTGTTGTTAATATTAACTGTGTTAAGCACCTGTTCACAATTAATCTTTTTAATGAAGACTGAAGCAAAATAGACATTAAACACCACATCTTTGTTGGTGTTATCCCCATTATAAGCTCTCCTTCCCCACTAAGTAGAACAACTATACTTTCCTTTATCTTTCTCTTGCTCCTAATGTACTTATAGAACCTCTTCTTATTGCTTTTTATGTCCCTTGGTATGTGTAACTCATTTTGTGCCGCAGTCTCTCTCATTGCATTCCCACATGCTTGCACTCTTCTTTTCTACTCCTCTTTAGCAATTTGTCCATGTTTCCACTTGTTGTAGGATTCCTTTTTGATTTACAGGTCATTAAAGAGCTCCTGATGAAGCCATATTGGCCTCTTACTGTTCTTCTTATGCAGGAGGCCAGATCAGAGGATCCTAATGGTTCCTCTTGGTCTTAAAATCTATGAAATACATAAGGAGGTGCAAAATCACCTGCTCTGAAGAAAATGAGCCCCGTACAGCAGCCCTGTTGAGATCAATGATAAGCTTGCCTGAGCCTGGACTTCAGGATTGGTTCCCCTTATATTTTGATACAAGATCAAATATTCCCCATAGCAAGGGAAATTTAGCACTGAAGTATCTACATTTATATTCAAACAGTGGCGGCCCAGGGGCTTTGTTTGAACATAGTAAGCCAAATGTTCTCAATGGTAGCAGATGACAGAACGAGGAGTAATGGTCTCAAGTTGCAATGGGGGAGGTTTAGATTGGATATTAGGAAAAACTTTTTCACTAAGAGGGTGGTGAAACACTGGAATGCGTTACCTAGGGAGGTGGTAGAATCTCCTTCCTTAGAGGTTTTTAAGGTCAGGCTTGACAAAGCCCTGGCTGGGATGATTTAACTGGGACTTGGTCCTGCTTTGAGCAGGGGGTTGGACTAGATGACCTTCTGGGGTCCCTTCCAACCCTGATATTCTATGATTCTATGATTCTAAATCCCGAGGCCCTTCCTTTGCTTTTGCTCACTTCAGTAGGAGTCTGCCTGAGTAAGGACAGATGTGGCCCATATATTTCGTAACAAAAATCAAAATACTTTTCCTAAGGAAACACAGCCTTTTGGGGTTAACATTCTATAGGATCTTGGATATTATCTAGAATAATTGCTTTTGTCTACTTGTCTTGGGTACTTTCAGAACATTTCACATCACTCTTTCCCCTCTTTCACAGAAGAATAAAGACTAATATTATGACACCCAGTATTGTTGCATATGCCAAGTATAACCAAAAAAACCCCAACAAAATACAGTGAGCATTACGAGCTAAATCTGTCCCCAGCGCATAGCCCATAGTGCCCTGGTGCCAGTGTAGACTGATCTGTGGAGAGACAGGGGAGAAAGAATCCTCCCCATAAGCAAATCTGCAGTGGCTACTGCTGCCTTCAGAACTGCAATAACTCCCACTGCTCCTGCACCCTCATCTGGCAGAAGCAAGCCTCCAGCCCCCTCCTATATGCACAGCCTACTGCATGTTAGTGTGCAACAAGTGTCTCTGCAGAGGAGTGACAACCCCCTGCATGGGGTCCCAGGTTGCTTCCCTCCTCGTTCTGCACACACGTCTACTGTGATCAGAGCCCAATGCAACTATCACTGTGAGGAGTAGGGGAGTTATGACAGGATTTACTCCTAGATGTATCTGAAATCAGCAATAAGCTAGAAAAAGCTTTTTCTAGGTTTTTTTTTTTTAACGTCCATTGTATACTGCTCATTTATAATCCAAAATGCATTAACACTGACACATCTAATAGATGCTGTGAAACAAGACATGCATTCAGCAGTACAGTACCTGATAATTACTATTGTGATCCAGCCCAGCTTTCATTGATTTGCTTCTAGAAGCAGCAGCAGTTTGAGTTAGTTCCAGCCGGGCTTGCAAGTTGTTAAAGCACTCGAAGAATACATCAGTGCTCCCATCAGCACAGGTAATAGACTTTAAAAGATCATCCTTTTTATCTCTGATATCTGTGTGAAGTTTTTGCAGCTCTAGAGACAGAGTCTAAAGGATTGAAAAGAAGAGAAGGCTAGTGAAAATGGTCCTTGTTAGAGAAGATTCAACTTTTAAAAACACCAGCAGGACTCAGGTTGCTACTTTTACTCAAATATAATGGGCCTGATCCGCCTTCTCCGTGTAAATCCACTGACTTCGTGGAGTTACTCCTGATTTACACCAGTGTAAGTGAGAGAGGAGACCTATCTATTTAGTTGTAACAGGAACCCATTGATGCCCATACATCTGTGTTTTGGTGCGCTTACCTCACACAGTCCCTGCTGCACAGCAGCCTCTTCACTGGAGAGCACGCAGGTGTTTAACATCTCTTCCATGTTGTTCAAACACTGACTGATCGCCAAAAGCAGCTCAAAGAGCTTTCTGTCCAAATTTAAGGAAGCTTCCCCGGCCCCATTTTCCTGGATGAAGACAAGTTATAGCATTTTTCAAAGCTTCCAACCAAGTCAGAGATGATACTGAGCAAGAACATTGACTAAAGAAATGTGTGTAAAACAGTGAAATATTATCCAACTCAGGCTATTAGTAATAAACAGAGATAGTAAAATACTGAATGGCTGATTTGGAAACAGTCCTCACCCCAACCTTCTATTTTGTACCCATGCAATACTGCAGACTCAACTGAAGTCAGTAACATGACCCATTATCTAATGTTGCAATTTTGATGTGCAAATGACATCACTTGTGCCAGCAAATGTTTGCATCAGGGCAATAGCTAATGTTGGGGTTGAAAAATGAGAAGCTGCTTCTCAAAATCCAGACCTCATTCCACAGTGCACTACGAACCTGACCAAAGCCTGCCTCTATAATACACTCAGTTTTGGGGAACATGGTTACTGACTAGCTGTGCTTCATAGTGCTAAAGCTATGTCTACCTTTCTAGAAGTCCTTGTCATTTTTAGAATAATAGAGCACGTGATTTGTACCTGTGTCTGCACAACATTTGCTTCTTGGCTTAGATCTCCAAGCTGCATGGTGTAGGTTTTCAGTTCCTCAACACTTGGGGTTCTAATGCTACATACAGCACCTCTCGGCAGAATATTCAGTTTTGTTGTAATCTAATGTTTGGAAAAGCAAATTACAGTTAGATTAATGATTCAGATTAAAAATGGAACCATACTGCTACATAATATTCTTTTTAAAACAAAAAATTAAAACAACACCATCTGGATCCTACGGGTCACATTTTCACTAACAGGAAGGAAGTTCATCTGCAAAAAGGTTTTCATACCTATTGCATCCACAAAAACCTATTTATGTGCACACAAAGGTGCCACTTCGGCCTCTGGCTGAAAACGTAGCACTATGAGTTTCAGTCTTTCAAAACTACAGGCTGCAGTTCTCAGTAAGGCAACCCCCCTGTTTACTTCTGTTTGAGTTCTCATTGAGTGACGACTGCATGTTCCAGTCCTTCACCACTCATGACCCTCCTTGAGTAACTGATATTGTCCCATGCAATGGAATCATTTCTGAGAACACAAAATATCAGCTTGTTTGTAGTTACTAATTTTTTTTAATACCAACAAACAAAACTGACAACAGTACAAGTTATTCATGTTCTCACACAGTAAAAACCTGCAAATTCATACTAATAATCTTCAATCCCTACAGCCCAAACTTTGTCTTTTACATACACCATGTACATCCTCATAGAGGACAATGGAGTCCCGCAATGGTGAATGTAAGGACAGAATTTGTCCCTGCGATCAATGTTTGCATCTGCAAGAACTGGGCTTTAATCTCTATCTAATCATTTAATTAAGGCTAGGAATTGCGCACCTAACTCCCTTAGGCTTCTTTGAAAATCCCAGATGAAATAAAAAAAGGCAGCATCAGGCCTAACCATTTAATACAAGAATTCATCTAGATGGCCTCTATGCTACTTATTACACTCACCACTGCAGTGACACCATCTAACAGAAACTTAAAGAAAAGCACCAATGACTACTCATAATGGCTTTCAAGGATGAGCGAGAGAACCAGTAATACTAAAAATGCCAGTAACAATACCACTGACTAGTATAAATCACGATTTCAATTGGACAGCTATGACACAGTTTTCAATTATTTAATGATGTTAAGAGAGACAATATGATGATACAGAAAGCAAAATGTATTCATTTATGCCTTTGCCGTATCTGAATAAGGAGCACATATTAGAGGTAATAATTATTTTGTATTGGAAGGAACATAAACGAACCTGAGGGTCAGCAAGCTGACACATAGGAGACTTCATCATAGAAAACAGCTCTTGTTGTAAATATTGCCACTTATCACCAGTCTGGTCCTTTAAAAATGGACCAGCAAACCCACTCCTTGGGATAGGTACATTACTGCTGTGTTCGGGGAACATGATCATAAGAACAAGGAAAGATTAGCATATCAGTAGATTGTTACAACTGTGTGTACAGAATTATCTCCCTTAACCTACGCTCCTTCCCCACATATACCCACAGTAAAATCAACAGAATGTGTGAATTTAGCCTCATCCTTAATCACATTTTTTTTGCCACTCCCTTTCCTCCCACTTTTGTTTTGCTTGTTATCCACTTAGGCTACAATCCTGTGAAGATTTACATACATGCTTAGCTTTATAAATTGTGAACACTCCCATTGCCTTCAATGACTTCTTGAATTCAGTGAGATGACTCCAGCATGTAAATTTAAGCTTCTACTCGTATCCTTGCAGGACAGGGGCCTTAAACTGTCAGCTCATTGGGGGTAGGGTCCGTACCTCCACTTGCATGTACAGTACTTAGCATACAGTTGGCACAACAGAAATAATAACTAACAAGAATAATCTTCCTTCAAGCTTTCCCTTTCATTCAGTAGTAGCTTATCACCAAATATTGTGTTAAAGAGGTGAAATAAAAGATAGTGGATTTTTTAAACAATACTATTATGATAGAGAAAAGCCTTCAGTGCATATTTATACTCCATGGCTGTCAGGTGATGTATTGTTTTTAATAACCATCAGCATAATATTCTAAGCAGCACCACAGACATTTAAAAGCATGGGAATGATGTAGCATACAGTGTTGGGGCAGAATGAAATGCAGCACAGCAGAAGGCTGAAGCTGTGTCTACACTTACAGTGGCAGGTACAGGACAGGCACTATATGTGTAGCTACATGCTGCAGTGAAAGGCTCCAGCAGTGGGGAGGGCTCTGACAGGAGCCTTTCCCCTCTGCCTGAGGCTTTTGCCTGCTGCCAGAGATTTTCACTGCAGCCGGGAAAGGCCCTGGCAGGGGAGGCAGCAGGACGCTACCTTGCTAAAAATTACAGGGTAGACATGAAGAAAAGGAGTACTTGTGGCCCTTAGAGACTAACAAATTTATTTGAGCATAAGCTTTTGTGAGCTACAGCTCACTTCATCATTGCATCCGATGAAGTGAGCTGTAGCTCACAAAAGCTTATGCTCAAATAAATTTGTTAGTCTCTAAGATGCCACAAGTACTCCTTTTCTTTTTGCGAATACAGACTAACACGGCTGCTACTCTGAAACCTGTCATTATGCAAGGGTAGACATGGAAGGCACTGTTTGGATGGGTAGAGAGCTGTGGAGTAGATACCCAGGGGGTCAGGCATGTAGGGCACTCTCTTCTACTCACTCAAGCCATGCCTCACTCTCTGTGCTTCTATTTATACCCATGCTAGCTGGGTGTGCAGTGTCTGTACTCTACACACTGCCTAAATGTAGATGTATCTTAAGGCAACAGGATACATAACTATAGGTGATAACTGCATACATTATAAAACTTTGGCACATATCTGGAATTAATTAATTATAAAGCACCAATAACATACCTGTAGGGCAAGTTTCTTCCAACTCAACTAAGTTAGAAGTTCACTTATGCCCTGTCGTATGAGGGATTATATCACTTCCCAAACTCCCTTTTTAAAAATCCTTACTATTCTAACTCAGGATGTTCTCATTATCCATATAAATGTCTAGTCCTTTTTTGAATACTTCTGAGCTCTTGGCCTCAGTGATAACCACAGGCTAATTGTACACTGTGTGTGAAAACTTCTTACCTTCTACTAGTTTTAAATTTGCTGCTTTTTACTATCACTGAATGTCCCCTTGTTTTTGTGAAATAAGGAGAATAGAGGTGCCTGATCTACCTCTGTATATAAGTTTTTGTGGTCATGCCTACCATAGCTTATGACACACAATAATTATTATTATTTATATTACCATAACATATAGGAGGCCTAGTCATGGATCCGGATCCTATCGTGGTAGGCACTGTACAAACACACTTGAGTTATGTAGCAATTTCAGGGGATACTACAGTGTGAATTGGATCTCCACTAAACTGTACCGCTTTTGGCAGATTTTTTCCTTCTGTAATTTTTTTTTTTTTTTTTGGCAACACACCCCTGTGTGAGAACCTCCTGTGCTACAGCAATCCTGCAGACCATATGGTGTTTGGAAGCCACATAATATGCTCAGTGACTAATTTTTCTATTTTGTACCTTGAATCTAACTTCTGAGTAGTGCTGTCATCAAAGTGTGGCTGCATTTTCTCTACATAAAATTTGATGAAGTCGACAAGATTATTTTGCTCAGTCCGTTTTAACGACAGTTTCTGGAAATAAGGAACAACATGAATGATAAAGTAAAGCGTGTAAACCATGTTCTTCTCAAAGGATGGTCTTGGTTGCTCTTTAACAAAAATAAATAAAAAAAATTACAGCTACCAAAACAAAAAGCAACTGATTATATACATGTGAACTACACATAACTTTACCAAATACATAACTTTTCTTAGATGATAGAACATTATGGAATTGTTTTATGTTGAGATCTAAAAGCTAATAATAAAACCATAGAAATGTAGGGCTGGAAGACATTTCAAAAGGTCTTCTAGTTCAGCCCCCCCATGCTAAAGTGGGATTAAGTATATGTAGGCCATCCCTCACAGGTGTTTGTCAAACCCTGTTCTTAAAAACCTTCAATAATGGGATTCCACAACCTCTCTAGTTGCCTTCATTGATGGCTATCACATCAGGGCAGGAGAACAGAGCATACTGTGAAATAAGGGACCAATCTTTCCATTCTTATTCTGGCAAAACTCCCATTGAATCCAATGAGACTTTTGCTTGAGTATGAACCACTAGGTTTAACCGTGTGTCTTTTAATTAGAAGAGGGAGTTGAATTAAAAATTCAGCAACTCCAGTCTCCAGTGATTCAGTCTGGATTGTTTACTTGAGTAATCTTCAAAGAGAGAAGGCACAAAAAGGGAAAAGCTGATTTTCAAACAGCAGAATCTACAGTGTTACTTACAGAACCGAGAACATGAGCTCATATTTTTAATCTGCTAACCGTAACCTTAAAAGCCACTATGGGCTAGATTGTGGGTAAAATTTTTAAAAACCTCAAATTATACTGGAGCCTCAAGTCCCATTTTCAAAAGTGACTTAGGTATTTAGCGCCAGATTTTCAAAGATATTTAAAGTGTTTAAGGTGCAGAAAGGTGCCTAGTGGTATTTTCAGAAGTTCCTGAACAGGTTCGTCACGTGTTTAGGTGCTTTAGAAAATCCCACTATATGCCTATATGCATCTTTAGACACCTAAATAATTTTGAAAATACGGCCCTTAGGAACCGAAGTCCCACTCACTTTCAATTAGAATTAGGCTCCTAAGTGCCCAAGACACTTTTGACAATTTTTTCCCATGCCTCTAGGCACAGCCATGATCAAGGTGTGCAGTGTAAGCTGCCCCGCTCCAGGAGTGCCCTTGGAAGGTACGCACCTCAGACACACCCCTCAAGGCTTTGTCCACACACAAAAGCTGCACTGGTTTAGTTAAATCAGTGTTGCTTTGCGTGATGACTCTTTTACATCAGTTTAGGCCTGTTAAGTAACACTCACTGTTCCCGCCCCCCAGCTCCAGGGAGTAGTAGTTTGCTGCTAGCATTTACCAGGAGCAAACTACAACACCTCCCTCTCACAAGCTCAGCTGCACTGGTCAGGGTGTTGGGGGTGGAGCCAAGGCTCTGCCCATTCCCTGCCCCCACTCCCCTACTCCTGGCAGTGCCTGCTTACTCCCATGTGCCCAGACCCTAGGCAGCGTAACCCTCACAGAAATACAGGGAAAGCTCTCCCTCCCTGAGAAAGTGTATAATCCAAGTCACGGTCTAGCCCTCAGAGTCAAGCATATCTGAACAAAGCAGATAATAAACAACTGATCTTTGTATTTATGGGATGAGCGGTAGGATTACCTGATGCTGCTGCAAACCATTACGGCTGCTGAACGGTGGCACATCAGTGGTAACGAGGTTGGATACTTTGGAGCTGCCACGCTGAAGAAGTTCTGAAGGGATCTTTTCACTGTTGTTGAGCTATAAAGCGAGACAGTGTTTTGTGAAAGCTCTCAGAAGTCAAAAGGTGGCAAAATATGTGTGTGTAGTTTAGGGAAGAGATGCTATCATGACAGGTTCTGAAAAATAACTGGGGATGAACCAGGGATGACCTCTCAGAAGGATGGGACAAGGCTACTAGTTTAGCCTTGCTGCAAAGATATTTGTGCTGTTTCACCAGGGGAGAGCTTGAATTTATTCTCATCTTCCAGTAAAGTCCTTTATTCCATTAGTTCACCTCCCCACACTGTTGGTAGCAGAATTATAGGGAAGTGTGGTTTTGGAAGTTTCATTGTCACCAACTCTTAACACTTTTGCCTGAATGAGCTATGGCGAGGTGCAATTTATGCATGTAAAACTAGCTTCCAACTTCCAAATGGTTCACATGGTTTGGAAGCTGTGTAGATTTTCTGCCTGGTGATACTTGTAGAGGAATGCTGGTATACAACAGGAGAGTTTAGCACCACCAGTCCCTTCCCTGGCTACCACTACTCATCTTTCAGACAGAGCTGTTACAGGGTAGGTGAGCCTGCAGCTGTCTTTGCCAATGCACCCACCCCTAGCAGACTTTCCTGAAGCCATCATAAAAAGAGGGGGTGGGGAACTAGCCCCACAGCTGTAACTGACTGCCAATAAATGAGTCAATCTAAGCAGAGATATTCAGAGAGATATTCAAATGAGTACTGAATAGGCATAGAGAACAACCTATTCTTTCATCGATGTTGGAGATCCTCCAGTGGAAGACTCAGGTGGGGCAGTGTGGGAAAGCTTGCATTGTCACTGCCCTTGCTATTCCTGTTCTCTGAAGAGAGGGCTACAGTCTTTGGAATTGTCCACTTGGAGCCTTTCACCACCAGGATCTTTATTATACATAACATTTTTTAAAAAATCTTAAAATATTTTTGTCATTCTCTCTCATTTGTGGCTCATAAAACTTTGACCTCAAATCACTGTGCTCTTTAAGCAAAACGAAATCGTTCAGAGAACCACTAAAACCATTACAAACAGCAAGCTGTGCATAATTATATAGCACTGTGAACTACAACGACAGTGACAGACACGCACATTCATTTGCATCCATCCCTTAATTTCACATCGTCTCTTATAACTAGTTCTCTGAAGCTCTCACCTATTACAGCACGTCTCACTCACAGGACTTCGCATAGTATTCAGGCTTTTTACCTGTTCTTCACTGTATTTGTCCTGAAGCATCACCTGGACTTTTTCCAAATTGCACTTCACATCCTTGAGCTTCAAGGAAAGGGCCTCTGCTTCTTTCTGAGGGCCTGTACTATCTCCTTGCTGCCTATCTCTGCAATCTTCCAATAAAGAAGCAACCTTTTGTTCAATCTCTGATAACATAACCTAGGAAATAGAGCAGTTAATTATTCATCTTTACCAGCACAACTGCCTAATACTCTAGTCACTGTTCACACTTCAGCTGTTTGCTTCCGGGGGCTGCTTAAGGTAAATGCTGCACCCCTGACCCCCTCCCATGCCCAAAACCCCCTGCTCCAGCTCTCTGAACCCCTCGGTCCTAGTCCAAAGCACCCTCCTGCACTCCAAACCCCTCATCCCCAGCCCCACACCAAAGCCTGCATTCCCAGCCAGAGACCTCCCCCTTCCCCCACAACCCAACCCCCTACCCAAGCCCTTATCCCCTCCCACCGTATCATCAAATATTTGTTCGCCACAAAGGTACTGACAGACTGTAATCAGGTCACTCCTTAACTGTCTCTTTGGCAAACTAAATAGATTGAGCTCCTTGAAGAAAAGGAGTACTTGTGGCACCTTAGAGACTAACAAATTTATTAGAGCATAAGCTTTCGTGAGCTACAGCTCATATCATCGGATTTAGCTCATGAAAGCTTATGCTCTAATAAATTTGTTAGTCTCTAAGGTGCCACAAGTACTCCTTTTCTTTTTGAGAATACAGACTAACACGGCTGCTACTCTGAAACCTGAGCTCCTTGAGTCTCTCTCTATCAGGCATGTTTTTTAATTCTTTAATCATTTTGTGGCTCTTCCCTGAACCTTCTCTAATTTTTCCATCCTCTTTTTTAATTGTAGACATCAGAGCTGGACACATTATTCCAGTAGCAGCCATACCAGTGTAAAAATAGAGATAATATAACCTCCCTATTCCTATGCAAGATTCCCGTTTATGCATCCAAGGACTGCCACTAGCCTTTCTGGCCACAGCATCTCAGTAGAAGTTCGTGTTCTGCTGATTATCCACCATGATCCATAAGGCTTGTAAGTGACTTGGCAGTCAGTGAGTGAGGAAAGGAAAATGCTCTGGCTATATTAATACAGTACAGCATTTTTTTCTTTCTTTTTTAAGCTTTTCATAGAATCATAGAATCATAGAATCATAGAATATCAGGGTTGGAAGGGACCCCAGAAGGTCATCTAGTCCAACCCCCTGCTCAAAGCAGGACCAAGTCCCAGTTAAATCATCCCAGCTAGGGCTTTGTCAAGCCTGACCTTAAAAACCTCTAAGGAAGGAGATTCTACCACCTCCCTAGGTAACGCATTCCAGTGTTTCACCACCCTCTTAGTGAAAAAGTTTTTCCTAATATCCAATCTAAACCTCCCCCATTGCAACTTGAGACCATTACTCCTCGTTCTGTCATCTGCTACCATTGAGAACAGTCTAGAGCCATCCTCTTTGAAACCCCCTTTCAGGTAGTTGAAAGCAGCTATCAAATCCCCCCTCATTCTTCTCTTCTGCAGACTAAACAATCCCAGCTCCCTCAGCCTCTCCTCATAAGTCATGTGCTCTAGACCCCTAATCATTTTCGTTGCCCTTCGTTGTACTCTTTCCAATTTATCCACATCCTTCCTGTAGTGTGGGGCCCAAAACTGGACACAGTACTCCAGATGAGGCCTCACCAGTGTCGAATAGAGGGGAACGATCACGTCCCTCGATCTGCTCGCTATGCCCCTACTTATACAACCCAAAATGCCATTGGCCTTCTTGGCAACAAGGGCACACTGCTGACTCATATCCAGCTTCTCGTCCACTGTCACCCCTTTTAATTATATATATATAATTATTTTAATTATATCCATTTGCAAAGTCAGAAATATTCTAGGAGTTCTATTCATGTTATGAGACTAATACTTAGAAAAATACAAAATCTGTGTATTAACTAATAGATAAAGAGGTATGTTTTAAAAAGGAAGCCATTTCAAAATGTAGTTTTTAAACCATCTACAGAAGCAGAATAGGATATCGTTAGGGCCAAATTTTGACTTCAGGGTTTATACGGAAGAAGTCCAAAATGTCACAGCTAGGTAAGGAACCATACTTGTGGAGATCATGGTCCACAAATTCTCTTCCCCTTTGACCTATTGGTGCAGGCTCTCCATTCCAACAGTGATAATAAGAGCACAATTACAATGACACAGTCATCAAGATTGATTTGCTTTGACTGCATATCTGTGCTTGCAGCTGCTTTGTGCTACTCTCCCTTGTGCTATGAGGCCTTGTTGAGACCAGTAAAAATGTTGCTTTTTGAGTTCCACCTGTCAAAACTGAGCTAAATATTAAACTCTGACTATATTGGTATTAAATAGGGTTTATAGTGGAGTTAAACTAGTTTTCCTAGTTTATATAACGCCCTGGTATGAACCCTGAGTGAATAGGCCTGTAGTCATTTGTAGTAGTGGAATCAGGCCTAGTACATAAACTAGCTGAGAACATTCTCATCGATTAAAATGGGCATCTTTGTATTAGGCCATTGTGTTCCCCAAAGCTTGTCATTGCTGCAGATAGTGACAGAGTGAAAAGATCCACACTATCTCAGTGAAAAGGAATGAGCTGTAGCTACGGTAGCATGCACAAATATAAACCTGTCCAGTTGCAGTGTTGAACACCTAGGTTCCATTTAGGAAGACCAGATAGCAATCGTGAAAAATAGGGACAGGAGGCAGCGGGTAATAGCACCTATATAACACAAAGCCCCAAATACCGGGACTGACCTTATAAATTGGGACATCTGGTCACTCTAGCTCCATCTAATCCTGCAAAGACTTATGCAAGGGAATAATTTTATGTACATTGTCTTCACATTGACTTCAATTGGACTATTCTTACTGCAAGAAGCTCATACTTAAGTCTGCAGGACTGGGCCCCAGGATGCAAAACAAAAATTTACATTTTAGGAAGAAATTTTAAAGCACTTTTATCTGAAAAGCCTACACTAAAATAAAATGGAAATGTCAAATGGTTAGCAAATTCCCTATTCAGTAAACAAGCTTTTATCATGACTGAGGTCACTGTCTCATTAAAAAAAACCAACCTGCCTTTTATTAGTGAATTTAAACCGGTGAACTTTTTATACACATTATACACATTGGGGTGGAGAGATAGCTCAGTGATTTGAGCATTGGCCTCCTAAACCCAGGGTTGTGAGCTCAATCCTTGAGGGGACCATTTAGGGATCTGGGGCAAAAATAAGGGACGGTACTTGGTCCTGCTGTGAAGGCAGGGGACTGGACTCAATGACCTTTCAAGGTCCCTTCCAGCTCTACGAGATAGGTATATCTCCATATAAATTAATAAAACTATGCAGACCAAAATGATCTGTGTAAATTACAGTAAATCTTTCTTTACAAAACACAAATTTGTTATGCTGTAAATCCTACCTAAGATCTCAGACACTAAAATATACAAACAAGGAAACAATGTGTACAATATGGTTTAAAAAAAGATAATTGGAAAAAAGCAGTTAAAATCAAAACCAAGTGGTTCCTCTTCATTACAGTGTACGGCAGAGTATGCAGGAACAAGAGCTGAAGCAGTAATTGTAGCTTTTATGCAAACACACCTATTGGGGGAAGGGTGATTGGTTTAGCTGGCAGCAGTGAACTTTGACCACTTAATCTTACCTGGCAATCAGCAAGCTGCTGTTCCACCATCTGTTGCATTTCAGGGGTCTGGGTTTCTGATTCCAGGGACACTTTAGCTTTGTCTAGCCACAGCTCCAGCTCAGCAACCTGTATCTGGCAGACATGGAGGATCTTTTCAGGCTCGGGCCTATTGCTATCCACTGTTTCCTTTGAATCTCCTGGTTTGTTCTGAAAGCACTGGCCAGTGTTTGTGTCAGGAGAAGGCGTGTCACCCTGAAGCAAAGGACATTCAAACACAGAAAATCTATCAGCAGAAAATGTTTAACTTTGGGATACCAAGAGCTATGAACCTGCACTGGCTGTCACCTTATTCCCAGGTTAAAACAGAAAGAAAAACCCCAACAACTACGCTGAATGATCATATGATCTGGTGCAAAAGGTTTCCAAGCAGCCAATTTGCATTTACACAGGTATATCTGAGCACACAGGAAGAACAATGACTCATGGTTCATTAACTAGCTATCCCAGAGGATAGGTATTTTTCTGTGAGTCCAATGCAAAGTTTTGTATTCTAAGACACACAGAGCATGCAGCTGGGAAATACTTATGCGCTACTTTTAGGAGTTCAGTTCCAAATAAACTTTAAAAGCATTCTTTATTTTGCATGTAGGCTTTACAGAAAATATTGTAGAGTCTTAACTCAAACCCACCCTTGAATAACATTTCTCTTTTATTTATCTTCACCCTAGGAGCAGCCTTTAACATTCTGTGATAAACACAATTTTCTTAAGTTTTGGACAAGCAGGCAAATTTTCAAAAATGCATACGCAGGTCGGGGTTGTGCACACGCAGGCACAGACATGCATGTGCAAATCTCTAATTTTCATATGCGAATTGAGAGCGTAAAGCAAGTGTCTGCAAAAATACATACATATGTCTGACAATTAGGGCCCTAATGTGGTAATGTAGGGGTCGGCAACCTATGGCACGCGAGATGATTTTTAACGGCATGTTGCTGCCTGCCAGGTACCAGCCGCCGGCCCCGCTAAGCCCGCTGCTGAACCCAGCAGCGGGCTGAGCTGGACTGGGACCCCAGCATGCAGCAGCGTGCCATTAAAAATCCTGCCCACCCCGGCCCGCTCTTCTCCACCCCCCTGCGGGGGCAGGGTGAAGAAGCTTGATCCTGCCGGCTGCTGCTGCAGGGCAGGCAAGTTCCCCTTCCTCCGCCTCTTCCCCCCAGCATGCTGGGTTCCTGCCCATCCTCCTCTCCCTCCCTGCCACCGATCAGCTGATGGTCCTTGCCAGGGAGGGGGAGAAGCGGAGCCGCAGCACGCTCGCTCTGTGCTCGGGGAGGAGGCGGAGATGAGGTGGGGACAGGGCCTTGGGGAAGGGAGTTGGAATCAGGACTCATCTCCTCCAGCCCCCTGCCGTGAGCCGCTCTAGGCAGGGGGCTGGGAGCACCCCCATGACCCTAGCCCACACCCCAGCCCCCTGCCCTGACCCCTGCACCCCCCACACACTCCCAGCCCTCTGCCCTGACTCCTGCACCCCCCCACATACCCAGTCCTCCCACAACCTATTCCCTGACTCTTGCACCCCCCACATTCTCACCCCTACCCTGAGCACCAAACGGGAGCTCCTGCACCCCTCGCACCAAATGGGAGCTGCCCATGTAAGCACTCCACACCCAAACCTCCTGCCCCAACCCTGAGCCCCCTCCCTCATTCTAGCTCCTGGCCAGACCCTGCACCCCAACCCCCAGCCTGCTCCTTCACCCCCAGACCTGTGCTCAGTGCACCCCTACCCTTGGCTCAGTGCAGAGAAAGAGGAATAGAATGGGCTAGAACCAGGGAGAAGGTAGGTACTCACTTTGTGTGGGCAGGGTCGGGATCCCAGACCGGCAGCGGTCTGAGTGGGGCCGGCAGCCAGGACCCTGGCTGGCAGGAGCCGGCGGATGGAACCCCAGACCAGCAGTGGGCTGAGTGGCAGCGGGCTGAGCCGCTCAGTCCACTGCCAGTCTGGGGTCCCAGCCACCGGCCCCAGTCAGCCCACTGCCGGTCTGGGGTTCTGGCTGCAGGCCCCTTGCCAGCCGGGGTCCCGGCCGCAGGCCCCTCTCAGCCTGCTGCTGGCCTAGGTGAATGGAACCCCAGGCTGGCAGTGGGCTGAGCGGGCCGACGGCATAAGATCAGCATTTTAATTAATTTTAAATGAAGCTTCTTACACATTTTGAAAACCTTGTTTACTTTGCATACGACAATAGTTTAGTTATATAACATACAGACTTATAGAGAGAGACCTTCTAAAAAACGTTAAAATGTATTACTGGCATACAAAACCTTAAATTAAAGTGAATAAATGAAGACTCAGCACACCACTTCTGAAAGACTGCCGACCCCTGTGGTAGTGGAACGATAACTCTTTGGGCAGACACACCAACAGCAATAGTATGGTATTCACTGGCTTTTAAGATGCAAGTTGGTGGATGACAAGACAGGAAAAGTACATTGTTTTAAATATTACACTGTGTTACTTTATTAAATAAGTAAACATCACTTTTGTTGCTTGTCTCTTAAGGGGTCTGGAACATGGCCATTATGAATTTAATACATAAAAGCAAAGAAATCTTAATTTAACACTACACATCCAGGAACTGATTAAATATATATGTGTGCAAGTGTGCTTGTGTGTGTGTGCGTGCCTACACACGTATCGGAATGGTATTAGGAAGTGTCAGCTGGGATTTTCAGCTTTCAGTCTAGATATATTTGTTGTTATGAGTTCACTCACTCAAATACACATGGAGGGGTGAAAGCAGATTAATTTCTTTTTGGTTTTTAGACTAGGATTTTTTTTAAAAATGTATCTTTTAATACAGATCTTAAAACTGTACTTGTTGGAAAATGGGATTTCTATCCAGTGGGAAACATTGACATTTTCAAATTTGTTTACACTCTGAATCAGAACAAAATTTAAAAATTTACCATGGAATAGAAATTCCAAAAACATTTCAATTCAGACAGTGAAATGTTTCATTCTGATAGTGTCAAAACAATCATATTAAATATATAAAATAATATATAAATATAATAGTAAAATTAAATATAAAAGTCAAAACAAAATTGAAATAATAAATTCTAAACAAAATGAGAATGTCAAAATTAGTTGCATTGATTTTCTCCTATCAAAAATGGTGTTGAAATCAACATATTCCCACAAACCTTTCAATTTAGCTGAAACTTTCCAGCTAAAAGGTGGAGTGGTGGTGGTGATATAACACTTGAATTATACCAGTATAGCTAAAGTGGCTTAATTGTTGTGTATAGACAATCCCTAAGTACAGAACACAAATAAACCCACTTCCTAAATCTCTATATACATGTTAAGCTCTGCCGTCAATAATTACGCTGTACTGGTCTTCCTTAATACAAATATATTGTTCGAGATGGGTTAGCAGTAGTGTATTTGTATGTTACCGAGAGACCCAGCCAGCAGCATGCATTAGAACAGTTTCACTTCCTTTAACTTAGATTGAATTCAAAGGTATTTAATATTTTTTTTTACAGTAGCTCCAAATGTCTTCCCTTGTGGACTTGTCGCAGCACCAAAATAAATGCACATTGGTCAACTGCATACTGAACTCGATTAGCCACCTGTCAGAACACATACATTATTTCAATCATCAAAATCCTGGTCCATCTGACAAAGTATTTCTCAAGAGAAAGCAAACTGATTTAGTGTTTACAGAAATACATTTCCTTCTGTCTCCATCCAGTAAATGTATGATCTTAGAAAGAAATTAGTTTAAAACACTATGTATGACATAATATGAGGGGGAAACTGGGATGGAATCACAATGCTGGCAAAATAACCATTCAGGACAATTCAAGGAAGGAAGACCTCTCCAATGGAAAATTTGTTACAGGAGCAGTAAGGGACTTTGGCAGCAGTGGTGGCTCTAGATCCCATAGTGCTTCCTCTACTGGTAGCTAGTGGGGAAGCAACTGCCTGGCTGTCACAGGCAAAGGTTCTTCTGAGTTTTTGTTCCACTGGCTTTGATATGGGGAAGAAAGGGGCAGGGGAAAATGGTGAAAGCTCATAGAGATGCCAGTACAACATATGGGCACATAATATCTCAATAATCATCCTGGAAATATTATGTATGGTTTCCTTTCTAGGACTGATCTTACACTAAGTCTGAGATTGCACCTCTCTTAGAATCATAGAATCATAGAATATCAGGGTTGGAAGGGACCCCAGAAGGTCATCTAGTCCAACCCCCTGCTCAAAGCAGGACCAAGTCCCAGTTAAATCATCCTAGCCAGGGCTTTGTCAAGCCTGACCTTAAAAACCTCTAAGGAAGGAGATTCTACCACCTCCCTAGGTAACGCATTCCAGTGTTTCACCACCCTCTTAGTGAAAAAGTTTTTCCTAATATCCAATCTAAACCTCCCCCATTGCAACTTGAGACCATTACTCCTCGTTCTGTCATCTGCTACCATTGAGAACAGTCTAGAGCCATCCTCTTTGAAACCCCCTTTCAGGTAGTTGAAAGCAGCTATCAAATCCCCCCTCATTCTTCTCTTCTGCAGACTAAACAATCCCAGCTCCCTCAGCCTCTCCTCGTAAGTCATGTGCTCTAGACCCCTAATCATTTTTGTTGCCCTTCGCTGTACTCTTTCCAATTTATCCACATCCTTCTTGTAGTGTGGGGCCCAAAACTGGACACAGTACTCCAGATGAGGCCTCACCAGTGTCGAATAGAGGGGAACGATCACGTCCCTCGATCTGCTCGCTATGCCCCTACTTATACATCCCAAAATGCCATTGGCCTTCTTGGCAACAAGGGCACACTGCTGACTCATATCCAGCTTCTCGTCCACTGTCACCCCTAGGTCCTTTTCCGCAGAACTGCTGCCGAGCCATTCGGTCCCTAGTCTGTAGCGGTGCATTGGATTCTTCCATCCTAAGTGCAGGACCCTGCACTTATCCTTATTGAACCTCATTAGATTTCTTTGGCCCAATCTTCCAATTTGTCTAGGTCCTTCTGTATCCTATCCCTCCCCTCCAGCGTATCTACCACTCCTCCCAGTTTAGTATCATCCGCAAATTTGCTGAGAGTGCAATCCACACCATCCTCCAGATCATTTATGAAGATATTGAACAAAACGGGCCCCAGGACCGACCCCTGGGGCACTCCACTTGACACCGGCTGCCAACTAGACATGGAGCCATTGATCACTACCCGTTGAGCCCGACAATCTAGCCAGCTTTCTACCCACCTTATAGTGCATTCATCCAGCCCATACTTCCTTAACTTGCTGACAAGAATGCTGTGGGAGACCGTGTCAAAAGCTTTGCTAAAGTCAAGAAACAATACATCCACTGCTTTCCCTTCATCCACAGAACCAGTAATCTCATCATAAAAGGCGATTAGATTAGTCAGGCATGACCTTCCCTTGGTGAATCCATGCTGACTGTTCCTGATCACTTTCCTCTCCTCTAAGTGCTTCAGGATTGATTCTTTGAGGACCTGCTCCATGATTTTTCCAGGGACTGAGGTGAGGCTGACCGGCCTGTAGTTCCCAGGATCCTCCTTCTTCCCTTTTTTAAAGATGGGCACTACATTAGCCTTTTTCCAGTCATCCGGGACTTCCCCCGTTCGCCACGAGTTTTCAAAGATAATGGCCAAGGGCTCTGCAATCACAGCCGCCAATTCCCTCAGCACTCTCGGATGCAATTCGTCCGGCCCCATGGACTTGTGCACGTCCAGCTTTTCTAAATAGTCCCTAACCACCTCTATCCCTACAGAGGGCTGGCCATCTCTTCCCCATTTTGTGATGCCCAGCACAGCAGTCTGGGAGCTGACCTTGTTAGTGAAAACAGAGGCAAAAAAAGCATTGAGTACATTAGCTTTTTCCACATCCTCTGTCACTAGCTTGCCTCCCTCATTCAGTAAGGGGCCCACACTTTCCTTGGCTTTCTTCTTGTTGCCAACATACCTGAAGAAACCCTTCTTGTTACTCTTGACATCTCTTGCTAGCTGCAGCTAGCTGCAGCTCCAGCATCTTCCTACAATACCTGGGGGTTTCCCATACAAAAAGAACTCTCTTTATGTGCAAAGTATTTATGGTGCATAAGAAATAGAAAATTTTTCCAGATAATAAGAAAACAGAGAAAATGGACATCTAGGTCGTGTCACATGGAATGGTCATAAATATATCAACATTGAATCCCATTTCCCATAGTATCAATAAAAAACAGTCATGAAAAGTATTGTGCAATTGGTTTTTCATTTTTAATATTGTAAATGTTCATTAGCTGATGCTTTCTAGCCAGTACAGAGCAAGTGGTGACATGCAAAAAACTCAGTCTAATCAATCTCCCCTTCAACCTACAGATACTCAGGCTCTTGGATTACTAATCTTTTCTCCAGACCTACTACTTCTGGGAGAATACTGCACACATACAGAATTCACGTCTCCTGCAAAAATTTTTTTTTTTTTTCCCTCCACAGAAAATACATTCTGCCGGAGAGGCGCTGCAATTACACCTTCACTCACCAGGGGCTGCTGTGGTGCCAGAACAGAGGGCAGCCAACTCAGCCAGCCCGGAGAGGGATGGGGAGAGGCTGCATTCCTGACAGTGTCCTGCCCCTGGGGCCAGGAAAGGAGGCACAGGAAGGGGGTGCGGGGGAGACAAACAGCGTGGGGCACACAGGGTTGCTGGGGGGGTCACAGACGGGATTCAGAAGGGCCAGTAAGTGGACAGACTGGAGTGGGGGTTGAATGGGAGTGTGGGTGCAAGGGCATGGAGAGTGGGGGTGACTGAGGGTTCACATGGGGATGGAGAGTGGGGGCGATTGACGGTTCACGGACACATGGGAATGGGGGAGTGGCTGAATGGGGCTGCAGGTACACATGGGAGAGCGGTAAATGTGCCTGACTGAATGGGAGAGCCAGTGTCTGCATGGGGGAGGCTCCCCAACTCTAACAATCTCTCCCCTCTCCCAACCCCCCCCCCCCCCCGCAAAAATCCCTGTTTCATATTTCCCACACCCAACAATCTTCCAGGTTCACGCCCAGGCTCCTGCTCAGCAGTTACTTCCCTCTCCCTCAGTTCCTCCATTACCCTGATTCCCCCAATCCTTTGCACTGCTTCTGAGGGGTGCGGGAAATACATTAGTGTATTGTAGTTTAAATGAATTAAAGTTCTCTATTAATATACTTAGAAAGGAATCTATTTGTCAAAAAACATTTCCTGAATCTTTTTTGTTGTCTATATTATTACAGACATACTTGCTGCCTGGCATTTTGAAATAAATTACCAAAATAATTGAAACTGGCATGATTATATTGTGTTAGTTAACAAATAAAATATGCACAATTTTGCAGAATTTTAAAACATTGTTGCAGATTTTTAATTTTTGATGTAAAATTCCCCTAGGAGAAACATACATATCTGACAGTACATTGGCTTCCTGAAACTATGCACTTTGGCTTCCTGGTAAATTGTGTTTTCTAGGAGTAAATATATGTATTTGCTCTGATTTAAATAATAAGTAATAACAATCCTTAATGATAATATGAAAGATGCCTATGCAAGGATCTAGATGCCCTCACACAGAACTAGTGCTACAAAAAAACACCAATAGAATTAAAATAATCATTAAAACAGGAACTCAGCAAACCAACCACCCCCCAAAGAGCTCCTTTTTATCGTTTCATGGTTGTGGGAAGAACACCCTCAGCCTGCTCCAAAACCCCATCAAACAGATGTCTTTTGCAGCATGCCCAGAAGGTCACCAAATTCAGACCAACATACTTACCACTGCCCAATTACTAAGGCCTGTAGCAGAGTCTTCATCACTTCCAGCTTTCTGTGGAACTTGAAAAGATGTTTCCTTGCCATGTTTATCACATGATTCTATTAACACATCAGCATCCTGTAAAAAGAAAGGCAGCTGTGGAAATATTTCTATTGTCATTGCCTTGTTGTCCTTTAGAAGCCTCAAAAGGCAGCAGTCACTCAACCCATACATCATTCTGGGCCAATAAATAATGCAGGAAAATTCCCTCACATCTGACATAAAGATACAGAAAGACAGATAGCTACAGCTCTCACAACGGATGCTAGTTGATCAGATTGCTTAGGTGCTGCCCATTTTTGCATCAGAAACTGCACATCTTTCACAAGTTACTCCACACAGAGGGTAAAGGAAACAGCCATTATGTCTCATTTTATCTCCTATCAAGGGAGTGGGGGGAGAGGCGTGAACTCTCTGTTAACCTGAGTTTGCATTTACATTCTTGTGTTTTCGGCAGACAGCATCATCTACAAAAACTGTTTTCCTGCTGAGCAGGCAACTGTTAAAGGATGCTCACAGAGGATGAAATTCAGCCCTGTGGGAGGAGCCATGCAAGACCTACGCACCCTTAAATCCCACTCAAGTACTGATTTGAGGACTAAAGCAATGCATGGGCCTTGTACAGGCTCTCTACACAGGGAAGAATTCCCCCATGCAGAGATAAACATGAAGAATGTTACCAGGGCAATGCCATCTGATAGGGTGCCTGAGGACCAGGAAGCTCTGCTGTCTTCTTTGTCTCTCTCATCTCCCTTCCCTGGAGGTGAAAAACTTTCAGCAGTTGGTGCTATTGCATTTTCCTTTGAAAACAGCAACAGCTCAGCATTAGCTAGAGGACATGCAGTTCAAAGGCTTCTTCAGAAAATGTTAATCACTAAAACCATTAGCCACTCTATGGTACATTTCTGCCATGCAAGTTCTCTTTCTTTACTCAAAAAGAAAAGGAGAACTTGTGGCACCTTAGAGACTAACAAATTTACTAGAGCATAAGCTTTCATGAGCTACAGCTCACTTCACGAAAGCTTATGCTCTAATAAATTTGTTAGTCTCTAAGGTGCCACAAGTACTCCTTTTCTTTTTGCGAGTACAGACTAACACGGCTGCTACTCTGAAACCTTTCTTTACTCAGTAATCCTAACTCAACAGCTGCCCTTCTATACCACTTTCAGTCCCGTCTCCCAGTGATAGATGCCAACAGCCCTTTCTACCGATCTCAAACATTCTAAATTGCTTGTGTTGTTTAAATACTTTTTCTATCTCAATGAAGTAATATTTCTTTGTCTTTTTTACTTTGATACGAATGAAATTGATCATCAGCAAAGGCGCTCGATCGGCAGTCCTGGAAATTGAAATTCTCTGCCCACACCAACGTGCACAGCGTAGGCAGTAGCAGTTCACATTTCCACCACTCTGCTATGCCAACGTGCCTTAGTGTTGACCTGAAAGGAACAACTCTAGATGTGAAAGGCTACTGGAGTTTATTTTTATGTCCTTCCAATTCTTGATCTTTCTGCTGTGACTGCCAACAAAGATGCCTCTTTGTACAAACTGGTATGATTTTTGAGATGCTGATACACCTAAAAAATGACTGAGATCGCAGTTCATTTACCATTAGCTACTGAAGACCATCAGATGGTAATAACCCTCGACACTGCTAAGAGCTGGGCAGGATATGAACTGTTGTCCTAGAGGGTATTTAGGCACTAATCCCACAAGCACTTCTGCATGTGTTTTACCTATATATAAATAGCAGAGTTGGTTGGGAATCTTCCACTGAAATTATTTTCTGATGGAAAATTTACTTTCCACAAAATCCAAGTTTTCCGTGGGAAAATTTCAATTTTACATGGAAATTTTTTCCCAGCTCCGTGGCTCCCCTGCTCCTCAGCAGCCCAGCAAAGAAACTGGCCTGGAGCTGGAGCTCCCAACTTGTTGGCAGCCCAGAAATCCTTGGAAAGTTAGCTCCCAAGCTCTCCCAGCTGCTTGGCTCCCAAGCTCCCGGGCATCTGGAAGAGTCTTTCAGAGGGCAATTTTGGAATTGCCATTCTCTGGTAGATTTTGATTGTTTTTGTTCCATTTCAGAATTAATTTTTTTTTAAAAGTTATGGTATTTCCCACGGAACAGGAATTCCAATCTCCGGCCAGCTCTAATGAATAGTCCCATTGACTTCATAGAGACTACCCACATGGTTAGAGTCAATGGGAATATTCATGTGCTCAAAGTTGAGCGTGTGCATAAGTGTTTGCAGGAGTGAGACCTTACGCTATAAGATCTTCCAACAGGGGCTATGTTTCCTTGTTTGTCTGACGTGTCACATATGACTATGATGCCAATAAAAAAATAAAATGATGACAGAGTAAGAGGCTGTATTTAGCTTATTGCAAATCCCCCGAGTTTATTTTCTTGCATTGAACGCATAATAATAATATGGCAATGAACTCTTTGTTGCCTCTTCCCAGAGCATTCTATCCAAGGGAAGTGTAGGGGCATCATAGTGTCTCTAGGAAAGGGCCCATTGTACCCTATGATTGTCAAAAGGTAACCGATAGTGCTGTTCATACATTTAAACAGGGTTTATTGCTTGACTACTTATGATGGCCTTTGAGCAAGGACACTTAGAGTAACTAGTCTATCCACATGTGATTGCTGAAGTCATCATCTTTCTCTCAGATCCACACCAATTATTTCTGTCCCATGTATACCACTGCTTGAATCACTTCACTGGTATCCTATACATTACAACATCAAACTTAGGGGGGCTCTTTGTCCCCACTTTCAAGGCCCGACATTAGTGATACTCAGACTGAGACTTGCGAATGGATCTTTGATGCATCTCCTGCAGCTTTTTGCAGCCCATGATATTAAAACACGGTCTGATTTAATTATTAACCAATCTAAGTCATTGACCAATCAGAATGCTTTTACTAATTTATTAACCAATTGTAGTTGATAAAACAATAATACTTGGTCAGTCATTTTTCTGTGAGAATTATATTTAATATTTTTATAAATATTTCCTGCCATACTGTTTGACTGAGTCCATAGCACTATAGTAAATGAAACAATGAATTCACATACTACCATGGCTCTTTTGGGTAATGTTAATTGCTAATTTGGCTCCTAAACCACTGAGGTATGAGTATCATTACCCTATCTAACCCAATCCCTATCTGCAACTCTGCTCTCATTTCCTCCTACTCACCCTCTCATTCCATACACAGCTTTAAACCTCTCTTTACTGCCTTCTCCTCCACACCTACTTTTGTGTTGCCCTCTATGTTTGAAAGAGAATTTCCCAGTTCATGCCCATTAAGTGCCCTCTCTCTCCTAAAAATCCCCCCTCACTCTCATTTCTCCCAGGAAGCCTTTCCACTTTATTTTCACCACCAATAACCTTGCCACACCCTTCTTTATTTAATCTCATGCCTTGTATCTTCTCTATTTTTATTTTATTTCTCTTAGGATTCTAAGCTCCTTAGGGAAGGGGATGCCCTATGCTGAGTTTTGTAAAAGGCCACAGGCACTGATGCTGCTACATTAGGACCATCCACACTCCTACTGAGTAGTCTTATTCTGTAAGCGGTCCAATCAATGTCATATTTACAGAATGAAGTACCACACAAAGCAAGGATGATAGGATCTGACTCTAATGTATGTACTGATATTTTATTTCTGTGTCTCAGATTTTATATTAATTTTAAAATATCCCCTACTAGGGATGCTGCAATTTAGTCTACAAATGTTTACATTTACACATACATTTTTCATGATTTATTCCATAATAAATCTTATTTCCACAAAAGTCTCCATTATACTTACTTCACTGTGGAACGAACTGTCTTCTGTTTCTTCAAATAAAGATGGTAGGAGAGACATTGATCCTTTCTTTTTCAGCTACAATGTATATACAGAGATAGAGTCCAGTTACTCTTAGCTCCACAAATTGCCTCTTTTCTTCTGCCCTTTTGTTAAACATAGTTATAATTTTGCACCTAATTTTGAGAAATGCTGAGCACCTGCAACTCCATTTAAAGTAATTAAAAGCTGCAGGTTCTAAGCAACCTCAAAAATCAAATCCTTTAACTTATTTTTCAGCTTTTAAAGGCATGTCTAAAATTAAGATAACTATCATTCTGTTCCATACAAACAATTTACTGAAAATCTTTGAACAATTCCTTACAGTGTAAATTACAGATCCAGCATTGGCGTGCATTGCACCCTCAGCAAGTCTGCAGATGACACTAAACTGAGAGGAGAGGTAGATATACTGGAGGGTAGGGATAGCATACAGAGAGACCTAGACAAATTAGAGGATTGGGCCAAAAGAAATCTGAAGAGGTTCAACAAGGACAAGTGCAGAGTCCTGCACTTAGGACGGAAGAATCCCATGCACCGCTACAGACTAGGAACCGAATGGCTAGGCAGCAGTTCTGCAGAAAAGGACCTAGGGGTTACAGTGGACGAGAAGCTGGATATGAGTCAACAGTGTGCCCTTGTTGCCAAGAAGGCCAATGGCATTTTGGGATGTATAAGTAGGGGCATTGTCAGCAGATCGAGGGACGAGATCGTTTCCCTCTATTCGACATTGGTGAGGCCTCATCTGGAGTATTGTGTCCAGTTTTGGGCTTCACACTTCAAGAAGGATGTGGAAAAATTGGAAAGCGTCCAGCAGAGGGCAACAAAAATGATTAGGGGACTGGAACACAAGACTTATGAGGAGAGGCTGAGGGAATTGGGATTCTTTAGTCTACAGAAGAGAAGAATGAGGGGGGATTTGATAGCTGCTTTCAACTACCTGAAAGAGGGTTCCAATGAGGATGAATCTAGACAGTTCTCAGTGGTAGCAGATGACAGAACTAGGAGTAATGGTCTCAAGTTGAAGTGGGGGAGGTTTAGGTTGGATATTAGGAAAAACTTTTTCACTAGGAGGGTGGTGAAGCACTGGAATGCGTTACCTAGAGAGGTGGTGGAATCTCCTTCCTTTGAGGTTTTTAAGGTCAGGCTTTGAGCAGGGGTTTGGACTAGATGACCTCCTGAGGTCCCTTCCAACCCTGATATTCTATGATTCTATGATTTTACATTTTTTAATTTCAAGCCATCTCACACTGGTTTTCCACATGTTGAAAAATAACCCAAAAGGGCCCCCATATTGTGCACCTAACCATTTCTTGTTAGGGCCATTTAAAGGGATAGCATGGTGTTCTACCTACCTGCCATTCAGAGGCATCTTTCCCAACCAACCCAGTTTCCTCAGGTGACAGAGGCACAGAAAGTTCATCCTCTGATTCAGATTGTTCTTGCTGCAAGTGCTGGTGAAGTTCCAGCATTGAACTCTTCATACCCCTAAGGATGTCTTCTTTTTTCTGGCACAGTTTTATGATCTGTTCTTTTATGCCTTCCATTTCCCCCTGAGGAGCAACAGGAGATGTTTAGGTATGCACTAACTCAGAGGCAGCAGTCTCAGAACAAAACACATAGCCTAACAGCTGTATACAGAGCCAGCTGTGGCCTTACATTGAATGTGAAGGCTTGGTAATTAACACTGATCTGGATTCTCACTAGTGGGGCCATGGGAGTGGAAGTCCTGGAGATACTCCTCCCCAGGACAGAGGGAATGCAACTGGGTTGCATTACTCAACTAGTCAGGTCAGTTGATGGTGCTTCGCACAAACTTCTCTGCAAAGTAACAATAAAAGAGGTTTCAGAGTAGCAGCCGTGTTAGTCTGTATTCGCAAAAAGAAAAGGAGTACTTGTGGCACCTTAGAGACTAACAAATTTATTTGAGCATAAGCTTTCGTGAGCTACAGCTCACTTCATCAGATGCATCCGATGAAGTGAGCTGTAGCTCACGAAAGCTTATGCTCAAATAAATTTGTTAATCTCTAAGGTGCCACAAGTACTCCTTTTATTTTTATAAAAGAGGCTTTTCTATCAGAAATGAGAGGAAAGGGAGACAGAAGAATTTATGAGGGAGAAATCAACTGATGGGTAGCTCAGGGCTGCGTCATCTTTATTAAAGACACCGAAGAACAAGGAAAAACAGACCCTAGTGTGACGCTAGCAGACTAGGTGCCAGCTCTCGCCACATCTGTAGGCATCAGCTGAGCACCAACAAACTCCCAGCTGGAAACCAAACCAGCTCACCTGTATGTTAGTTTTGTTCAAAATAGGTATTAGTCTTATAAGAATGTATTAATGTTTAGACTCTATGAACTGCTTGTAAATTGCTGCATTCATTAATCTGACTTGTAATGTCTGTAGTCCGCGTTATAAGGAAATATGTATGTTTTGCTTTATAACTTTGAAAATGTTTTCTCTGTACTTGTGAATTCACACATGGGAATTGTCCCCTGTGCCCATTCAGGAGGCCTATCAAGATTCAACGAGCCATTAAGGAGCATCACAATACAAAGGATTAGTGAATGGCCCTATCAGACCTTAGAAATGCTACCTGTGAGGGAGCTTGTCTCACAGACTGGAAGGCTAAATGTAAAAGATAAAACAAATTCATGAGAAAATTGTTCATCTCTTTGTTGTCTGAACTCTCACAGGGCCAGGCATACTAAACTAAGGCAGAGATCCCCAGGGGTTAACCCTGGATCCACCCTGAAAGACATTTTGAAATGACACAAAAAGAAAAGGAGTACTTGTGGCACCTTAGAGACTAACAAATTTATTAGAGCATAAGCTTTCGTGAGCTACAGCTCACTTCATCGGATGCATTTTCCACCAAATGCATCCGATGAAGTGAGCTGTAGCTCACGAAAGCTTATGCTCTAATAAATTTGTTAGTCTCTAAGGTGCCACAAGTACTCCTTTTCTTTTTGCGAATACAGACTAACACGGCTGCTACTCTGAAACCTTTGAAATGACAGATTATTACATCTCTGTCATATTTAGGAACCTCAGATGGTAACTCATTTGTGTGTGTATGTTTGTTTGCTTTAACCTGTAAATAATTCTCTCGTTTGTTTTTCCTAGTTAATAAACCTTTAGTTAATTACAGGACTGACTACAAGCATTGTATTTGGTATGCAATCTGAGTACAAACTGAGCTGAGGTACTTGACTGGTCCCTTGGGACTAGAAGTAACCTGAATATTTTATCATCTTTGGTATAGGTGACCAATTATCACTAAGTCCAGCTTGCCTGGGTGGCAAGATAGACTGAAGAGCCCAGGAGGACTGTCTGTGACTCCGTGGTCAGACGACTACAGTGCTCTAGGAGTTCACATTTGTTACTGGGTTGGTGAAATCTAACTGTAAAATGTACAACCAGTTTGGGATGTCCATCCTGCTTTTGATAGCCTGAGTTGAGGTTGGCGCTCTTGGTGATGAGTCACTACAGACAGCGTGACACCTAGGAAGGGATTTTTATCTTCCATGTCATCAACTGTCTGTTTAGTAGAGCTGCCCTATGACTCCCACATGGTGTTAACAGTTGGACTTACTGTCCCACTGACTCTTGCTTCACACTGGACATTCCCATAATTCTCCAGGTTCCACTCAATACTCTCTCTATCTGCTGCCCCATCCCTATCCCTCAGGTCTCTAAAGGTCAGCCAAAGAATGGCAAGAGACAGGAGCAGGGACGTCCTTGGTGCTCTCTCCTCTTCACTGTTGACAATGTATGCGGCAGCACTGCACGCTACAAGGTGCTCGTGTTCGCAGAGCTCAGCAGGGGAAAAGCGGCTGCACACCCAGTTCAATGCCTGTAGTTAGCAGTGCAAACATAACAGCTGGCCTTGATGTGATGGCCTGAAATAACAGCATCAGCCTCGTTTCCAGAGGCTGCTCACCCAGAGCATCAATTAAGCAAAGCAAATAACTAACCCAGGTTAGATGACACATGTAAAACTACATGGGCCCTGTCTCCACTACAGCTTCTGCTGTTCAAAGCACACGTGGAACTGCATTGATGCTGAACGACATTTATAGATTTTCTGAGCATAGGCAAGGCCTTTGCATAGAAGGCCTCAGTAGGCATCTGATATGATTTCAGCCCACCTTCACGTAGGGGACATTACTGAGGGGCAGGAAGAATTTTCTTTGGCTCTGTCGGAGAGGGATAGAGTGCTGCTGAGATAAATACACCTTTCCTGACCATTGAAACACATGCAGCAAACCCCACCAGTAATTGCCTCCCTATCAAGGACAGGAGAAAGTCATCAGCATGAAATACTGCCTGTATTTGGCAATGTGCTGCACTACGTTGTAGTTAAAAAGAATGACATTGCTATCTCTCTCTCTCTCTTTTTTTTTTTTTTTTTTTTTTTTTTTTTTGCAAAAGTGGACTTTGCAGCATAAGCCCGCATGCAACTGCTTTGCTAATATATATAGCTGGGAAACTGTCTTGAGACAAGCAAGAGTAACATCAAAGTGGTGTGCTCACTCCTCCTCTACTCCAGTCACTCTAGTGAGATGTAAACTCACCATTTCCCCACACCAAAGCCTTCAGTGAGGTGTGAAAGTCAAAGGCTACATCAGTCAATGAAATACTAACATCACTAAGCAGGTGATCTTTTTCTTTTAAAAAAGGACAAGAAAATTAAATATCTATATTAAGAGGCAACATTTAGGTTCTTAATTTAACCCACACAAGAGTCCGGAAATGATTCACAATCAGGATTAACTTTGAACGTATGGTGAATTAATCTATTGAACATATCTCTAGCTATACATTTAAAAGTTTAACTAGCAATCATATGTATTATACATGTATAGGGCCCTACCAAATTCACGGCCATGAAATCTGGTCTCCCACCGTGAAATCTGTATAGTATAGAGTAAAAGCACACAAAAGACCAGATTTCATGGGGGAGACCAGCATTTCTCAAATTGGAGGGCCTGACCCAAAAGGGAGTTACAGGGGGGTCACAAGGTTATTTTAGGGGGATCATGGAATTGCCACCCTCACTTCTGTGATGACTTCAGAGCTGGGCAGCCGGAGAGTAGTGGCTGTTGGTTGGGTGCCCAGCTCTGAAGGCAGCACCCTGCCAGCAGCAGCGCAGAAGTAAGTATGGCAAGGTATGGTATTGCCACCCTGACTTTTGTGTTGCTCCCTTCAGAGCTGGGCTTCCGGCCAGCAGCCACCGCTCTCCAGCTGCTCAGCTCTGAAGGCAGTACTGCCACGAGCAGCAGCACAGAAGTAAGGGTAGCAGTACCACAAGCCCCTACAATAACTTGCAACCCCCCCTCAACTCCTTTTTGGGTCAGGATCCCTACAATTACAACACTGTGAAATTTCAGATTTAAATAGCTGAAATCATGAAATTTATGATTTTTAAAATCCTATGACAGTGAAATTGACCAAAATGGACCGTGAATTTGGTAGGGCCCTATACATGTACAATGAAGGCGTCTTAATGTTATCATGACTACATGCAGCAGGCCAAGCACTTCAGAGACACTTTATAAATAATTATTATACTTGTATGACTCAGTCATTTCCTGACTTTTGCAGGTTTGTATTTGACACCTTAATGTTGCCTTTATGCCTTTTTTAAAAAAAAATGTTTGCCCACTATATAATCACTGGTTCCATTACAAAAAGCCACCACCTCTGGGGTGTTTAACAACTAATGAAGCCACAGAACAACAGTTTAGGATAGGAAGGGGAAACTAGAGACTAACTGCATGAGCAGGGAGAATTTACTTAAGTAAAATATTATTAAACGAGATGGCATATAGCCATGTGTGATGGGGTGTACAAACCCCATGCAGGCCAGGTAATGGTTACTGAACTGCTTTGCACCCAATCCGGCCTGTCCTGCCACAATTGCAAGGAGATTCAGGCTTGAAGGAGAGAAAGAAGCCCTGCTCAGCAGGTGGAAGACCTGGAAGGAACAGATTTTCGGTCCTCAGCTCCTGAAGAAAGCTCTGCTGAGAGCAGGTACTGCTTGAATCACTGCTACCTATTGGAACCTCCTGAGGGGAAGGTGGGCCTGACGCAGAACAGTTACTTTGGGACTATTACCAGTGACTTGCCTGTCAGTGCTGAACAGGACTACAGCCTCCCAGAGGATTCCAGAAGGAAAGGAGGCCAGTTCAGGGTTTGTGTTAGTTACTTTTTGCTTCTTTTCCCTTTGGACCTTTGACAGCCCAGGAAGAAGTGGACTCCCGCAGGACTGAGATAGAGGGCTGAGTCTCCCACAGCTGGTGCCGTGCTGACGCTGGACCACAGGTTGGGTGAGTTCAGGGCCCAGTCATATCCCAAAGGGGCACTGTGGGAGACCACTCCTGTGATATCATGACACTGGGGCTAATACCCCAATTCTTGCAGAAAGTGCCACTGCATCATCAATACGCACAAGCGATCTGGACTTTGCTTATATGTCTCATCTGCAAAACTGCCTACAGCAGCACACACTGCTTCCTAATACCATGGTGGGGTATTGGAGCACCATGGACTCAAGACAAGTGCTGCCTACTGACTCACCAATGCCACTTCCTCCAGCTCTCAGCATGTCCTTTGGAGGTCTGACATCCACATACTGACTGTGTTTGATAATGCCTAGCTCATGAGATCTGATAAATATATCTTAAAATACATACCTAACTGACAAACTAAAGGTACAACAGTTTACCACTAGTTGGTACATGTCATCTTATGCATGAATAGTCATGTATACTGCGTTGAAATCTATCTGCCTACTTATTTTAGCCATCGGGAAATGATTGGGAGGAAAATAAGTGTTGCTGTTTACCCCCACATTAGCATACAGTAGTAGAACCAGAAGTGAGTCCAGGTCACACAGGTATACACTACAGATCAGAGAAAAAATGAAAACAATGAAACTCACCTCTGGACAGGAAGCAGTCTGAGGAAACGAAGGTTTTTCATATGACAGTTCACCCAGCTGGTTCTTTAAGAACTGCTTCAACTTTTCAATTTCTTGTTCACATTCATCTGTCTCTTTTACGATTAACTGTAAAAGGATAATTTTCATTAGCCATTTTCAATTGATTAGCAGAATACAGAAACAAACTAGTCAGTACTGCAATGAATTCAAACGACTGGAAAGTCAAACAACCTTGTTCCTATATCTGTACCTAGGTTTAAGTTAAGAATTTGTGAGCTGATTTTATTCAGTGTTCCCGAATTCTGTTGTCTTCAAGTTCTTTATTAATTTGCTCATACACAAAAATAAACTAAACTAAAAATACTGCAACATAGCTCTGACTGGGAGCAGAGTAAGTAGCTTTGGCTATAACTATTTATTACAAAATAAATCTACGCATTTAGCTCCCTTTGGCTGTAAAACGTGAAGTCAGACATATTTAATCATATTCACCAGTATAGTTGTGTAAAAAGAAGAATTTTAAGAGAAACTGGATGATTTTGCTTTTTTGTTGGTTTCATGATACCTTATGAGAAAACCTTCCTACTTTTTATTGGCATAGTTTAGTTCATTGTTGCAGGGTAGGCCTGCAATTAGCAAAAATAAATCATGCTGTGCAGCAAAGGTCAGAGGTGAAGGTCAAAGGGTAAATTCTATATACAATATGTGAGAGCCAAGGTGGGTGAGCTCTATATAAGCTTGAAAGCTTATCTGTCTCACCAACAAAAGTTGTTCCAATAAAAGAGATTAACTCACCCACCTGTCCCTCTAATATCTTGGGATCAACTTAGCTACAACAACACCACCACCACCACTATCTGCAATATTTGCCAGTTTGAATATTACTGATGTAATCAGCAATATTATGAGTCATTTTGGGAGAAGGAGCTTGCATGGACTTGTAGGAAAACCTGGAGTATAGCAGAAATACGCAGCAAAATGCACCATTTTTTCTGGTTGATAATGACAGCAGAATCTCATTAACCTACACAGTTCATTATTTACACACAAAGTGGCAATCTCACCCCAGTACTTAGCAAAAATTTGACAACAAAGAGCTGTAGTCATTTCTCATACAGTACTACTAACAGAACATTACTCTTACTAATATACTATTTTGCTAGTGTAGAAATCACAAACAATATTTGCTAGTATACAGACCACAACTGTCAGAACAGAGTATACATTCTGCAATATACAATTATTTATATATATGAATTTGTTTTAATTCATTTTTTGTGTTTTCTCTTCGTTCATTCATTTGTTCATCTGCAAAGGGTTAAGAAGCTAGAGTCTTCAGAAGAGAAGAGTGAGGGGGGATTTGATAGCAGCCTTCAACTACCTGAAGCGGGGTTCCAAAGAGGATGATGCTAGGCTGTTCTCAGTGGTGGCAGATGACAGAACACAGAGCAATGGTCTCAAGTTGCAGTGGGGGAGGTCTACGTTGGATATTAGGAAAAACTATTTCACTAGAAGGGTGGTGAAGCAGTGGAATGGGTTACCTAGGGAGGTGGTGGAATCTCCATCCTTAGAGGTTTTTAAGTCCTGGCTTGACAAAGCACTGGCTGGGATAATTTAGTTGGGATTGGTCCTGCTTTGAGCAGGGGGTTGGACTAGATGACCTTCTGAGGTCTCTTCTAATTCTAATCTTCTATGATTCTATGAAAATGTCGAGCATAAACATTGTATGGCTTCCAACAAGTACAATATATTTCAAAGCAGGAAAACTTATACCCAAGGGCCCATCTGAACCAATGGGAACCGTGTAATAATAATACTTTACACTTGTATAGAATCTTGTATCTGAGGATCTCAATGTGCTTTGCAAACTTAGCTTCATAATATACATCTACTTCACAGGCACGTTATCACCTCCATTTTAGAAATGTAGGACATCAGAGACTCGCACAGGAAATCTGGGGTAAAAAATGAACAGAACCCCAAATTCATGACACCGAGGTAAGTCTTCACCACAAGATGCTGCTTCAGCATTGAACACTGAAGTACATTGCTACAGCCATTGGAGCCCCGGCCTTCCTCAAACTAGAAGAATGTGCATACCTTTTGGCATATTCCATACCAGCTCCTCTAAAGCTTGGGCAAATAAGCAACATCTAGGATCAATGATGGCTACCTTCATATGAACACCAAATGGCCGAGCAGTGGAACAACAGCCCTTGAAGTGCTAAAACACTCTCTTTACTAGAGAACAGTTAAAAGGTGTGTTTAAGAAGAAAAAAAACTTTTGTTTGATGACATCATGCTGAGAAATGCAGAGACCCATCTTAGACTGTTTAGTCCTGAGCCTCCACTCTCCTACTCACCCAGAAATATTCATAGATTCCAAGACCATTGTGATCATCTAGTCCAGTGGTTCTCAAGCTGGGATATGCGTATCCGTGGAGGAACGCAGAGATCTTCCAGGGGGTACATAAACTTATCTAGATATTTGCCTAGTTTTAAAATGGGCTACATAAAAAGCACTAGCAAAGTCAAGAGAAACTAAAATGTCATATGGACAATAACTTGTTTATACTGCTCTATATCCTATACACTGAAATGTAAGTACAATATTTATATTACAATTATTTATTTTATAATTGTATAGTAAAAATGAGAAAGTGAGCAATTTTTCAGTAATAGTGTGCTGTGACACTTTTCTATTTTTATGTCTGATTTTGTAAGCAAGTAGTTTTTATCTCAGGTGTAACTTGGGGTATGCAAGAGAAATCAGACTCTGGAAAAGTGTACAGTAGTCAGGAAAGGTTGAGAGCTACTGATCTCGTCTGACATCCTATAATACAAGTCATAGAACTTCCCCAAAAATAATTCCTAGAGCACATCATTTAGAAAAACATCCAATTTTGATTTAAAAATGGTCAGTGATGGATAATCTACCCACAATTCTTGGTAAATTTTTCCAATGGTTAATTTCTCTGTTAAAAATGTACACCTTATTTCCAGTCTGAATTTTTCTAACTTCAACTTCCAGCCATTAGATCATATTATATTTTTGTCTGCTAGACTGAAGAGCCCATTATAAAATATTTGTTCCCCCAGTAGGTGCTTAAAGACTGTAATGAAGTACCTGGTAACCTTCTCTTTGTTAAACTAAATAGATTGAGCTCCTTGACATATTGTCTACTCCTTTAATCATTCTAATGGCTCTTCTCTGAACTCCCTCCAATTTTTTAACATCCTTCTTAAATTGTGGGCCCCCAAACTAGACCGACTATTCCAGCAGTGATCACACCAGTGCCAAATACAGAGGTAAAATAACCTCTCTACTCCTACTCAAGATTCCCATTTATGCATCCAAGGACTGCATTAGCCCTTTTGGCCACAGCATTGATCGCATTGGGAGCTCACATTCAATTGATTATCCACCAGTATCCCCAAATCTTTTTTTAGAGTCACTGCTTCCCAGGATAGTGAACCTATATTAGAAGTCCAGTTGCAGTACCTAATCTGAAGTCAGATCAGGAGATGTTCAGCTTCAAAATGATAAGCAGTACAAGTTACAATGGAAGAAATTGGCCCATTGTGGTTTACTGATTAGAAGAGATTACATCCTTTAGAAATAACTCCTTCAGCAACAGACTTTGCACTATTTACATTGTAATAATTAATGATAATGTAATTAAATTACTATTAAATGGTAGGTATATATAACAAAAAATATTTCTATGTTCTGTATAAATATGTAGGATCTGAATTTCAGCAGTGCTGAGCACTACAGCTTGCATTGACTTGAGTTGTGGGAGCATAGGTTTTTAAGTAATATGACAATTAAGTCACTGCTATTGTGTAATACCCAAAAATACCACAAAGTGCCATAAGGCATTAGCTATCTGGGAAAAGAAACTGGCATCTCTTTTAGCTGAATTCCAAAGTTAAAATAAACATCGAAACAGTTGTAGCATGCTTTGTCCTTGTATTAAATTACCCAACAAAAACCCAGGTATATTATGGTCCTGCCTTAACAATCATGTCTCATCACCAAAAACATTACCACCAATTTAAGAAGTTTTGTATGAAATTTCAGAACAAATGAATCTGATGTAAATGCAAATACTTTACCTCCAGAAGCTCATTTTGTTCCTTGGTAATTTTTTCTAACATTTTCAGTTCTTTTGTAAGTTGAGCTGTTCTTCTAAAGACTGAGAGAGGTTGCATTCTCATTCCTGGTAACCTAAGACCTTCTTTATAGCCCTGTATCTCAGCAAGCATCTTCTGCAAGGGACTGATGTGGCCAAGTATAACCTAAAAATGTAAATATAACCAGAATATGCTATGAAGAAGAAACAATGATCAATTTTGTCACGCCGTTAAAAAGTTCTCTTATGTAAATTCTGCAGGACTGATTTTAGACCTTCTGTCTCAGTTTACCTTCCGGAACTTTTACCTCAGAATGTTTTCAAAAAATATATGATGAGACTGTACAAACAAGAGGAGTGTGTCATGACACTTGCAGGACAGGGGCCATTGGGACTATTTCTGTCCATCTTGTGGATCTGAGGCATATGGTGGAAATACTGCACATTACTGAAAACACATATGCAATTAGCACAAAACATTCTACCTGATAAATAAATGCAGACAAAGTCATGTCTAATGTACTATAGTTTTACTGAGTGGTTGGGTAATTTTAATGTTTCAATAAGCTCCATCAATTTCTGATGAAATCTGCATGACTCTGTGTAAAGGTTGCTGGACCTGTTTGTTACCTTATCTCAGTGTCACACCAATTTCATCAGAAATTGATGGAGCTTACTGAAACATTAAAATTACCCAGCCACTAGACTTGCTTTCAGCAGGTTTCATTAAAATGGTGGTGAAAATGGGTCTAACTGGCAGAACCCTATCTACATTATGGTTCACAGATCAGTGGGAATTTTTTGTATATTTCTCTAATGTGGACAAAGGCTATAATTCGGGAAGGAAGAATACTGTTTTCAAGGTGAAATATTTCTTCACAATATTACTCACTTCTCCATATACTGTAACAGCTATAACAAGTGCCCTTTGGGTAACAGAACAGCAAACATGACCAAACTTTCAGCTTTCCTCTTAAACTGAATCCACAAATTTTGCATGTAGGTGAACTGAATATGTGGCTTGTAGACACAGGGAAAAAATAAATAGAAAATATCTTTAATACTTTGATTTACTGTACCCAGGGATGGAAGGCAGAACATCCTGGCCAAAATATCCCTACAATGAAGTCTTGAATTGATAAATAATCATGAAATTATAGAAATGTAAGACTGGAAGGGACTTGGATAATAAGACTTTGCACATATATACGTTTTCATCCAACTATCTTCAAGTGTTTTGTAAAAAAACAAATGAATTTGCCCTTTTGAGGTAATATAATCACCTTCATTTCACAAAATGAGGACAATAAGGTACAGAGAAATTAATATCAACTTTTGCCTCAACTTTGAGTGTCCAACCTGAAACCTAGGGCCTGATTTTTCGAAGTGCCAGTTGCCTGCAGTTTATGTTGATATTATCTAGAGTTTGGGTAGTCATGACCTCTGAAAATCTGGTCATAAAATTTCCAGAAATGGAGACACCAAAAATTAATGTGCACTTCTGAAAATTTAAGCATAAACAACTTGCACAAGGTCACATAGGAAATCTGCTGCAGAGAGAAACAGAACACAGATGTTCCAACTCGCAGTCTCACATACTAACCACAAGGCCACTTAATACAATTGTGAAAAAGTTCCTTCAGCCTTAGGGTTACGAGAATTACAGCCACAATTTCCATAATATACCTACTCCTGGACAATATTTTACAGTTATTGCTCTCAAAAGCAAATCATGCATCATAATAATTTATTTGCATTTAATAAACCATCTTCATATCTGTGAAATGTTGATTTATTTATTCAATGTAAGAAAAAATGGTTTAATAAGATACACACCTGTCCATGTCTAAGATGCTCCTTAGGAGAAAAATCTAATATATCTTCTGTTGACAAGATCGTCTTAATTTTGGCAACATCCTTCCCTATCACTTTCACTTCAGATTCAATGGCATCCACCTCCTAGATGTTTTGAAATATCCAAAATATTTGGGGCTATGAAATTTCATTTTACAGCCACATGAATTGTTATTGTGCCTATTATTGTTATCTTAATACCAAATAAATTAATGAATTAGGTCTAAATGTTATCTAAATTCTAAATACATTGTACTCCAATAATTTAATAGGAAGTACATTTTTTTCTAACACAAATTAGAACTACAAAATGTATGGCTTTCATTTAAATGTTTCATATTAATAATAAATATTTTCAAGCTGCCCTTCAAACATAAATAAATAAAACAATTTGTATTATACAATATGTTTTGACCAGAAACATATCAGAAAGAGGTATTAAACTGAACCTTACTAAAAAAGGTAATAATAACGTACAATATCAGAGATTGAATGCTGCTGCATTTACAATACATTCAACTGGTATTGCTGATCCAGAAGCTAGTTGCTATCAATCACACTGTCTTTCACAGGCTCCTTGTCATAACTCACATAGGGAATTAGCTATTAATGGTCAGCTGGAAAGGATATAGCTTTAATCCCTGAGTAGGGAATCAAAATAACGTTGAAGTCACACATGAACTACTCTTGGGCTTGTATACATGGGGAAGTTTACTGGCTGAACTATTCTGATATAATTATACCAGTACAGTATGGACACTGATATTCTAGTATAAGATTGACTTTTTTCCAAAATTAGCTTATGTTGCTTTAAAACTTTATGAGCTAAACCAGAAAAAGGCACTCTCATATTGGTATAACTCCCCACGTAATTATATATATCTGTATAGTTCTGCTGTCAAATTTCTCTGTGGAGACAAGCCCTTTGAATAAGATAGTAATAAGCATTGTATTTCTCCTCCTCAAAGACAGAAGGCACACCCCCAAATTATTTTGCCATTTCTCTTGACTTTTACAGCTTAATTATCACATTGGGATTTTTTTTAAATGATGCATTTACCTATATGTTATTCCTATTATTAAAACAAGAATGCTTGCATTCTATTGGCAAATAATGTACACGACCTAATGAAACACCAATAAAAAGCTATTTTTTCAGGCTACCCAGACTTACATCAGCCATGTGCTGGATCTGTGGAAGAATTTCCACTATCTTTTGCTGTAAAGATGTTACTTGACCATTTACTTCGTTTATCTGTTGCACTATATTTTCTGTTTCAAAGATTACTGATAACTCATCCAGTTGTGAATAGATGTTATGTAGAAGATTTTGCTTTTGTTCTGAATCTTCCAATGCCATCTGGAAAAAAAAAAACACCACATCAGCATGTTGGAGGCACTTAGATTGCCTGATTCATTGATGCACCTCGGCTCAGATACAAACTTCTGTTGCATTCTCAAATACTTCGGCCTTCCAGCCCAAAACATACGAATGTTCCAAACTGCAAAGACTTTGTTTAAATACAATAATTTAATCCTTGGATTAACAGGAGTCAGTGAAACTTTCACACAATTTTGCATTCATATTCCCCCTATGGCAGATTATAATATATAACAACCTACCATGAAATACTACAATACCACTAGTAAAATCCCAGACATAGCAATGACATTCTGATGACTTTTTATATAAAAAAGTCATTTCCTGAGCGCAAAAAATTCTTCTGGGCTAAATTCATGACTTCTCTTGCCAAAACTCAGATTTCACATACAGAAACTAGTCTTTGCACCATTCTTTCATGGCGTCAAATTCCCTCTGATAATGTTACAAAAACCTGACACTTGAAATAATTTACCACAATCCACTTTAACGTGCATAAGGAAACGGATTTATGAATTACAATTCACCTCAAAATGGTTTAACAAATGCACAAGAATCAAAAAAACTGATCTACTAATTCTACATCAATACACCGTTTACTAAAAACAACAGCATGACCTGTAAAATCTGTTCAACTGTAAAGCAGTGCAACAAGTAGACAAAGGCCAGGACACAAAGTTTACCATTTTCTGAGAAAGATCTATCCCCTATTAAAACGTACCTGTCATATTGTTATATGGCTGCTGACATTTTTTATCACTATGGTCATTTTTCACTGAAGTTCAAGACTTCCTTATTTGTGCCTAAAAAATTTGTTTGTGCAAAATCCATACCTACATGAGCAGGAGGTACTTAGAATAGGCTACACAGTTTTTGTAATTTGTAATTTGCTTCCCGTACAGAAATTTTGTATATACACTTACTTGAAGAGCACTGGCATGTTTACTCAGGGCTTTTGCAGAGTCATTTTCAGCCTCCACGGTTAACAAACGATTGGTGGTTTCTATCCATAATTGCATGCACTTCAAGAGTTCCTCATATTCCTCCATCTTATTAGTGGCCTATAAAAAAATACTCATAAATATATGTTCTGTAACACCTACAGTTAACATCCCTTATAAATGAAAGACTAGCTGTATTTATTAGTAAGTTCTGAATTATTAAGTATTATTCTGCTCAATTCAGGGTTAACACATTTGACTGAGAAACAGAAAATCTGAATTCAATCCCCAGCTCCGCCACACTTTGTGTGTGACCTTGGGCAAGTCACTTAATTTACCCAAGGTCTATCTTTAAAATGAGACTAGTACTCTCCCACTTCTTAAGGGTGTCATGAGAATAAATCCATTTAGGACTGTGAGGATCATATTGGTACTTAGATAGAGAGAAATCCCTAACTGTGAGAGATGGAAGGCTTAATTCTCCGCTGGCATCCACTGAACTCATAAGGACTTACATCAACAGAGTTTGGCCTGATTAGCTGAATGACTTTTTAGCTATATTCTGAACAGAAACAGTTAAGGGGGAAAATTAAAGAACACTCAATATATTTTTGGGGAGTTTGGTGAAATTAACCTTGCTATGATATAAAGAAGCAGGATAAAATGATCAAACACACTTGAATGATTTAGGAGCTTAATTCCCATTTTCATAAGTGTTTTAGGCACTTAGGCCAAGATCTTCAAACGTATTTAGGCATTTAATTCACACTGACAGCAGTGGGAGTTAGGCACTTAAATACTTTTGAGGATCTGGGCTTAGGAAGCCGAAATCCCACTGAGACCTCAATGACACTTAGTCTCTTATGCCACGTAGACACTATTGACATTTTAACCATAGTCTCTTTTTTAATGTCTGATCCTTTACTAAGCCAAGACACTTGTAGCTTTGCTTTTACCTTGTTTAAGAGTGTGGTTCTGCGCTCAGCGTGCTGTGCGACCTGCTGGTACTGCTGCAAAGGAATCATTAAAGTGTCCATCCATTCCTGTGCGTGACATGGATCCTGTTCTGCTATATCCTGCACTTCTGAGTCCAGTTCATTCAGTTTGTAATGCCAAAGGTCTAGTACATCCCAGATTTTCTACATGTGGGAATATGGTAAAAAAAAACAAAACAAAACATTTCAGTGAAACCTAATTCTGACAGGATACATATCTAATTTATGTTTCCTGTATGGGGCATGTGAGTTTTGAATTTGCTAAGGTTCATGAACCGATATGACTAGTATAGAATTTTCTTTATCTACCCTGGATCACTCATGCCCAAGGCAAATGAGAAAAAAAATCTTTTGCTGTGAGCTGAAAGGTTTTGAAAGTATTAATCAAATAGATGCTTCTGCGTATGCAGGCAAGCACAACGGAAGATCCCTTGACAGTCTCCTAAATCAGATTCAGTAACTGGACTCACGGTCTTCAGACTCAGAAAATGGAATTTTGAGACATTACCTTTTGAATTTCTTTGGCTTTTGCAATGTTTTCGCTCTTGTGTTGTAACATCTTTTCAACAGCTTGCAGGCCATTGTTAATATTCTCTACTTTTTTATTCATCACATAATGAGGAGAGCTCTGCAAGATTTTGGTGCTAACCTATCATGGTAAAGGGAAAAGTTATGCAGGTAACCAAGATCTGTTTCTTTATTCGTAATGTCTCACAAAAAGTTTCAGAATTCTTTGTATTACTTCCTTGACAAGTCACATAAGAATGTAAGGGAAGAATTAGATTTACTGTGAGAAGCAACAGTAATATAGTGTTGAGTTCATGGGTCATTCAATAGTTTCATCCCACTAAAATGACAGGTGGAACACTGCATTAAATACAAATCAATATAATATACTACAATATTGGGTCACTTCTCCTGGTTTCTGTTCTGGCCAGTATGTAAGAGATACAACCTGTACTAGGGAAAAGACACACTCCAGCTCCTCACTCTGAAAAATGAAAACTGAACTATAATCTGCTAGCTGATAGCACTGTTTTGCCTGAGAAATAAAAATCAAGGTTTTACGTTTCCACTATATTAATGTTCAGACTGACTATAAAAATAAATAACTTTAAAGCCCAAAAACAATCAAGTGCAGAATTTCTCTCAGCAGAACTCCACAGGAACAAGAAATAGGGATAGTGAGTACCATGATTTTGGTGTAAGCTGTGGTAATATTTTCAAAATTGCCAAACTGATTTAGGAACCTAAGCCCAATTTTTTAAAGGGACTTCGGCATTTAGGACTAGTCTGCACACAAAAATTGTACTACATTAATTATACTGCTATAGTTAAAGCAGTACACCACCCTTAGTGTGGATGCAGTTATACTGGTATAAAGATGCTTATACTAACCAGCACAACCTACAGGAGTATAATTTATACCCGTATAACAGCACCCTCACTAGGGGAATGTATTGGTATAGCTATTGAAATAAAAAAATTATGCTCCTATTCCAAAATACCTATACTGATACATATCAGACCTTGGGCTTCCAAATGCCTTAGTCACTTCTGAAAAAGGGACTGAGATGCCTTAATCACTGGGGGAGCATGAAAGCAGTGTGCACCAGAGAGGATACATTTTATTCTTTTTCACCCCTTTTATTAGAATCAGTAAAAATGAATAAACAACAATAATTCTATGCTTCCAGGTTAGAATTTTATCTCAAACTTAATGGACCAGTCTGATTCTCTTTTTCTTCTTGTTTCATACCCTACAGTCCCTCTTAAAACTTTGACAGCTTTGCTCTAGATAAATAGATATTTCATTTATTCTGTATGTATTATACTTAGGGAATACTGAAAATACTGAGACAGTGTTAGTTACCTAAATTAGACAATGTTAGTTATCTAAATTAACTGGCAAGTTTTTTAGGGCGCCACTGTGCACCAGGGTTTGCTATAAAGAATTATGTCAATAATAATAGCCTGCCATGTACGCAGCTCTGTTTATAAAAGTATTTGTTGAACTTCTTGATGGCTTTGAAATGCCCACAAAACAGAGAAATACATTTTGAACATATCTCATCCAGCTGTGTATGATACCATGATGAGGTTTCACACTTATTGGGAAACAGGATAAAAAACACTGTTGGTCAAGTTTAAGAATAAGATTGAAGGGAAAGAGAACAGTGGTGTTCTGAAAGATATAAAAGAATGTATATACCTCTTAGCCTTACTGAATCTGCTATTTCTTCTTGTAGCTTAATTCAAATAAATTTTATACCCTAATTTGTTGATTGCTATAATATTTTAAAAGAATATAGAGCTAACACATGCAATATATCTGTAGTTTATAGATTTTTACTAAGTGTGGAACGCAAGTAAAATTAGCATTTATACCAACTAACATTTTCAACTGACACTTGTAGTTATAGCAATAACATAGTGTAAAAACATTCCAAATAAATAAATATGTGAATTTCACAAATTATTACCTTCTCTTCTAGGTCTTGTAATGTTTTCTTGCAGTCTTCCAACTGTGTTTCAATATCTGCAGGAACTATTGTATACATTTCTGAATACTTGATTCGTACTTTCTCCATAATATCCTTAATTGTTTGATTCTCTCTGTTAATTATACTCTGAATCTCCTAAAAACATTTCAGAGGTTTCAGCACTTATAAAACACTAAAAACTTAAACGCAAGTAGGAACTAAGTGAGTCTTCTACCATGATGATGATTTAAATAAGTTGTTTTCACATTACAAAACCTCACTTGACAACCTATGCAAGCAGATTAAACCTGAGATATATTCAATGCCTTAGACAAATGATGCTTTTCAATCTGTAAGAATTAATTAAACTTGATACCACCCAACATCAAACTATTGCTCCAGTAATACTTATTGACAGAAATAATTTATGGTTAAAATGTTAAAGTGCTTCTGTGATTTAATGTTCAGCTTTGTGACATTCCTATTATAAATACTAGATTTTTACTTTCAAAGAAGTTTTACATTATTTTAACAGCTACATTATTATAACAACACAAAGACCGCTAAAAGCAACAGCCTCGAAGCTGAAGTGTCTGCTTTCATGTAATTATGTAGAACTGCAGAGCACAGCTCCTTTCAAAACAGTAGGTTCCAGTTCTGTGTAAGGAATGTAGGTTTTGTGAGACAAAAGAAACCTGAACAACTATCTACAGCCTGTGGCCTAGAAACAAAACCTGAACTAAGTCCTCTCACAGAAAGAATGAAAAAGAAACTTGTTTGTTAGGCTTTCTAAAATTTCAAGTTGCAAAATTTCTTGTTTTTACAGTTACTTTCCCCTACTCTCCGCCATTTTTGTGTGGTGTCAAATGTTAAATAAGTTATTGAGCAAAGTGATAAATTCCTATTATGCAGTGAGAACTTTTTATTTTACTGTTAGACTATGGGGTGATGATTTTTATAAAGTTTAACCATTCCCCTTTAAATCCTAACCTCCATTTGGGAATCCTGTCTCACACCTAAGTACAGTGCAGAGAAAGACTGTATCGATGGATGAAAAAGTTTTCTTTCCCATTTTGCTGTGACAACTGGGTCCAACTTTAAAGAACATAAAACATCTGTACACCTAATACATCACAAAGAAGCTTACTGTAACAGTGCCACAATTAAGGCTGTGCCAGTAGTTATGGGCTCCCAAATGACCTGTATTTGAAAGAAAACAACTCTCTGACCTTCAGTAAGCAGAAAATATCACTTTGTAAAATGGACTTCCATATCAATATATAAATACAAACATGCAGTTAATACTTTTTAGCTGTAAAACTGTTATTTGAAAGCTTCCCAATTTTGTCCGAAAGAACTAGATAAAAACATGATGATTATTATTGTTTGTATTACTCTAGCACCTAAGAGCACTAGTCATGGACCAGGGCTCCATAGTGTTAGGTGCTGTACAAACAGAACAAAAAGATGGTCCCTAGCCCAAGGGGCAACATAACATTACCTCACTATCTGCAGCTTTATCCTACATGGGTGCTACTTTAAAACTTGCCAACTGCCTTAGATAGTTAAATAAGCACTGCAGTTCATTTTTGTCAGTATTTCATAGAACAGAATCATAGAAATGTAGGTCTTGAAGTCCCTCCCCCCCACATTGAAGCAGGATTAAGAAACCTAATTGCAGCAGCCAAAGTGTTTCTCCTATTAAATATAGGAAAGAGAATATTGCACATATTATTCTTATATATATTTAAGTAAATTGGAAGATTTTTCAGAACTCTCAGTAGAAGGAACACTGCAAATACTGAGGTTATGTTATTTAGTCATCTACGGAAACTGACTTTTTTTTTTTTTTAAAGGGCTATTGCTGATTCTTGTGCGCTCCAATTCCTGGCAGTGGTATTGGGAGCACTGTCTACACTGCTTCATTTTGCCAGGGGCACCCCTCCCAGTCAGTTTTCCACCTCTCATTCAGCTACAGAAAGCACAATGTAAGGAGTACAGTAGGAATTTAGAGGCTGAAATGGTAGCCTTTTGCTCTTGGATACTATAAAAACCTCACTGACATAACAACATTGACCTGCAAGTACTTATAGAGTGAAAAACAATTCTTACAGACAAGTTGGAAAGGTTTCATCACAGTAATGCTAGCTCATGAACTCCCTAGATATGTATTTGCATATTCCACATTGTGTTAACTCCCAAAGAAATCCCCAAGCACATTATCACCATTCTCATATGTTCGTATATTATTCCCTGTCCTCAACCCTTTGTCATCTTGTCTCTTCCAGACTGTAAATTCTATGGGGCAGGGATTGTCACTCTCTGTTTGTATAGCACTCAGCACAACTGAGCCCCAGTCTTCACTGGGTCCTTCAGGGGCTACTGTAAATAAATGTATATTATAATATTAATCATCAATAACAATAACCAATTCCTTTATGTGGATTAATTAAAGATGCTTAAGTTTAAATAAGCCACTAACGCAAGGTTAACAACAAATACATTGAAATGATATGAAGATTTTCAGAAAATGTGTTAAAACCCAGGTGTAAATCTAAGGGCTTGTCATGCATTAACGCTGTATAGACAAGCTGGGGTGTAAATCTACAGCTCAATAGCTTGCCGCACCCACAGTCGCCAAGTGGACCCTGCTGCTGTGCACTAAAAGCTTTGCCATGCATTTTGATCTACTGCTGTTTGAAGTGGATTACGTTTGAAACAACAGTTGGTCAAAGTGCACTGCAGAACTTTTAGTGCACAATAGCAAGGTCCATATGCCCAGTTAATGTGTGGCACGCTACAGCACTGTAGATTTGCACCCCAGCTTGCCATGCATGATCTCTCTCTGTATAGACATGCCCTAAAACTGATGGAGGTTGTAGTCCTGATAATGATCTAATTTACAAACATATTACACCAGTGTAATCCATTGACTTCAGTGGAGCTACTGCCAATATACACTGCAAGAGATCAGAATCAGCCCCTTCGAAGATATCCTGGGGCAGGATGGTAGGAATGAGAAGATGCATATAAGCTGAGCAGCCATTTCTAAGTGAGACAGGATTGGCTGAGTCCCTCCTTAAGATCAGAACAGGCCTCTGTAGCTGTGGCGCATGATCAGGTCGCGTAGCGCTAGCTGGCTCCAAGCCACATATATTATAGAACCAAGAATTTGGTCCGCATCCCACTGTGCTTATATATTTTTTTACACTGATTTGAATGGGAGCAGGCTCAAGCCCCCGTGTCAAATTTAGCATCTAGAAGCCGAGACCCATACAATGTGACAGTCTTCTACACACCTCCAACCGTGTTGCCTTTTCAGTAGACTCTTGTGACTCTTCAACACACAATAAAAATGAGACCTTTTGTAATGAACTCCTCACAGCATTTATTTCTTCATTAATCTTGTCTCTCTCCTGAATCTCAGACTGCACGGATTTTTTGTGTTTTTGAGCCTTTTGAGATAGCCTTTAAAAAAAAAAAAAGAAAGAAAAAGATTTGCATTGGGAAAAAATTATTTGTCTCAATATTAATTAGAAAATGAAATATTCCAAAGAGTATTCTGCAAAACTAAATGCTGATATTTAAAAATATACATTTAGAACCAAATCTGTGCCTTAAAATGCACGTCAATATCTTGGCATGCTTACTTTTTGGTACTTAAGTCACTTTTGACTTCACGCTCTAAGTTTCTTTACACATGAATCTTCAGATAAAAATAAATATAGTATGTTTAGCCAAGCAAATTGAAGTCAGCCAACTAATTGTCCAATTTAGGCTTGACATAGACCTTTCACACTTACAGTTGAGGTGTAGAGACATAGACCTTGAAAAGTAGGTGCACAAAGATTTAGACATCAGAGAGCAAGCATGAAGAAACACAAAAGTGTACTATTTTGCTCACAAATTTGGTAACTGGGTTGAGACCCCTTTGAAAATCTGGTACATGAGGCAGTAATGATGATAAAAGATAAAAATGTGTACACAAATATATAGATGGAGACTGATTTTCACAGATGCCGAACACCTGCAACATCCCTTCCAGTCCATGGGAGCTGCAGGTCCTCAATATCTCTAAAATTCAAGATTTTAGATCCTTCACATAATTTTAGCCCATATTTGAAGTCCATTAAACTTTTTGAAACATTCTCTTCGTACGAAGAAAATGCAAGTGAGACAAGTAAAACATTCTGCTATTACGTAGTTCTGTGTAAGATGTTTTTGCAGTGTAGTGTCTTGCACGTACTTTTTACATCGACCTTGCATTGCATGTATCTCGTATCGAATGGGAACGGCTGCTTGTCTCTCAGTGCTTTCAGGCACATTCAGGATGCTTCTTATACGATGAAGTAGTAAAAGCAACAACAGTTGCTCTCTGTCCATGTTTTCCTCGTAATAGTCCACATATTCTAGCAATTCTAAAAGTGCATCTGTGGAGGCCTTCTCTTTCTCTTTAGGACTTTCCGGTAGCTGTTCCTGAAGATTATCTAGAATTATTGCTTCCCGTTCCACCTAAATAAATAATACAAGTATGAGATAAAGTGCACTTTCTTCAGCATTTCACATTACACTATGTCCTTGTCATGCATATCAAACTCGCACTAACAAGCAATGGGAGCTCAGTGTGCGGACTGAGAGCTCAGGGCTTGATCCTGCAGGGTACTGAGCACTTTAGTTCTGATCCAACAAAGCACATAAGCACATGCATAGTTCAAACCCAGCGAGTAGCCTGACTTAATTCAGCAGTTCAGTCTATAAATATCTCCCGTGTTTACATTAAGGAAAGGTGATAGATAATGGGACAGTCAGCTGGTGTAAACTGACATATCTCCACTGACTTCAGGGGAGCTATACTGATTTTCACCAGCCAAAGATTTGACCCAGTAATCTTCTTTAAGCATCCTGTTTTGTTTGTTCCCAAAATATTCTACAACCTGTTAAGCCACTCACTTCTTCATTGACAAATTTCCATTCCTGTTTTAGCTCCTCACAGTTAATCTCCCATTCTTTTGCAGCCTCGAGCAAACCAAGCCACTTTCCCCACAGTGCTGACACAATCCTGACAAGCATGCAATCACTTCCTTTGCACATCATGCTCAGGTCTCTTGAGTCCCGTCTCAACGTCATTAGATCCTCTTCAGCCAAAAGAAGGTTAGAGACCAAAACCTTGATACAAATAATAAGAAGAACAATATTGCATATCAGGATATCTAACAAAACAATTCCTTACATGATTAGTCTTTTGGGTTAAATAACAGATATTTTGTTGTCTGATGCCTAGATACTATATAATGAGCCAATTTTATATTAGATAACATAAGACAGACCGGGGTAAACCAGACAGAGAGAATCTTGCCAAGAGTTTGGAATATATACCAATGGAAATAGTATTTGCTTATACAATATCTACAATAGAGCACCAGTCTAATCACCTTTTACTTTATCCTCATAATGGCATGGTGATAGCCAGCTAGCTAAGGTTGACCTTTATAAACCAGATTTTCAACCTAACTTCCCCAAAAAGAAATCAATCCACCTAAGACTTCATTGCCACATCTCATTTTGAGTAAAGTTTTTCTGGAAGTTTTAGAAAAGCTCAAAAAGAGAATGTTAACATTACTGGGTGAAATCTTGGCTCCATCTAAGACAATGGCAAAACTTTCACTGATCTTCATGGGGCTAGGATTTCACCCCCAGCATTTAAGACATTTTCTTATATTTGACTTTTTGAACATTCTCTTTTTTTGGATCTTTGTTTTGTTGGTCATGCAGAGAAATGCCTTTTACCAGGGATGAAGGGTGGGGGGTTGTTTTTGTTTTCTGGGGGCTTTCTGGCAAGGAGGAGTAATTATTGGGGAATTACAGATTTAAAATATAAAAAGGGTATATAATACAACAGTAGCCGGAAAAGGATTAAATTAGGGGTTCTTTAACACAGGAATGTGGACAGGAGGCAGGAGAAGGGCCTTAGGTAGGTACGAGGGAAGAAACAGTGATTCCTCTCCCTCTCCTCCAATTCCAAGGAGAAAACAAGGTCAAGAATCTTCTGGGTCTAGGCCCCAACCAAGAAGCATGGAGGAACTTGTGCTAAAAATAATACATTTGCATGGATACAAAAGTATCTGAAACACATATAAAGTTTATTTGATAAACACTATGATATATACATCATATATGGCCTGTTTAAACCTAACCACAGGAAAACATAGGCCTACCAACTCCACTTCTACTCTTTGTGTTTCAAGACCTAATGAGTCTGTTTGGATCATTGTTTTGTACAGGGTTTTGTAGCTACTTCAGAGTCATGCTTACCTTGCTTTGTTCCAAGTACTCCAGAGCTTCCTTATAAGACGTTGGAATTTGGGACAAAGATTGTCCAAGCATCTTTTCCAGTTCATTAATATTAGCATATACCTTCTCTTTGATTTTTGTGTAGCTTCTGTATTTTTCAAAGCACCTATGAAACACAATTAGCAAACTACTCAAACTTTCCATAGCTCCTCCTGGCCTCAGTTTTAATGCACGGTGTAATCATAAATGTAACAAACAAACAAATATATCTTTTAAAGCACTACTTGCTAAATATTTTAGGTTTGATATCAGAAATACCTCAATTTTTGAGGTGTACAATGGCCTCCAGATACCAACTGTTTTTTTTCTTTTACCCACTACTCTGTTGCAAAGAAATAATTTATATGAACATACACACACACCAATTGTGTATGTAGGACCTGAAGACTTTCATGTTCTCCTGTCGCTCAGCCAGGAAGCAGCCCAGAAGAACAAGTCCTGTTTCCAGAGTAGCTTTTCACATTATTATTGACATAATCAAAGACATTAGATCACACGCAAAGAATTAAACAAACAAAAAAAGCAAAAAGATAAAATGAGCTTTCGGAACATGCCTCTGAGGGCCGGGAGCAGAAGACACTGTGGTCTGGGTGTTGATTTTGCCTGGACTATCTCCAGTTACTAAAATGGCCTGTGAAAGGGGCATGTTAGGCTAACAGCTGTACCAGCGGCAAAGCCTGGGACAATGGAGGTGCTCTGTCTCTCTGTTTGATCCCTGCACCAGACTCAGTGCTGGATGATACACTTATTTGAATACATTCAAAACGAATGCTTTATACATTAATTTAAATATGCCAAGTAGAGTAATTTTCACACATTAGAATAGCATCTGGGAACAGCATGTATTTGCATAGAGCCCTTTTTATTAAGGATCCATAGATTCATAGATACTAAGGTCAGAAGGGACCATTCTGATCATCTAGTCCAACCTCCTGCACAGCGCAGGCCACAGAATCTCACCCATCCACTCCTACAAAAAAGCTCACCTATGTCTGAGCTATTCAAGTCCTTAAATCATGGTTTAAAGACTTCAAGGAGCAGAGAAGCCTCCCTCAAGTCAACCATGCCCCAAGCTACAGAGAAAGGCGAAAAACCTCCACGGCCTCTCCAATCTACCCTGGAGAAAAATTCCTTCCCAACCCCAAATATGGCAATCAGCTAAACCCTGAGCATATGGGCAAGATTCACCAGCCAGATACTATAGAAAATTCTTTCCTGGGTAACTCAGATCCCATCCATCTAATATCCCATCTCAGGGGATTTGGCCTATTTACCCTGAATATTTAAAGATCAATTACTTACCAAAATCCCATTATCCCATCATACCATCTCCGCCATAAACTTATCGAGTAGAATCTTAAAACCAGAGAGATCTTTTGCCCCCACTGCTTCCCTTGGAAGGCTATTCCAAAACTTCACTCCTCTGATGGTTAGAAACCTTCGTCTGATTTCAAGTCTAAACTTCCTGGTGGCCAGTTTATACCCATTTGTTCTTGTGTCCACATTGGTGCTGAGCTGAAATAATTCCTCTCCCTCTCTGGTATTTATCCCTCTGATATATTTATAGAGAGCAATCGTATCTCCCCTCAACCTTCTTTTAGTTAGGCTAAACAAGCCAAGCTCTTTAAGTCTCCTTTCATAAGACAAGTTTTCCATTCCTCGGATCATCCTAGTAGCCCTTCTCTGTACCTGCTCCAGTTTGAATTCATCCTTTTTAAACATGGGAGACCAGAACTGCACACAGTATTCTAGGTGAGGTCTCACCAGTGCCTTGTATAATAGTACTAAAACCTCCTTATCCCTACTGGAAATGCCTCTCCTGATGCATCCCAAAACCGCATTAGCTTTTTTCACAGCCATATCACATTGGCAGCTTATAGTCATCCTATGATCAACCAATACTCCAAGGTCCTTCTTCTCCTCTTCCGTTACTTCTAATTGATGCATCCCCAACTTATAACTAAAATTCTTGTTATTAATCCCTAAATGCATAACCCTTACACTTCTCACTATTAAATTTCATCCTATTACTATTACTCCAGTTTACAAGGTCATCCAGATCCTCCTGTATAATATCCTGATCCTTCTCTGAAGTGGCAATACCTCCCAGCTTTGTATCATCTGCAAACTTTATTAGCATCCATCACAGTAGAAACAAGATTCCACATTTACTGACATAGATTCATAGATATTAAGGTCAGAAGGGACCATTATGATCATCTAGTCTGACCTCCTGCACAACGCCGGCCACGGAATCAATCATCTTCCTTGTATCATTGCCTACATAGATCACTTAAACCTACCTCTGCATATCAGTTCTCTTCCTTTGTGCCTTCTCCCTTAGTACTGAATTCTTAGTGACTAGTTCAATTAAAGTATTTTTCAGTTGTGGTTTGGCTCTTGGTTTAATTATTTTTTCCAGTTTGGAGGTCAGATCCTCTATGTCTGCCTTTGCAGACTCAAATTCTTCTGGTTTCCAATGTAGAATTTGGCAGGACTCTTCTAGACTACCAAGGTCAACTTTTGCTGAGAGAATTCTGGCTTCATATTCAGTGAGGAGATCCACAGCCCTTTGGACAGCTTTGGTATAAAGCTTAACATTCTCATGAGCTTTATCTATGATATTCTGAAAGCATTTAAGAGACAAAAAAATCAATCAAGAAAAACTGCAGGACACAATGGATTGTAAAACGGCCATTTCAGAGAAATGACATGAGTCAGCCTGGCAGGTGAGGCTCTCAGAGCCCACCGGGGGATGTCTACGCAGGGATAAAAAACTCACAGCTGGCCTGGGTCAGCTGACTTGGACTCACAGGGCTCAGGCGCCAGGGCTGAAAAATTGCTGTGTAGACATTCAGGCTGGGGATGGAGCCCAAGCTCTGGGACTCTGTGAGGATGGAGGGCCCTCGAGCTCATGCTCTAGCCTGAGCCCGAACATCTACACAGCAATTTTTAGCCCCGCGAGCCTGAGTCAGCTGACCCAGGCCAGCCGTGGGTATGCCACAGGGCTTTTATCACAGTGTAGACGTACCATTGGACAGAGTCAGGAAGCCTGGTAAGTACACTACACTTTCACGCCAGCAAGTCATAGCAGAGTGTTGCAATCTTAGAATGACTGATCACACTCACAGTTGCAGGGTGACATTTCAGCTGTTGCCAAAGTACTGCGGGGTGGGGGCAGTAGGGAGCTCTGTTAATGGAAACTGCATTCCTGACTAAGAAGTGGACGAAAGCCCTAGAACCCTCATACAGACTTGGGAAGGTGACAATACCTGTGCATATGCCCTTAGTAATGTCGATAAAGCAAAGGAAAGCCCACATGTGTTTACTCGGGGCTGCTCTCATCTACCCAAAGGGGCCATAATCCATTGCCAGACTGTACTTTTCTGTGACCTCTCCCAATCCCCTCCACACACTCAAATATATGTGGCTGGAGATTCCCCCAAGCCAGGGAAATGACAAGCAGGGTGGATATGGCAGCTTTCTGCTCCCTGCGTGCCTCTGGAATGGCGCAAAAGAAGTGCAGCAGGCCAGAGAATCTGGCACTGTTTGATTATAATAAGTTTAACACAAATAATTTCTTCGTTCATTGGCAAAATGATCTGAAAAGTAACCAATAATCCAACCACTCCTGAGACGGCTATGAAGGCTTCAATCTAATTCAGTTACTTGACTTAATAAAGTATCTACAAGTCATGAAAATATTAACACTGTAGTAAGGAGAATACTCCTGGACAGCTAATCAAGACTTATAAAAGGATGTACAATCTTATTTATTCTTTCTAAAGATACTTACTATACGGGAAGCAATATCTGTCTTCAGCTGTATTTCAAGATCCTCCAGTTGATCTAATTTTGCTTCTACACCAGCAATAAAATAAGATTTTTCTTCTTGCTTTTCTCTCTCTTTACCCATTAGATCTTTCAGGGCACAAAATTCTGCTTGCACCCTGTCTCGCATTGCTTCACAATGCATCTTTTCATACTGAATTTTTTTCATTTCCAAGTCTACCAGAAGTGGCTGCTGAAATTCAGATTTAATCTGCTTTATGGTATGTAATGTGTGTTCCAATTTGCTCTGGAAATCTTGTTTATTTATATACTCTGCCTGAAGGTCCACTATCATGTTTTGGAAAAATTGATGCAACCCATCAATATCTTCCTCCAGGCTCTTTATTTGCTGCATCTTAGCCTCTTTGAGTGATACATCAAAGACATCATTTATATTTAATTGATTTACTGCCTCCTGGATTAAGTACCTGATTTGTTGAACTCTCTGGCATAAAATCTGTGCTGATATAAAACTGGTTTCTGTGGAAGAGCCAGGGCTATTTGTTAGTATTTCAGCTTCATTCTTTATACTGGATGTCATGGCCTGGATTTCATTTAGCAATGCTTGATGCCTGTCATATTCTATAACAAAGTTGTCAAAGCATTTAATCTTCTCTTCAAGTTTATTTTTAATTTTAAGAAATTGAGTTTGCAATTCATCATGGTGTGAAGTGTCCCAATTTAGCTTTATACAATCAAATATTTCCTTGTACTTCACTATTTGTAACAAACTAGATTGAACAGCTAAGGTTCTCTCTTTAAGCACATTGAGTTTATCCTTAACTTCCTCTTTTACACTTAATATTTCCTCTCTCTCCAGTTTCAATACATCACACCATAGATCATTAAGCTCCTGATGCAATAAAATTATTCTTTCAGAGAGATCTGTGTAGATAGCTATCTTTTTTTCCACTGCATGGCATTTATTCTGGATTAACCTCTGTATCTTCCTAGCTTTATTCTTAAGGCATCTTAATTGGTCAGTTAGAAATAATTGTTCAAATATGTTTAGTTCCCCATGTGAGTGCTGACTCTCTTGGAGATGTGATGAGATGAGACCTTCCATCTCCTGTATTTCCTTTGAAAGCTCCTTTAAAACGATATGTAGATTGCCTAGCTCAGAGCACATGATTGTTTGATTTACGTCGGGAATGGTCAGTGTCTCAGCACTGTGAAGCTGGCTGTGAACTCTTTCTATGTCTGCAATAAGCCTCTGCCTTTTTTCCAGTTGGATTTCTAGCTGTTGTAATCTTTGAGCTGATTTTAAAACAAGCGCCTGGTATGAATTCTGTAATTCTTGTAAAAGGGCGCTCAGATCAGTAACTTCCTCTGGATTCAAATCAAAAATGATACACTGGGTCTCATCAGCCAGTGACATAATAGTAGACTCTTTGTCTACAGCTGCACTGTTCACAGCTTTGCAATTTCTGATCTGTATTTTAATATCATCTGGGGAAAGTGCTGCCTTCTGATCAAGAGAAAACAATGAATCTTTGACCCATGATATATTCTCTTTCATCTTTCTCATGATTTCATATTTCTTGGGATCAGAGCTAAGGATCTGAACATCCTGCTGAGGAGTTTGGTGCTCCAATACTTCCAGCTGATTCTGCAAATCATTTATTGAATTTTCCAAAGTTTTCTTTTCTTCCTCACTCCAAATCCTTTTCATCTGCTGCTCAGTGCTTCTTTTTAACAAAGAAACACTGTGTTTAATGGCTTGTAGCTCTGAGGTCCAAAGTACTAGACATTTGTTTTTTTGTCCATCTGGGAAACTCAACCCAGCTTGTAAATGCTGCTGGTGCTCTATCAACTTTTGAATGTCCTGTGCTTTGTTCATGAGAAGGTTAAATTCGTCAGTTTCTGAGACAACTTGACAATGTTTCTTTTGCACTGATTGCTCTATGTGTTCCCACCATCGCTCAAGTTGTTTCACTTGACTTTCTGTTAATTCCTTATCTATGCATGTCAGATACCTAGATAAATTATCTTGTTCAGTTTTCAGCTTGTTTAAAATGTTTCTCTCCTTCAGTACTGAATCCATACATTTTTTTATTTTCTCCAGAACAGTGTTGCTCATAGGGCCCCTGTCAATAAAATTATCAAGATTTAAAACAATCTTCCAGAATTAGAATTAGAAGAATTAGACACGTTTTTAAATGATAATTTTGTTGTATACCCACCAACCAGAAAATTATTCACTCACAAAAGTAATCAATATACGTTTTCATTATTTAAAATGTTCTTACCCTGGTCATTTTATATTTTTTACAGTATACAGTTATTTACTACATAATCCCAGGAACAGCTGACTATCCTTTCAAATTACAGCAACAACAATAACTTCCAGTGTATGAACTGCATAGGAATAATATTCACTAACATAATGTGTGCAGTTCTTTAGAAGAATTATCTTGTAGCCCACTTTTAAAGCTAAACAAAAAGTAAACTTCAATATCAATGTTAAATCAGTTGTGGGTAAATTAACACTGTTGTAGAGTAACCTCCAATGTAAAAATTAATGCAAAAGTTTGGAATCAATTATAAGATTCCCATTTATTGAGGTTGAATCAATCAATTTGATTCAGTCAATAAGACTTTTGCTCCTAAGACTGCTTTTGAAAATCCCACCTTAAATCCATTTAATAGCTTCCATTTTAATTCAATTCTGTGCAACCACTTAAACATAAAAAATAATTCCATAAGTAATTTTTAAAGTGTTTTCAAATAAACCGGCTCATTACTATGATTTATAGGTTAGTTCCATACCTTGAAAGCTAACTTGAAAAACATACTAAATATTAAAGTGTACTGGTTATCTTTGGCTGATTTCATTCTGACTCTAGAAAATAACACTTTCCCTATCAGTTAAAGTTCATTTGCAGAATATGAAAATATTTCAGTAAACAGCAAATAGGTACCTTATCTCTTAATGCGTCAGATTTTTTAAAATAATACCTTTTGCCTCCTATTTCTGTCATTTGTTAACAAAGAAAGATGGCAATCTATTTTGTATCTGCCATGCCTTTGGAAAAAATATTTTAATAATACAGCACTTAGACTAAGTTTTGCAGGGTAGGGACCATCTGTTTGTTATGTGTCTGTAAAGCATGTAACTCAATGAGGCTGGGATCTCTAGATGCTAGCATAGCAAAAAGTAAATAATAATAATAATAGTTTTCATAGCCATTGCCTGAGATGCAATGTAATGTTATTACCAATATACTAATGTACTGGTTTGAACTAAACCAATTTTTGTTCCTTATATAACTTCAGTTAAATCGATACAGTGCCATATTCGGATTTCAGTTATACCAGTGCACAACTATAGTAACTTCACTTAGGTTGATTTACATCAGTTACACTGATGTAACAGAGATTCGAGTCTGGCCCCCATTGAGTAAACTGAAAAAGTTCCTTGTACTTACGTTTTTATGTTTTCTTTTTCTGTTGATAAACTCTTCATTGAAGATTGAACAGCAGACAGATTTTCCTGATAATCATTAACTAGATGATAATGGTGTTGCTTAACCTTCTTAATGGCTTCCAATTCTTGAAGCAATCTATCCCAGCAAGAAACCATATATTCTGTGGTTTGCAGGTTTGATGTGCTTATTTCTGTTGTGTTGGGGGACACTTCTTGCCTCAGAGACAAAGCTGTGGCTCTCTGTTTTTCCAGTTCAGTGTATAAATTCTACAATAACATCCACAAACAGTGAAAAAAGAAAGATAAGTAAAGAGAATTTTCACCATTTTTACTTCCTACTGTTTTTACAAAATATGGTTAAAATTTTCAGATGTGTACACATGAACACATGCATGCTCAGTTACATGTGAGCATACACACAGATACACATAGGCACATGCATGTACATACACATATAATCACACATATGTACAATTGCACATCAGCAGACAAGTATAAAGTCGGTATATTTGCATGCAAAGAAACTTTTACAGACATGTAGTTTATGCAGATGGATTTACACAAACTATATTTTCACACGGTTGATCATAGAATCATAGAAATGTAGGGCTTAAAAGGGACCTTGAGAGGTCATCAAATCCAGCCCATTGCACTGAGGCAGGACCAAGTAATCCTAAACCATCCCTGACAAATATTTGTCCAATGGTTTATTAAAAACCTCCAATGAGGATTCCACAACTTCCATTGAAAGCCTATTCCAGAACTTAATTATAGTTAGAAAATTTTTACTAATATCTAGTTTAAATTGCCCTTGCTGCACATTAAGCCCATTGTTTTTGTGGGTATGGAGAACAATTAATCACTATACTCTATAAAACAGCTCTTAATATATTTGAAGATTATTATCAGGTCTTTTCTCAAGACTAAATGTGCCCAGTTTTTTTCAACCTTTCCTCTGAGAGCAGGTTTTCTAAACCTTTCATCATTTTTCTTGCTCTCCACTGGACTCTCTCCAATTTGTCCACATCCTTTCTAAATTGTGGCACCCACAATTGGACACAGCACTGCAGCCAAGTGCCGAGTAGAGCCGGACAATTATTTCCCGTGTCTTACATAAGACACTCTTATTAATACACCCCAGAATTATGTTAGCTTTTTTCACAACTCCATCAGGTTATTGGCTTATATTCAATTTGTGATCCACTATAAACTGCAGGTCCTTTTCAGTGGTATTACTGCCTAGCAAGTTATTCCTCATTTTGTAGTTGTGCATTTGATTTTTCCTTCCTAAATGAAGTACTTTGAACTTGCCTTTACTGAATTTCATCTTGCTGATTTCAGACCAATTCTCGAATTTGTCCAGGTTGTTTTGAATTCTAATCCTGTCCTCCAAAACGCTAGCAACACCTCTCAGCTTGGTGTCACCTGCAAATTTTATAAGTATACTCTCCACTCAGTTATCCAAGTTATTAATGAAAATATTGAATAGTTCTGGACCCTTGACTGACCCCTGCGAAACCCCAATAGATACACGTGCCCAGTTTAACAGCAAACCATCGATAACTACTCTTTGAGTATAGTCTTTCATCCAGTTGTGCACCCACTTCATAGTAATTTCATCTAGATCACATTTGCCTAGTTTGCTTATAAGGATGTCATGTGGAAATGTGTCATCAGTCCAATGTAGAATGAGACTATATGCAACAGTTTAATAGTTTTGTGATTACCTATATCATACCACATTGAATAAACTCAGCTATGTAATTAGTGAGGGAATGAGTTTGCTGGCTTCATACCTCTATCTCTTTTAGTTGCTCATTTACTAACGCAACATCCAATTCTGCAGTTTGATTTTTCAGCTCAGAGACCTTTTGTTCCTCCTCAATATATTCAGCATTTGCTTGGGCTTCAGGAAGAAGCTGTTTCTGGAAAACCATTTCCACATTTGAACCCTGGAATGTAAAACAGGATTTTTCATTCTGCAATATACATAACAATGTAGCATCTCTACTTTTATTTTTTCTACTTAGACGCATGTGTTCCGGCTATGCCCAAATCCTGCCACTCTTTCCTCCACAGCATCTCTATAACTCATTCCTTTATTTCTGTTCCTCCAGCTAAAATTCTCATACAGACCCTTGTCCTCTCCTGCCTGGATTAGCTCAGCCTACTCTTCTATGGTCTCCCAGGTCATTCACTAAATACAGTTCATACAAGTGCTAAGATGTTGTCCATTATTCTGATCAAGTCATCACCAGTTTGAATTCCTCCCCAGCTTACCTTCCTCCACTGCATCTTCTTCAGGCTATTTATCACTGTCTTCAAAGTCCTGCTTAACTCTCTCCCACCCTACTCATCTTCTCTTGTTTCACTTTGCTCCCAAACCCCCTTTGTTTAACAGTGATGCCAGCCTCAGCACATCATTGGTTTCCTTTGTCATAACCATTTCCATGCTCCCCATACATGGAATGCCCTTTCTTGACCATTTGCATGGACACTATCCTCTCCATGAGCTGAAAGATAATGGCAAGTTTGAAGAGTATTTGCGAATAGTCTATATATTGAGGTTGATAGGGAGGATGGCCTTGTGATTAAGGCACTGGACAGGGAAAGGGGTTCAATTCATGGTACTGCCACCAACTCCTTATATGACCTTGGGCAAATCACCTAAATCTCTCGGTGCCTCAATTCCCCATCTGTAAAATGGAGATAATACTACTTCCCTTCCCCAACTCTTTATTTAGATTGTAAGCTCTTCAGAGCAGGGACTACCTCTGACTATGAGTATGTACAGAACCTAGCACAATGAGGCCCTGGTATCAGTGGGAGGTTCCAGGTGGCACCATAATATAAATAATAATACAAATATCTTGTGTCAGCACAACACTGTATTACTAAGAGGTGTCCAAGTATCACCTCGGCCACCTGGTTTATCTGTTGTACTACCTCCCACAACCCTCTGTCTGTCTCTGTTTATACTGTGAGCTCCTCAGGGCAGGGACCATGCCATCTGTTTAATCTGGAAAGTGCCTTGCACATAAGTTGCTATCGGAAATAAATAAGATAATTTATAATAATTAACACTCTTCTTGTTACCTTTTCACTGTGAACCAAATATATCCAGTCAGGAAAAATCAAATAATTAGGGAACTTTTCCATTTACCCTAACTACACAGCTACAGCAATTGTATCTACTGAGACAGAAACACCAAGTTTCATCTTAAGAGGCCCTGAAGGGCCATGAAATTGAAGGAAATGAAAAAAGTCAGCTAGTTGTCAGAGAGTCAATGGGAAGACAGCATCATCAGATGGAACATAAGTCACAAACATGAAGAAACAAGTGAAATGAAAGTAGGGAAAATGCAGGATGGTGTTATATGGTGTACATTTCCCTTCATATGTATGTGGGGTTTCAGCTACCCACGCTGAGGCCCAGCCTAACACAGCCAGACAAGGGAGTAATTCCTCTTCCCCAAATCTCCCCTGCACAGCAGAGTTAGTGCTCCCAACATTGCAGCTTGAGCACAGCGGGGGCTGGAGCTGCAAATGCACCTTCACCCCCAAGAAGTTGCAGGGAAGAGGCAGAGGAGAGTGGGTCGCAGGCAGTCTTGGCTCCACTGCCAAACATGCCAGCCAGCAGAGCCAAGCCAGCATAAGGGTGGAAGTATCCTGCACTTATCATATAGTGCTTTTTCCTGTATGATAAGTTACTTCTCTGCAGGAGCAAGGAAGATCATGTCCAAGTCATGATTTTATTTACAGGGCATCAGTATAATGTAACTATTTAAGAAAAACTACCTGGTACCTAGGATGGCTTAACTGGTAAATACAATGCATAGGTTCTGGGGGATTATCATGCAGTCAGACTTATTAATGACCTAGTTCTGCAAACTGATGTACCTTAAAATATTACATTTTCTTCAGTTCCACACATGGAATGAATACAGGACTGGCCAACAGTAGAAACAGAATTACAATGTATCCTACAATGCAATATTATACGTGGTAATTACGGTACCATGTAACAAAATATTCATTAAAATATTATTAAAAAGTAGCTACATGATATAGTATCTGCGTCTTGTAATAAGTACTGGCTATAACCCCATTAATTTTTCATTCATTAAAAGCAAAGTGGTTTGGGGCGTTTCCAACTTCCCACTTGGTTTTTCCAACTTTGTTTGATAGCAAACCCATCGCTGCTGAAGCTTCTCCAGAAATTATCCTCAGTCAGCAATTATCCTGATTTCAGCACCAATTCTCTATCTTGGCTTATTGAGCACAAGAAACTGTGGCCTTTGTTCAAGCTACCTTTTAGTAACTAACAAATGAAAAAGGGAATTAATGATAACCTTCTAGTGACAGAAGTCCCAAAAATGTCAATTGCTTTGCAGAAAGGACTTTCTATAGTACAGATATAAAGCCAAAAAGAAGCAAAAACTTAGATGGCATTTTAAAAAAATTAACTCATTCATGATACTAAATTCTTTGAAAAAGGTTGTATACACTTATTTTGGGCCATACTGTACCCTTATGCATAAAGAAACACAGAAGGGTATAGTATAAGAAGGAGAAAGTATATGCCACGTGTACTGGGCAAGAGATGTTCCCTTCTGACATCTGTGTACCCTGCAATTTCAAGAAGAGGAGGCGGTGTGACTTTAAAATCTTACTGGGAACAGGACTGATGTATGAAATGCTGATAGGGAACTTGCCAAAATCTGCATTAAGTGACTGCTACTGAAAGAGAAGTAAATAGAGAGCAGACCCTGGAATTATAGAACCAGGGAGACCTGGAAAGTTTGGCTCAAGACTCTCTTCAGGTGTGGCTATTCTTTGGGTTCCTAACTCAGGTCTGCTCAGCCCACAGATCTTCTCTCCCTACACAGCCATGTCCACCTCTCTCAGTCAAATAGCAGAACTCATTTACCCCTTTCCTAACAAGATCATACAGGGTAGGATGTTTCAGGCAAACATTGTTACAAGATATTCTCAGAGAATGGTCCCCAGCCCTGGAATTTGCCTTGTTTTGGTCCAACCAGCCTCTATATAGTGAGGCATTTTCGGGAAGTGGATTCAACAGGGAGTTCTGCTCAGTTTTATTTATGTTTGAATGAAATTTGGGCTAGATAGCGAGATTATGACCCGTAGTAAGGGGCAGAGCATTTTTGCACTGTCCCAGGAGCAGCCCAAGAGGGAAAGTCACAATCTCCCTCCCAGTTCCCCAGTTGCTCCAAGGAAGGAACAAAACTCCACTGGTCTATACATCTGCCAACACATCTGTTGCAGCAAATACATTGTCTCAAGGGCAGTGGGGACAGAACCAAGATTCCACACAATCCTGTATGGAGGGAGAATACCTAGGCTCCGCTTCCACTCCCATGCTGCTACCCAGGGTACAGATAGACAGCACAAAGGAGTTCAGGGAGACTTACACACCCTTATTCCTTTGCTCCAACACAAAGCACAAGCCACAATCTGGCCCTTGGTCATTACAAGTTTTTGTAACCAATCTCTGGTTATTGTACAGGTACAGTAGTAGATACTAATTACATCTGGCCAGACACTACACAGAGAGCACGTTTTTATAAACTGAAACACAGATATACATATAAACAGGGTAAAATGCTAAAAGAACATCACAGGTGTAGATTTTATTTCCAGTGTCAAGTGGCTCGCAACACAGCGTTGTCAGCAAATCACTTCAAGGCCACGCACATGGATGAAATAAATCAATTCACACGTATTTCAAGTGTATCGGATAAATTCTCATTTTCATTATCATGGAGTTAGAGACATAAATCCCCACACTCTGAGGCAAGAATACATCAGTATAACTGAATGGGAAGTTTATTGCTATCCCTCTGTAATTAAACTTTAAACATGTATTTTTTATGATTCAGCTGACCCTTACCACCTTGAGTACAATTACCTCCTCTTTTTGATTAATTGCCTTTGTCATTTTGTTATCATCATCTTACAGAGTAGTCGGAAACATTTTCAGCTATGTTCCGCTTCCCTGCATGCTACCCTGTTCAGTCACCACCTGCATCCCTATATTGTGCTTCTCCTGTTTTTTTTTTTTTTTTTGTTTTTTTTTTAAGTTTACTATTAGTAAAGAGCTACATGCTGACACCAATACTCACACAGAGTAGTGTCCTACTTCACTGTGGTCCCACTAAAGTCAGTGGAACTGCTCGTAGAGGAAGGTCCTCGCTCTTAACCCACAGCCAAAGCATCAAAATCTGCTCTTAAATGATTATTTAGAGTCAAGATGTATGATATTTATTAAACTGAGCTTTAGCCTACGAAGACATGCAGGAGAGCCGCCCAAAGGGAAAGGGAGCTAGCAGGACACCCAGACGATGTGAAGTCAGTGTCAGGAATGAGGGTCTGCAGCAGCACCTGCCAGTTGCCAGGCAGCAAATAAGCACACCTGGACCATGGCAAAGACACCGGATTGGCTAATGCAGTCGGGTGGCATGCTCTTAAACCCAGCAGCTGCAGAGGATCAGCAGCAGTTCAGTGTACATGCCTCTGGATTTTCTACCTCTGTGTACTTGCCTCACTGCAAGCCCTGCTCCTGCCTTGCTGTAGCCTAGACCCTGTCCTGAACCCAGCCTTGCTCCAGTCCTCTCCCAGCCCTGCTCCTGCCTTCCTTGACTCCAGTTAATCCGGTTCTGGCCTTCAGCTCTGATTCCTGGCTCTGAGTCTGTCCCGACCCTTGGCTTTGGTATTCAGACTCTGACTAGAGTTCTGACCTTGGGCCCTGGCTCCCGAGCCTAACTCCTGCTCTGACCACTGGGACTGACAGCCAGCGTTAGTGGAAAATCAATTAAAAAGGCCTAAATGTATATGTAGGACAATGTAATAATGAAAGAGGCACTAGCTACCTATTCAGTACATCAAGTTGTGCCCTGAAAGCATTTTAAACAATCTAGAAGCCTGGTTCTAGAAAAGTAACTCAGACCTTGATTCTGCAAGCAGATCCCATAGAAGCTCAACACAGGCATGAGAGTCCACCTGTGCAGATCTGCTTGTCGGATCAGGACCTTAATTTCTAACAGAAAAGTTGATGCCACTATTCCACCAACTTCTAGTATATGTACCATAACTTCTCCTTAAAGGTACCTGACAATCCTAAAGCCCTAGTCATGTCCCTTCTTCCTTCTCCTAGAGGCATCTGTATTTCTGGTTTCCATAACATTTTGGTGGTCTTTTTTCTGCCTCAGTTTTACCCATGGGCTGGGAGACAGATTTAACAGTGGTTCTTTGAATGGGGTCTCTTCACATTCCACCTGTGGTGTCAAGTGCACCACTGGCACACTGCATGAGGGTGAACAAGCAGAAGTCACATCAAAGAACTCTGGGTACAGACAGGCAACCTTTATTTACCCAAACAATAGTGCATGTCCCACTGTGATCCACACACATTACCGTTCCTTTCTTTATTCTTGACATCATGACATGTAAAGCTATACACACACACACACACACGTTACCTTTAATTAGAACTTATTTCTCTGTTACCTGAGCTGTTTGCTCTTGTGTGTTCTTGCTCTGATGTGAATCTTTTAGAGGACTATCTGCCAATAATCTGCTTTCTTCAGAATACAGATTACTTTGTTGCTCTTTCTCTGCTACATTTCCATTTAACCCTTGACCCTAAGAGAACCAATAAAAAAACAAAATTTAAAATGAAAAATATTAACCTGTGAAACATAATTATAATCTACAGAAAGAGGTAAAAAAAATCCTTGTACTGTGAGGTTGGCAAAAAGGCAGTAGAAACCTGTTGGCTTTAAAAGCCATCTCTTATTTTGTTATAAAACTACTTATAAAAGAAGCTGTTTAGGATTTACTGTCAGAGAATGGTCACAGCATGTTTTCTCTTTTACGACCTCCTCTTCTCCCTCTCCTTGAAACTCCTGACCCAAAATATTCAATCTGATTATATAAAAGAAACTGAAGCACGAATTGACGATTGATTTTTTAAACAGAGTGAGTATCACGCTATTGTAATGTGCTGAACAGGTTTGGAGAATTCTTTTACATTCTTTAGTTTATAATTGTGCAATTTATGGAAAGTTTTATTAGAAAACTGAATAGGTGCAATTAATTACATGCTTTTGAGAGACTGATGCCTTTTCGCCCAAAGTTTCTCATTCTGGTTGTCATAAACACATATACTTACGTTATTTAGTTTCCAGCATTCTTCCAGCTCTTCTGTTCTGCTGTTCTCTTCAACAGCAGTGGGAATATCAGAAAAGACCTGCTTCTCTCTCTTTATCATTGTATCTGCCTTATCCTGAGTCTTTATTTCCTCAGCAAATGCATGTTTTGACTCAAGGGTGTCACTGAGAATATTCTCACCCTCTTGCTTGACATTTTTAAGTTTGTCCTTCAAATTCCTATGTTTACACTGAAGTGTTTCCATTTCATCTTTAGTAACCTTCTGTCCCGGTGAAGAAGTGTTTTGTTCAACAGGTTCTGCTAAAGCCAAAATCTTCTTTAATGTGTCTTCACATTGACTAAGAGGTGCTTGTTCCTGTAAATGAGAGGAAAACAGTTTTTTATTGAAAAGTGTCTTGATTCAATTTACACAATGTTAAGATGACATCTGTAATAAAATAATAATAGCAGCTATATACAGTGAATTACTAATAACATTAACTTTTGTTATGAAGGCCAACTTATGTGGCAAGATTCATGAAATATTCACGTAAGCCTGCCTATTTGATGGCTGCAGAATGTCAAATACTGCAACTGTATTTTTAAAGACAGCTGGATGCTTTTGTGATCAGGAACAACACCTACAACTATATAAATTAATGGAACAATCACATTTTATGCCTCAGGGCATATGCTGAACTTGGCAAGGTTTAAGAAGGAAGCCTCATTCCTCCCCACACCTCTATTATGTACTGCATTTCAAAACCTGTTGGAGGGACAATGAGGGAGTTAACTTTCTTCTGAAGCAACAGGAATTCCCCAGTTTTGGAGTCAGGGTGCCTGACTTGACAAACCAATGGTCTGAGCTGGTATGTCATCCTTCAATATCCTCTACACTCAGTGACAACACTGATATTCCTTTGAAGCATATTTTCACAGAATCAAAAATACCAGGTTTTTAATAAAGACTTAATACTCAAATTGGCTCATGCAATTGTCTGGTCTGTCTCAACCCGTGCTACTCTATCCAGACAGGTTTCAGAGTAGCAGCCAAAAGAAATTCGCAAAAAGAAAAGGAGTACTTGTGGCACCTTAGAGACTAACAAATTATTCTATCCAGACAGTCTGTATTCAGAACACTGGCTAATTTAGACACAACAGCCATATGCTTGAGAATCACTCTCTTCCTTGTGCCCCACTGACCAGAAGTTGAGTTTAAATGATCTAAGGCCCGAGTCTGCTTCCAGTGAAGCCAACAGCAAAAGTTCCTTGACTCCATTGGGAGCAGGGTCAGGAATGCAGTTACTTCAGAAAAGGTACATCACCCACACTTTACATTTTGGAGGGGGCGGCATGGTTTAGTCAACTGGATTAATATAATTAACTCTCCTCCTTTATAAACGCAGTACTGTCTTGAAGCTCTATGATCCTGTGGCAGGGATCCATTAACAATAGTATCTAAAAACTGCATCATACCTGCAATTTCAACTGGTGTTTCTCAGCTGCTGGCTTTTCCACTGAGGTATCAGTACAATGACAAAGCTTTGCAGATAGTCTCTTCAGCGTGCTACTCAAGGCTGCCAATGTACACTGGAACACTTGGTGTTCTTGACCATGACCTTCCAGTGCCTGCGCATAGTTCTAGAAGCCAATCAGTTTCTACTTTTAGTAAAGTGTTACCACATACAAAACACAGCACATATGGATGGATGCTTACAGAAGGGTTTAAATAGCTCTGCTAGGGAATTAAAGTGTTTAGAAATTAAAAAGGTTGCCAGTTATTTGCATCTAAAACTAAAGGCAACTGTACTTCACCATGATCAAACAAACAGGCAGATCCATCTCTTGGACAGTTGTATCCCTCCCATCACTCCGCTGTAAAAAAATACAGTCTTAAATGTAGTTGTACGAAAATCCCTATTTGTTATTCTCCTTCCCATAATCACTTGTCTATCTTTGTAAGCTCCTCTTACAAATGTAAGCTCCTCTAGTCAGGGGTTGTTCCTTCTTGAATGTCTGGGAAGTATCTAGCCCATTGTGTGCTCCAGCATAAACAAACAATAAACAGGATGTCGGCAACATGCCCAGGGAGACCAAATTGCACAGCTGTGCTCCTCAGAGGATCCATCTTCTGTCGAAACATGAAGGATGTTGGGAGGGAGAACATCAGGGTAGGTGCAGGGGCAAAGCCAGCAGGTCAACACCTACATGGAACCAACAGTTAACCCTCATCCTCCTGCATGAGGGAGAAGGACACAACAGTGTTGAAGGCTACGGTAGCTCTGTCGGAACAGATTAGTAAAAAGCCTCTTTCTCCTCTTCTTTGCACTTTGTAACCATATGTTCTGATTTGTTGTTTGTCAGTATTTCACACTCACCTTGCCCCCACTTTGTATAATCGTTTACTCCTGGGCAAAGCACAGGGCAGTAGAGGATCAAAACCTTAAGTGACTCCCACTTCCACTCTGTGGCCTGGGGAAGGATTCTGTACCTACCAATTTGCAGAGGAACTCACCACTAACAACTATTTCAGTTTTTCCCAGTGGAGAAGATTTGGCTTTAATTATTTAACTACCAGAAACTAGTAAAGACATTCACTTCAGTGTGTCCTCACCTTTTACCACAACATCCTGATCTGGGAGCTTAATGAGATAACAAGCAAATAATGAGAACTATAAATAATTAGGTATACTAAAACTAATAATATGATAAGGAAATATGGCATGATTCCAACCTGCAACTGGCTGAGCAGACTTTCATGCAGATATTTTAGTTCTATCCGTGATTCTTCCATGAAGCAGGAATCCTCAATGCAATCCCGTAGGTAATCTCCTTGGCTTTTTAATTCATTTAATAGGAACATTAAACCTTCTGCTTTCTGCAGGAGTTTTATATAATTTTTTAACTGAGTTTGTTTCTCCTGCAAACCAGCCTGAACATCAAAATGTAATTCCTGCTGCTGCTTCTTCAGTTCAGTTAGCACTAATCTCAAATCTTCTTTGCTTTGCATGTATTGTTTGCTTTGAAGCTGAATCTTTTCTTGGTGGCTTGAAGAGGGGAAAAATATATTAATAGAATTCAAGAATTTTGTATTATTTATTTAGAAATATTAAACTGCAGTCATTAAATCACTAAATCCAATTATAATTATGGGTTTATTCTGAGTTGTAAATTGTCCATAAGTAGTAAGGCAGGAATTTTCAAAGGGGCAGAAGGGAGTATAGCATCCAAATTTCATTGCATTTCAATGGTGGTTGAGCGCCTAAATCCCTTAGGCTCCTTTTAAATCTCAGCCTATGAAAACATAGTTGTTAGAATCTGAGACCTGCAGCTCACGCTGTATATTCTTTGCTTCTCATTCCAATACAAGTGTTATTTTTAACTAAGTTAAACCTATTGTCTTTATGAACCTTTTGTTGGAGGGTTCTTGAAAAATGTAATATTCTGTAGAAAACACACACATTTCCTTTTCATGATCATGAAAAGGATTTAAATACAGTACTGTGAAAAACAGGCAACTGTAATTACTCATACAAAAGACCAGCAGCACACTCAAATTTTCCCATACATTCATACAGTCAGTGGGTAAGTAAATACATTTTGCAGAAGGAACTTATGTGCCAATAATTGAAAATATGACCTATTATGAACAGATCAAAATAAACAGATGTAGTTAAATCCAGAGTAACATTATTAATTTAATGTAAAACAGTGGCTAGAACCCAGAAAAGAATCGTTCTTGAAATGTGCCCACTGCAACCTTTAAGTGAGTGGTCTGTGTCCGGCTAAGTGGAAGAAGAAGGGCACTGCCCCTTTAAGGACTCTTTGCAACAGGGGGGAGAGAAAGAGGAAAGCTTACAGGGAAGGGCACAACGCAGTTGGGGTGAGGTCAAGGCCATTGCATTGCCCTTCCTGCTCACTGGAAGGGTGGAAGGGCTATTTACACCCCATAGAGCCACGGAGATGCCCTCTTTACCAGGATTGGGCTGGAAGTGTCCCTTATACGAGCTGAGTAAGGAGGGGTTGGGGGCTCCTCCATCTCATCGGGGGGAGGTGACACCCCTTCCTTTTCCTGACCTCCTTTAAGGGAGCTGGGTGGGAGGGTTGGGGCTCCTACATCTGAATCAGCAGGGATATGACCCCTTCCTCCCTGCACTCTACAACTTGTTGCCTGGTACTCCAGATATAATAAGTGAATAAAGATGCAGCCTAATTAAACCACATCCATGGCCTTTGTCTTCCAGCATGGACAAATACTGCACGTTTCAACTCATTTAATATGAACGAGAAGAATCTCTCGCAAAGTTACAACAAATTGGTTTCTAACAGGGTGACTTGCCCCATGGGCCACAGAGCCTGGGGCTAACCAATCCTCATTACAGGATGAGCCCCACCTGAGTGGAATCAGGTAATTCCCTATAAAGGGCAGCAGGCAGCTGTAGTGAAGGGGAGCTGCTCAGAGAGTACAGCGGCTGCTAGGGGTTCGCTGGCTTGAGCAAGGCCTGGGATTTGAGACTAAGGATATGTCTATACTATCCGCTGGATCGGCAGGCAGCGATCAATCCAGCGGGGGTCGATTTATCATCTGGACGCGATAAATCAACCCCCAAGCGTTCTCCCGTCGACTCCTGTACTCCATCACCGCAAGAGGTGCAGGCAGAGTTGACAGAGAAGCAGCACCAGTTGACTCACCAAAGTGAAGGACATCATGGTGAGTAGGTGTAAGTACGTCGACTTCAGCTACGTTATTCACGTAGCTAAAGTTGCGTAACTTAGATAGATCCCCCCACCCACCGTGTAGACCAGGCCAAAGTTGTCAGGCAGAAAGGGCTGCGAGTATCCTGCTAAGGCAGGAGACCCTGGGCAAGCAAGGAAAGAGTGCAAAAGCTCTCCAGGCAAGGAAGCCTGGGAGTAGGAAGAGGAATATTTGGTTGGGGGATATTAATTATAACTAATTGAGTTATTTTCTGTGAATAAACCCAGTCTCTAAGCTGAGATATTTCTGACCTCAGAAAAATGTGTGGAGTCTGTCTAAGGAACTATTTGAGGGAGAAGTTATTAGCCATGCACTGCAGAGGCACTCCCTGCCATGAAGAGGCCCTCAGTAAGCAGTCACATCGCTACATGGTCTTTAAAAACTCTGTGCTGTTAGTGACATACACGTTTCTTTAAATCTTAAGATTGATTCTGACACAGTGTAAATGTGCATAAGGCCAGATCATGGCTGGCCCTGGATGGGTTGCAAAGGGGACATGGACCAGCTACCATCTCAATGGGAGCAAAGAAGGCACTAGGCTAGTGCTGCCAATAGCTATTCCAAAGCTGGGCTTGGATGAACAACTCTTCTCTGCGTTGCCAACTCCATCCTGGGCTCCCAGAGGAATTCTGGTTGAGCTGGCCAAAACCTTTCTACTAAGGATTTCTGCTGTTCCTCCTCATAGCCCATATTCATAACTAGTAGCTTAAAGCCACTATATGTCCTATCATGAATACTGCAGAAATTCAAATATTTTTCTACTTGTCATTTTCTTGTCCTGCCAAAACAAAGAGCATAGAAGCTATATACTATACTATATACAAAGCAGGAAGAGGAATTGATAGCCATAGTACATAAAGCTACAATGCGGGTCTCTTTGTAAGCTCCATAGTACCTTAGATATTCAGTGACTAAATTAATAGTGCACTCCCATTGATTCTGGAGATCAGAAATGGTCTGCTGAATGGCAGGATCCTTCACTCCTTCTGTACTTGTTAAGATTTCGCCCAGAGCTATGATGTTTTGCATTTTAGCATCTCCCTTATCTTTGAGAAAAACTATTTCCTGCATTAAACAAAAGAGCAGAAGCAGAACATGTAACATACTTTATTCATTTACTTGTAATTATTCTAACAAAGGGTATCACCTACAAAATGTTTTATTCTTTGTCCACTGCTGTTGAACAAAAACAATTATCACTTCTATGTCCTTCATAATTGATATTAATAATTGGATAGATAATCCAGTTTAAATGTTAGCATTCCAAAATGTACCTAAGATTTTTTAACACACACATTCCCTAATACTTCTATAGACCAGTGGTTTTTAACCAGGGGTATGCATATCTCTTGGGGTACACAGAAGTCATCCAGGGGGTACGTCAACTCAGCTGGATATTTGTGTAGTTTTTCAACAGGCTACATAAAAAGCCTAAGTGACGTCAGTACAAATTAAAATTTCATACAGTCAGTCAATGACTTCTTGATGTTGTTCTATTTACTATACACTGAAATGTAAGTATGATATTTGATATTTACATTCCAATTGATGTATTTTTTAATTGTATGGTAAAAATGAGAATGTAAGCAATTCTTCAGTAATAGCCGTGACCCTTTTGTATTTTTATGTCTGATTTTGTAAGCAAGTAGTTTTTAAGTGAGGTGTATCTTGGGGGTTCACAGGACAAATCACACTCCTGAAAGGGGTACAGTAGTATGGAAAGGTTGAGAATCACTGCTATAGGAGAAAAAAACACCAATATCATTCTGATAAAATAAAGCAAAAATTTGCTTCAAATACAATGAGTCAGAGCCTAACCCCCATTGCAGCCCCTTTAAACTGTGTATAACGGCCAAAGCACCATAAAGACCCATTTCTAGCTAGGGGAGGAGTATGCCACCCTGGGCACTGCAGAAGACAACAGTAAGGCTTACCTTGTGAGGACCCTCTCACAAACCTCAGCATGGGGGGTGGGGGTTGGATAGGTGGGGTGTGTCAGAGGTTTGCCAACAGAACACAGCACTGCCAGTATTCCAGACAGCACTGCAGCCTACAAAGCGACCGTGGGAAGGCTATAACTTACATAGGCCCTCTGGGCTGTCTAATTTATGCTGGGGATCTTTCCAGCTTCTGGAACAGTCAGGATTGGGAGAGAACAAAGCCACTGTATCCCTCCCTTCCCCCTAGGCTGAGAGTTCTGTGCTGACCAACTGCATTTAATTAACCACACAACCACATGCTTAGTTGTACACTGTAATCATCAATGACGTATGGTGGGTCTAATGAGATTATTACACACTGTACATTTCCCGTATATTACCCTCAGCTGGCAAAATCAGAGTAGTAAATGTGCTGCAGTACCTTTATTTGATGTATCCTTTTTTCCAGTGGCAACTTGCCTTCCTGTGAACTCAAGCCAATAACTGATTCTTTAAGTCTTTTTATCCAAGAAGACATGTTCTGTACAAGCGCTTCAAAATTCTGCCCTTCCATAGACCGTGTCTGAGTAATTCCTAGCGCTTCACCTACATGTGTCTGTAGTTCCTGATACCGACTAACGAGATGACTGAATTCAGACACTGTTTCATCTCTTGTAAACCCAGACTCCCTCAAAGAATTTGCCAGCTGAGACAGGGACTCAAATGATTCTCTAAAAAATACAACAAATGAATCACAGTGTATCTGCTACAACAAAGAGGAGTCAAGAAAGATACAAACTATCCCCCCTCCCCAAGACAAGGCTACCTTTGCTTTATTAGCATTTGGTAAAAGTTTTTTAATTTTATCTTCTCCTTTTTGGTCTCTGGCAATTTTTCTTCCTGAATGGTGAGCCATTCCTTCAAGCCACTGCTGTCTCCTTGAAGTCTAAAGAAAAACATAGACAAAAATGTATACCTTGGTAAGTAAGAAGTATTATATTGGTAATTACTAAAAAATATTGACAACAACGTTTCACTGTAACAGATATGAAATTATCTTGGCCATGATTCAGCAAGGTATTTAAGCACACACGTAACTAAGCATGTGAGCAGTGCCACTGATTTCAGCTGAACCACTGACAAGTTTTAAGCGCATGCTCAAATACGTTGCTGAATCGGGGTCCTCATGATCTCTTTATTGTTAATAAAACTGAAGGAGAAGTGAAACAAAACAGAAGAAAACATCAGCAGATTCCTCAGTAACACACAATTGATAATGAAAATCGGAGTTATTTATTCTTCATTATGGTTATTTAAGAATGATATCACTTTATATCATCTCTAAGTAAGCAGCTGGGAATTAATTTTAGCTCCCTACCTAATGAGTTGCTGCAGAGAAGCACGAAGTTTCTTTTCTTGTTTTTGACATTTGGAGGTTATGCTTTGTAATTCTGCTTCTTGATCTCTCACCCAGCTACTAAGCTGGTTAACACTTGCTTCAGGCAAATAACTCTTCACCTTACCCAAGAGAGATTTTACCTCTTGGATGTCACTCTCTTTGCCTTCAAAAGTTAGGAAACTCTTAATAAAAGCACAAACATGACAAATTAGAGATGCATTTAGCAAGTCTGCTGCTATATAAAGATATTTATATTCTATATAAACTTCTTGTTTGTGTTATCACTACAGGCTTTTTTAAAAAATCGTTAGTGTCTTTTGCAAGGTATATTTACAGTGTGCTATTCATTTAAAACCCACCTCTCCTAAGTCAAAAGGAAAAACTCCTTTGAAATATAAGGGGAAAGTGAAGAAGAAGAGAAGACAAAGATTTTCTTCTGGGGTGAAGTACACAAAGCAGAAGCATGAACCAAGCATTCACAACCTTCATATTCAAATCTCTCATTAAGACTCACTTCTTCTATCAAGCCTTCAACTGTTGATAAACTATGACTGTCTGCTCCAGCCTGCAATTTGCATTGTATCAGTCTGACAGAAGAAAGGGAAGAGATGGCAGGAAGGAAAAGGTTGAGGGTAAACAAGAATATCAAACACTGATGGACTGGAAATTATGGAGAGGCTAAGTAACAAAGAATGGGTGCGTGATGGGCAATGCTGAAGGAGACCAGGTGATGGTCAGAGAGGGGGAACGCAGCAACAGAGAGATCAGAGAGAGACCAGTGTGTGTGAAGATTAAGTCAAGTGAACGGCCCTTTTGGTGGGAGGGAGAGTTGAACCAAGGCTGCAGGTTGAAGGAAGACATGAAGGTAAGGAAACATGTGGCTAAGGAGTCAGATGGGTCACCCGGTGTGGAAGATGACATCATCGAAGATGAGTGTGGGAGATTCTGAGGCGAGGAAGAAAGGGAGCCAGGAGTAAATCAGAGAGGAAAGGCTGATGGGAATGCGTATGCCTAGGGCTCCTAGGTGGCAATAGAAATATACAAATTAATAATAATACTAATAATAAGGGTGACATACTGGCTGTCCATGGGGATTTTGCCATTGGCTTCAATAGGGTCAGGATCACCTTATCCTTTAAGGCCCTGATTCAGCATAACGCTTAAGCACTTCCTTAAGTCCCAATTACTTCAGGTTAGTACCTTTTAGCATCTGAACTTTCCTAACTATAGGTTAGAACTTTATCTCAAATGTACACTTCTTAACACAATTTTATTACCTCTTCCACTAACTGCCACACTGTTTTGTGTTTTTTAAAACAAACATTCTTCACACTCAAGAAAGCCTGAATTTACAAACTACAGTAGGTGAATCTACTTCAAAGGACAGAGTCCCTTGCTAACTTGGGAGGGTGCACCCTCCTTCCAAAGCCTTACATTTTAAAATATTCTAATATCTTACCATTAGCTTCTGCAATTTTTCTTCCAATGTCTGTTTTGTTTCTGATGGGTCAAAACAATCCTTTAAAGATAGCTGAGCGCTGCCGAACCAATCATTAAAATCCTTACACTGATCTGTGGAAAGATAGAGTCTGACTTCTTTTTTTCTTATCCAGTAACAGAAAATCTCTACTCAACATGAAGATTTCAGTTAATCTCCTAATTAATAATTATATTTATCAGTGCTGTCTCTGCATGCTGCCTCTCACTACATGCAACATGACAGAAAATGCTGCAGTCCTTACTTCTTTCTTTTGGAACCCAACCTTGTATTGACAGTGAACATGACATGCAGGAGGGCCCAGGTCAGAGGCCTGTTTGTGGCATTTTCCGAAAACGTTGTCAGGATAATCTATCAACAAACATTCTGACTTACTGTTGCCATACTGGCCTCTATCACAAATAAATACTACTCAGCAATTACTATTCCCAGTGACTGCAAGCTGATATTCTCTTTGGGTGAAATTCTCTGTGGGCATAACTCCAATGGGATTACACCAGTAGATAAAAGATACCCATCGCCCTG